>NC_081409.1:292224989-292596239 GCF_030272615.1 Cryptomeria japonica | reverse complement strand
TCTTATGTCAAAGTCAAACAAACTTTTTGTCTTTCGTGTTTGGCAAAAGGTGAATCAAAAATAATTCTCATAAGTGGTCATAAACAACCTTGGTTTTCAAAAGAAAACAAGCTTTCAAAAGGTCAAACAAGTTTCATACCCAACCAAGTTCAAACCAAGAGTCAAAAATTTATTCAAAACATAGGGTACCCTTGTTTCAAAACTCATGTCACTTAGGGCTAGGTTTTGCATAGTTCAAACTTAGGTCTTATGACATATTGTCATTACCCTTCATTTTGGTTCATTTCATTGCAAGCATCCTCATTTTGCACTTAGGTTTAAGGTCATTTTCCCTAGGTAATTATCATCCTTTTTCATTTCATTGCCATACCAAAGCTAAGTTTTTGAATTAGGTCATATTTGTGCCTTGCATATGCCTTTATTTCATTAGGTTATATCATTGCAAAGTCCAAAACCCTAGTTCTTGTCTTAGGTTAACATTGCCGAGCATTTTCATTCATATCCTTGGTTCATATCATTTTGTCATATTATATCATATCTTGAGACCAAATCATATTCATATCATATGCTTAGGTCCTTGTCATAATCATTTCCTTCTTGCGTTTAGTCTCAAAATTAGGCTTTGCCAAACTTTAAAAGTTCAAATATCTAGATTAAACCCTAAGTTGTTGTTAGGGAGTCTTAACCTTGTCCAAAATTTCTCATATTGTCAACATCATTTTGTCAAACCTAGCTTAGTATCCAAGCTTATAGGTGTGACCTTGTCATTTGTCGTATCATCATTTTGTCCTTTATCCTCTTGTCCTTTTAAGGTCATGGCTTCATTTCAATTTCCCAAGGTTGCGTCTTTAGGTTTTCATTCCAAGAGTTTGTCCAAATCTTTGAAAAGTCCAAAAACATAGGCTATATTCTTGCCCTAGATTGCATTATAATCCAATAAGGTTGCATTTAGTTGTACACCATCGTCATTTCAAAAATCCACAAAAAAATACCAAAAACATAAGTTGTATTGTCAATCATTTAAGTTACATTTAATATCATTTTATTATCATTTCAAAATTTCAAAAAAATCAAAAACATAAGTTGCATTGTCAATCATATAGGTTACATTAGTTGCATACATAATTCCTAAATTCAAAAGTCCCCAAAAATATTGCATAATGACATGTCTATTGAAACAAGATTCCAATCTCGTATGATGCAACAAAGTTTGACATATCAACCGATGATGGGTCCAATGACTAACATAATGCAGTCAAGTTTTAATCCAAGGCAATCCCAATTCTATCCAACCCAAAAACAAGGAAATATCAATCAAACATTTTATGATGAAACAAGCATTCAATACAAAAACTAGAGGAAAATATAGCTTGAGAAACAAAGATTGAAAAATAGTCAAAAGATTAGATCCCAAACAATAAAAAATGCTCCAAAAATTTCAAGGTTCAAATCCAAATCTTGAGCCAATTGATGTGAAGGTTCTCATTGACCGATCATACATACCAACTCTCCTCTCACAAATAGAGATGATGAAACAATTTAAAGCAACAAACACAATTTTAACCAAATCTCCAATCAAACCTTATTTGATCAAACTCCATTCAATCCAATTCTGAATCAACAACCAATAATCCAACAACAACCAATCATCCAGTATTTTCAACTAACACAACCAATGGTCCAACATTTTCAATTGACACAACTAATGGTCCAACATATTCAATCAATACAGCCAATGGTGCAATTTCAACCATTTGTCCAACCAAACACACAATTTCAACAAATGATTCAACCGGTTGTCGAGTACCAACAACAAGCTCAATCAACAAATCACTATCAACAAATACAACCAAAAATTTAAAAACAAAATTTGTGACACACCAAGATAAATTTCAAACATGTTAGACCAATTCAATGAAGACCCTTTCAAACAAATTCAAGATCAAAACATAATCATGGCAGAACCTCATAAGTATTCAAAGGCATTTCTGAAGAAAGATAGCTCTTTTAGACGTTTCCTAAAGAGAATCCTAAGCGATCCTTCTGAGAAAGATTAAAATTGTGCACCTATGTCTAGCAATGGCTTGTCCCCCCATAAGAAAATTGACTCTCTAGTGGCATCTATCCCTGCACCTTTCAAAGTTTCATAAGAACCTTCCATATCATCTTCATCAAATGATACACCCAAGGATGAAATCTCCCAAGGGATATCCATAATTGATCACCAAGCTAATCCAATCCATGATGCAAGTCTCTGCCATGTTTCAGAAATGCTAGACCCAATGCCACCATATTCTTCATTTTCTATCAAACCTATTTCAAAGGATCCCATTCAAAGCCCATCTCCCTCATGTCAAAGCATTGATTCCTTGCCAGAATTCCACATGCATATTCAAAGTCCAACCCTATGTCAAGAGGATGATTTAGAGCACGAAGAAATGATTCCTAAAACAAATCAAGATCAAGTTACGGAAACCTTATCATCCCATCCAATTGTTGACCAGGATCCCATTTTCCCAAACACTCCTGTTGATCCCCCTATCCCTGTAAATACTATCCAAAGTCTCGTTGACACTTCGCTCCCTGAGAAAGATCAAGATATCCATGTCCATCCTATCCCAAATGATCCCCTTCCATTTCGTGAACAAAATGTCCTTCTAAACCTCTTTGATATTCCACTGCCTAAGAAAGATCAAGATATATGTTTCATTCTCTTCAATGATAACATTGAATATCAAGAGAAGATAACCTTCAAAGAGGAATCCAATGATCTTCCTCCATGTAAAGATCAAAGTATCCTTCCAGATTCATTTCCACTACAACGCCCTATCATTCCTTTAGATCCTCCACAAGATACCCTTGTTCCTCCATCTTCATGTCTTGATCCTCCATATACACTCCAAGATCTCATTTCCTTTGATGATCCCATTATTCCTCCCACTCCATCTCATGAAGAGTCTATCATTGATCCTAATTCCCGTCGTGATCCTAACATGTTGGCGCAAGATGTTCGTGAACCCCCTACATGCACAATGGGTTCCTCCACTCTAGTCCAGTCTGATCCACTTTATGATCTCATCATTCTTTCCATATCACATCCACCCCATAATGAATTCACATCTTCTTCCTAAAACAAAGAGTCTCCTATAAGTCAAAATATTCATAAAGGCAAAGAGGTAGACCTTCATAAGAAGGACCCCTCAATGTCAAAGAAAATATTAATGGTCATGGACTCAGTGACATTCCTCAAGACGTTGGTACCCCTACTAAATCCTGCATCACTCCATCAAAATCCAAATATATGCCTTCCCCTTCATCCCTTTGTCCCCTATGCATGATCAACAAAGGACAGGAGCACCTTCCATACATCCAAAAGACCTTCATATCATTCCTATCCATCCATACATACCTTTCCGCCTCCAAGCAATTTGGATGCCAAGCATAAAAATCATAAGTTTAGCAATCCGTATGTATTCAAGGATCAACATGTCTAGTCTAATCAACATGTCAAAGCAAAGAAAAATATGATCCAAAAAGAAAAAAAAATGTCCAAAAGGTCACAAAGGCTCACTGAGAAAAATAAAGACAAGTCAAAATCTATATGGGTTCCTAAATCCTTTGTGCAAGTAATGTGTTCCAAGGACCCACAAAAGCATGAAAAATCAAAAACCAGGTGGATTCCTAAGTGGATCCTTAAAGAACAACATTCTAAAGAATCATCAAACTGGGCATCCAAAATTGCTATTCCTCTATCACCTCCTTCATCCATTTTGGGCCCATATGTCCCAAAATCCCTATCTTTTCCTCCATCCAAATCTCAAAATTCAAAATCCACTTTTCCTCCATCAGTCCATCACCCATCAAAGTTTGTGTCAATGATGATCTTGCCAACATTTCCATCCCCCCAAGCCTAATTATTCCAATACCCAATCCATTATCCAATGCATATTTTTCATCCTTTTGTCCCTCTTATCCCATCTTTTGCATAAATCCTGACCTTAGTCCCATCTCATTTCCATGTCATTATCTTGCCAATGTATTTGAGCATACTTTTAGTAGCCATGGTTTGTTGCAACAAATTACACATCTACTATCTGAACAACAAGATGCTTGAGTCTTTCTTCCATCCCCTATCATGTGTCCATTTTCTACTATAAAGTCAAAAAAAAAGAAAAAAAAAAGAGTCAAAATACAACAACAAAAAATTGGAAAAGAAAAAGAAGAAAAGAAAGAAATTTTGATAAAAAAGTAAAGAGAAATCATTCGTCCTCTAGTGAAAACCTAGCAAACGGGTGCCTTGGGCAAGTACCATGATGAAAACCTGGCAAACAGGCGTCATGAGTAATCTATGAACTTCTTGTGTACCATACTTGGGGGCAGGTTTTATCTTATCATACCCTTTTTGCCCTTCATTTCTCCATTATCACATGTGTCATATCCTGTCGTATCCCTTTCATATCCTTCATTATCCTATTATCCCTCACCTTCATATTCCCTTTTCCACCTTTGATCTTGACAAGACTAAGGATCTTCGTGAATGTCATATATCCTATTTGCAACTTTCAGTCTATCATAGCTTTTGGTCTTTATACATTTTCTTATTACAACATTTTTTTTATATTCTTTGGCTTATTGCAACCTTCTATCACTATCCCTTGGCCTATCACAACCTTTAGTCCATATCACTTATCCATTGTTTATCTTGCTTATCCTATTCATATCCTATCACTATCCATACATTCTTTTTCATCCCTTGATCTTGATCTAACATAAGGATGCAAAATGCAAAATATTCTTTTAAATAACCTCTTGACTTGTCCCTCATGCCATGCCATTGCTTTGTATTGTCATATCTAGTCTCTCATCTCATCATGCAATAGCCCTTGGGAATTTAATTCATTATGTCTCCATAATAAATGGCCTCTATCTTCCCTCTATCCACTAACATTTCAGCAAGCTTATTTATCCTTTCGTCATGTTCCTTGCCTTTCTAGACACTGGGGGAAAAATCATAAAAATCCCTAAAAATCAAATAAAGTCTTGAAAAAATCCCTAAAAAATCAAATAAAGTCTTGACAAAACTCCCTAAAAAATCAAATAAAGCCCTGAAAAAAATCCCTAAAAATCAAATAAAGTCTTGAAAAAAGCATTAAAAATTAAAAAAACATCCTAAAATAATACAAAAACATTCATAAAATGACCTGAAATAATCCAAAAAAATTGTAAAATATCCTGAAATAATCCAAAAATATCATAAAATGTCCTAAAAAAACACAAAAAAAACAAAATTTTCAAAACCCTAAAAATTGGAAAACTTAAAAAATTCAAAAACAATCACTTTTGTTTCATTTCATCAATAAATTGTCCCTTTTGTACATAGATAGACATTTGAGTAGACGTCAAACATAAACATATTAAACACCGTGCTTAACAAATCATGCATTAACAAATGAACTGTTCAATCAATCAAGCATTCAAGCTGATCGAACTTGTCTTATCAATCAATCAACATCAACATTATCATCGGTCCTTTTGTCAACATTATCATGGGTCTTATACTAGGTGTAGTATACTCAAAACCAGACTATGTCTTGTCTTAGACGAGGTACTGCATTCCCTAAAACCAGATAGCATGATTGTCCTTTTATCACAACACTATCACTTTGACAACCAAGATTAGAATGTTTTTTTGACTTTTTTAAATTTGTGAGTCTTATCTTTTTATTTATTTATCTTTGGTCATGTTCCTATGCTACTCAATGATGTGAATGAGTGATTTAGAGTGGTCGGGATGGTTCGTGGTCATTTTGGTTGTCTTCTATTTGCAGAGTGTTTCGTAGCATTCTGGGGCAATTATGTCTTGGGTGTCTATGATAAGTATGTTCATTTTGAGAATGCCACACATACCTCGACCTTTTACACACATAATTTCTTAGGATGTCTTGACTCATTCCTTGTCTGTGAAGTGTTTGTTTTACGCAAAGGGATTGCATTATCACCTTGGCCTTCATTGCCATGGTGCGTTGCATCCGTATTGCCATATCAAAATAAAGGTTCTGACCTACTCTTTGTGCATTGATGAAAGCAAGTTTTCTTCATCACTAATTCTTCTTTGTCTAATTTCCTCTTACTAACATTTCTTTTGTTAGTCATTTCAATCCCCTTGGTCTAATCTTGGCATTATTGTTGATCAATTGGCCTCTTTTCTGGATTTTTCTGGCCAATTCCTCGAGGGGGCATACACATATCATGTTGTTAGCTGGGAAGCTCATAATCGCATTGTCTCAAAGAGGGGCAAGATGTAGGTGTCTAAAATTGGTCAACGCTTGCGATGTCATACTTTATCATGTTCGCTTGACCTTATTTTAGGGTTTTCGCATCTTATTCACATTTCTTCTATGTCGTGCACTTGATCTTTATCATATGTTGACATCTTGTCATTCTTCAACATTTCTTCCTCCTTCGATTCCGTTTCTCACATTTTCAATTAGGTCTTGTCAATATCATATTCGAATTGGAATCTTTGGTCATGATCATCTTATCATGTCAATTGGACATCGTCAATCCTAATCGGTATCGAATTATGGTTTTTTCCTCGATCTTTATCATTATCAATCATTTTGGATCCCACGTCAATCATCAATTGTCGATCCCTTATCAATTTGCAACCTAATCATCATTGGTCTTTTGTCATTCAACCTTCATCAAATCGATCTTTAATCAATCTTTGATTGTTTTTTCATCGATCTCAATCAATCATCAATTTTGGATCGTTTAGTCATTAATCCTTTATCATTTGTCATCTATCAATTTGGTTCCTTTTATCAATTTTTGATCAATTTGTCATTGATCTTTGTCAATCAAGATCGGTTATCAATAAATCATGATCGATCTTATATCAATTGTTTCAATCTTGTCATGACCTAATTGACATCCTTTCATTTCTAATTTTTCTTCTAGGGTTTTATGATTTAATCATTTAATCCTATTCCTTTCCCTCTAGGTTAAATTTATTTATTTATCCTAGGTCCCTCTTGTCACAATTAAATATTTTATTTAATTGGCAAGTTGTGTCCTCTTTGTGACTTAATTAATAAATATGAATTTATTAATTAATGTCACCTAATTTTCTTGTTTTCCCCTTATCCTAATTTCTCTAATTTCCCTTTTTCCACCTATTTTACTAATTCTCATATTTCAAAATCCCACTAATTTTCCCTCCTAACTTTTCCCACTAATTTCTCCCCTTTTAATGCTCAATCATGTCATAATTTATGAAGCTATTTTCATGGCCAATTTGAAGCTATTTTCTCTCAAATTTTGTCATAAATCATGAAGCAAAATTTTTGGCCATTTTTTCATAACTTGGAGGCTTAAATCTCTCTCAACTTGTCATTGATTTTGCATAGCAATTTGTCATATCTTATCAATCAATTTGTCATAATTTATCATTCAATCATGCCAATTTGTGAATCACTCGCCCTTTTTCGAATTTGGAGACTTTTTGCCTATAAATTGGTTTCTTTTCTCATCACAATCTAGCCACACTTCGAGTAACTTTATGCTGTCATTTTCATCTCACAATCTTGCTTTTTGCTTGCAATTGCACTTGTAGGTGAAATCCACAAAATCACATTTGAAGGTGAAAGAAGGACAATGGAATCACATGGAGGAGTTTCAACGTTATAGTTTGCATTTAGTTTATTTTGAATCTTGTCTTCATGTTTTCATTGATTGGATTAGGAGTGTTTTCATAGCTTGTTAGCTTTCATGGTTGGCTAATGTTGGGCTTTGAATGCTTTGTTCGATCTCCTAGTTACAAGCTCCAAAATATATTTAAAATTAATCATATTAAGAATAATAAGGAGATTCTTAATATTTGATTAAATAAATTTTAGTTCTTAATAGTCATACAATATATTTAATATTTAATAATTATTATTTTATAATTTTCCTAAGAATAATGAGGTTTAATGTTAATATGATGTCTAATATTTTATTGAATCAAATTTATCAATGATTTAATAATTACTTAATTTTTTCCTTTGAATTTATGATCAAGTGAATTGATTTTATTAATAGTATTCTTAATATTCATTGAAGATTTCATTTCTATTTATTTTACAAGCAATTATAATAGTAGCATCCCTATTCTCATTTTAAAATAAATGTAATCTTATTGAATATGTACTAGTCTATATATTTTCTTGAAGTTATAATTGTCATTATAGTTTCATTTCCAAGCCTTTAGAATCAAATACAATAATCAATTTCTTGCATTTTCCTTGTGTGCAAGAAAATATGCTTTCAAAATAGATTGAAATAACCAAGAAATCAACCCAAAAACATAAATCAAAGTAACATATTAAGATAAGCCAAAAGAAGATCAAACCAACATAAAATCCATCAAGAACAAAGTATGTGAATCTCCTCGATACAACCATTTTCTCAATGACAATAGTTTTGATGTGTGCTCATAATCATATGCTCAAGATTGCATGAATTTTTTGATAGAAGTTGCATAATGAGAGATATGAATGAAAATTGGCTAAGTGTGGAGAGTTGAGAGAGGGAGATGGAATGGAGGGCTAGGATGAAAGGTGAAGGATCAAGGGTTGAGAGGGATTTATTCCTCACCTCTCATGAGAAGTTGCAAATGTCTTAAGGGTACACAATATGCTAAGAGGGGGAGGGGGCGAATTAGTATTATGCAATTTTTACTCATTCCTCAACATTAATTACCTTAAATAACTTGTTCATGTAAATATAAATATACCTATCTTATGTAAATCAAGGATGCAACACTTAGAGAATATAAATCAACATACATCCACACAAAGAACACTAGATATACATGGAAAATCTATGATGGAAAAAACACAATGAGAATAGATGCATAGATTTACTACCCAAATCCATCCTCACAAATAATAAATAATTTAAATAAATTTATAGGCACCAACCTACCAAAGACACCAATCCCCTTGAAGTATAATGAGAGCCAACCTGCTAGAGACACCAATATCAAATTCCTAGGTCAAAGCAAGAACAGGGGAACTAGGACCTCCATCTCAACAATATGAAAGATATATAATTAAGACCTTCAAATTAAAACTTGCCTCTAATCCAGCCAACTTCAAAATTCACTTATCATGATCTTATGATGTTCTAATAGTGGTGCACTTGAATCAGAAACTCTCCCTTTGTGTAATGCCCACCAAAATAGCCTAGAGAATTACACTAACAAACATGTGAATAGAGATTTTTCTTAAAACATCTACTAGTGCAACCATACAATTAACTACTCATATGCAATAAACATCCATTAATCAAATAACATTTAACCATATTAGCATAATCACGAAAACACATAACGCAAGCGGAAATAATCACAATACATCTAAGCATTCTCTAGGGTATCTCAATGTCATTACCTAACTAACCATAAGCAATAACATAACATCATATGTATGATAACACACTTGCATACTACCTCTAACATGATTTATTCTTTCCATTTACACATGATCATTCACTACTCTATAGCATGATTATATCCATCTACTAATCATACATTAACCATCCCTTTTAAGTTCATTTTAAGACACCAATACCAAATTTTCTTAATCCCAATCTCTTATACATTTATATCATCATCATAAAATAATCCCAAGATGATCTATCATAATTCCACTATCATAGAAGACTATATAATTCCATTTCCATTAATAAACCAATGTCACAAGCTACTTCATTTATTCTCCTACAATGCTATCCACCATTTACATGAATACAATATCCTTACACAATTAGTAGCATGGCTCTCAGTCACACTACATTGCATCATGAATCAATACATATATCATAAGAATCATATACATCAATCTACTACAACAATCCATCCGAAGCTGAGAAGACAAGATATCCACATCCATGCCAGAGCATCCAACAAAGGACATCCCAATGGAAGAAGGCATCAAACCACCCAATCATGTGGAACCATAAGGAACCACCCCCCGTGCTACGAGATGACATAAGATCCCACTCACACTCTTGATCTAGGATGACACCTAATAGCCAAAGGAAATACCAATACAACAAATGCAAGAATGCAAAACATAATCCATTCTCAAACTTCCAAACATGAAACCTCCAAACACAAACTCTCTAGAGGCAACACATCAAACAAGGCTCAAGGCACTAGGACCTACATGTAGGGAAAGAGTGTCGTCATATGCGACGAATGGGAACCTAGGCACACATCCTGACCATCCTAGATGCACATGCAGAGCCATCTCGACCTTAATGGGGTAAGGGATATTAGCTTACCTGGGTTGCCAAGGCCTTCCCAATCCTATATCAAATCCCACCACAAGTCAAGGCAGAGGGGCCACCATCCATTTCTTATCTTATTAAGATGAACTATTATATCGAACCCCAAAATTTATTATATTAAGTTATCACTTGATTACAAAGTCAAACTCTCAATGAGATATCTGATGATCTAGACCCTGGGTAACCTGGTTGTCTACCCCCTTGTGATCCCGATCACTCACTTGGAAGCCCACTCCCCCTAGCATGCACCTAAACCTTAGGGTGGAAAATACATAAAAATAAAATCATAACCACAATAATTAAGTCTCACAAGAGATATAAAAGTGCTCATAACATCATAACAAACATGTTGCATGAAATATGATACATGAGGCCTCATACATGACAATAGCCTTCACCAATGCATTACAATCAAAGAGCCAATAATGAACACAAACCAAAGATGAATCCAAATCATTTCCAAATTCTCAACAACAAGGCATAACACATCCCACTAGAGTCATAAGAACAATCCTCAACAACAAGGAATTCTCCCTCTTGCCAGAGCAACTCAATGCATAAGAAACACCACAATAGTAAGGCAAAAACCCTCTTACCAAAGCACAAAAGAAATCATAAAGGTCAAACTACATAAAAAAAAACTCAAAGAAGCTAAAAAAAAACCACCCATGCCTCTATAGAATGCACAAAACCCAAACAGTCACTCACATAACTCAAAACTAACTTTCTAGGACCTCTGGAGCAGTCTAGAGCTCTCGAAATGCAACTCAATGCCCCTGTAATGCAGTGAAGCACTTTTGGTATGTATTGTGGTGTTTTCAATACATACCATAGCATTTTAGGACCATATGATAGCATTTTGGGTGCATTTGGCAGAGTTTTGGGTGTTTAACTCAATTTCTCAATTTCAGGACTTTAGCTCTCTTGGCACATTCCCCGGCACCCTTGGGATGCATAATGGAATTCTTGGGTCATATGGTAGTTCATCTGGTCCATATGGTCATGCTCCTAGTACATATAGTGGTGTTTGTGGTCATTTGTGAAGCGCTTTTGGTAAAGAAGCCAAAAATCAAGCAAAATGCAGACCTAAGGGGAAGGTACTTGTCCAAATCAACTAAGGGGCCAAAAATGGCACTCAAAACCAACCCAGTACATCTAGAAACTCCAAAAATAAGAGAGGGAATACAAAATTACAAGTTTTCATACTCAGGGAAAGAAAACTACATAAAGAACCTTCTCCCATAGTGCTCAGAATGGCACTTTGACACAAAACAACAAAGGAGAAGAGCACTAATAACAAAAAAACCTCAAGGATACCTCAAAAAAGCTAAATAAAGTTCAAATGCAATCACAAATCCTTTTCAAGGTATGTCCCCATAAAAAGCATATCACTGAGAACCAAAATGGCTCCCGACAAGCTTCAGGAAGCCCAAAATCACCTAAAAACCATACTGAGACAAGGGAGACTCAAAGAGTACATCACACAAAGAAATATCATAAAAAATTCAAATCTTATCATCACATATCAATCACAAAGAGGATTAATTACCATTCACAGTGAAAAAGATAGAAAATGCACTCCCGATAAGCAATATTGCAAGCTAAAAACAAGGATCTGCAAATTCTCTTTTCAAAATCCCTTTCTTCCCAAATCTTTTCCAATTTACAAATTTAGTCTCTAAAAATCATTCTAAAACCCAAATAATCTTTTAATCAGGCACGAAGTATACAAGCTTTCAAAAATGAAATTTGCAGAGAAGAGAACAAAAGCTCCAACCTAAAAATCCCACTCCAAATCAATAGAAAATTCGGTGAAGAACACAACAATCAACAACCAAGAAATCAAATCTTCAATCCAAGCTTCAAGCAATTTCGAAATCCAATCCAAAATTTTGCCAAATGGTAACCGGACAACATTCTTAGAAAGCCAAATAAATCAAAATTAAACTTTAACTATAGGAAACTCTCAGCCAATCAGAAAATTTGAGGAAACCATATAATATACCTACCAACCCAAAAATCTACGCATAAATAATATTAAAATAATATTTATCTAACTTACCAAGCTACCGACCAATAGTAAAACAGGGTAAGTAGGACAAATAATAAAATTAATAACCAAGAGTACGAATAGGAATTAAAATAAAAAGATTATCCAATATAAATAAAACCCATGGGCACAATTAATTAAATAAATCCCATAAATTAAATAATCAAAATAATATAATTAAATAACCTCAATTAATCAAATTAATAGTAATTAATTAATTAATTAATCCTTGATAAATTATTATTCTAAATATAATACCACAGGACAAAATAATAATAATAATTCTCAATTAATAATCACACATTAATATTTAAATATTTATATCAACTAGTTATTTAATTTATTATTATAAATTATATTAATTCATTAGTTTAATTTAACATTATTAAACTATATAAATCAATTAATTAATTTAATAATTAAATCAAACAATAATCACAACTCTACACCACAAGAATAAGTCGAGGAATCATGAGACGGTAAACAACAACTCGTGCCAAGACTCTAAACCAACAAGGCAATCAACTTAAACCTAGAGTATAGAGTGGGTTTTCATGTCATCTCCGATCAACTTACCATTGGGTTAAGACACGCTCAGACCTGTGAAGCCAAGTGGAGTCGATGTCTGGTACCTACAAACCTGTCATCACCAACACGTATACAATTATTTCATAAAAAAAAATAGTCAAGTGAAAGGAAATCACAACGTCATATCATGCTCACGAATGAGTGATATGATTGTTGGTATTATGGAAGTGTTGCATTGGTTTTGTCATTGATGCCAACACTTATTAGCACCTATCTTTCTATAGATCTTTGGTTATGTTCACCGGCATGTTCAGTGACTTATGCACAGTCACCAGTATCTGGTTCACCGACATAGAGGATGACTTGTTATCATGTGGAGATTACTTGGTTATGTCGAACACATGGTTTGGACACTTGGTTTTGGTGATTTGGTTATTGGTCTAATTGAGTTGGCATATTTGTTGTTACCGGCAAATTGGTCTAGGTTATGGACCGGCATGCATTATCTATTCCAGATTAGGATGACACGTTATGGAGATGATTTATTGATTGGTTATTATTGTAAATGCATTGAGCCGGCATGATGCATTACATATCGATTCACTTATAATTGATTTAATTGTAATATTCTTAGTGAGCCGACCTACATATTTGGTCTTAGGTTTTGGTATATATGTAAGATCTCATTTCTGAGATTAACATGATAGTGGAAGAGGAATGTAACAAGATATATCTAAATATAAGCAGAGCTACTCATGCAGACATCACTTGAAGATTCAAGGAAGGTATGAAGGAGATAATCTGAGCCTAACCGGTACTGAATCTAGCATATGAAGATGGTATTTTGATCAGTAAATTATCGAGGATTTAATCATCCTATTGTAGTTAGTGTGACTCTCATTTTGTGATTGAGCAGCGAGCTCTAGGCAGTTGGCCTTTCTACATGTGCAGACCCCATTTGTACACACATACTATCTGCAGTAGTATCATCTGATTGTGGGTAAGGTTTTCCATCGTGGTTTTTCCCCTCATAGGGTTTCCACGTACAAATATTTGTGTTGTGTTTTGTGGATGTTATTTCTTTATCTGTTTCATGCATTAAGCTTCACCGATATTGTTATTAACTATCAAACTGTCAACCGACATTAAGTTTGGTTTACCGGTATTATACATCAAGTTTGATTAAGTTATATTTGGGTTGTAATTAATAGACAGTTGATTCACCCCCCCCCCCCCCTCTCTCAGTTGCCCCTGGGTCCTAACAATTGGTATCAGAGCTAAGTCCTCCTTTTGCAGAAGTTTAATAGCTTGAGGAGATTCTATGACAACTAACTATTTTAGGAAGGACAGTATGAAACTTGATGGAACTAACAATGGTATATGGAAGATCAAAATGGAGACACATCTTAATTGTATTGGAAGAGACATATGGGATGTTACAAAGAATGGTTATGTTGGTCCTACACAGAGTCAACCTAATCCACCAAACTTGGCTAAAGATCAGGAGAATGATTGCAAAGCAAGACAAGCACTTTTGAGCCCATTGTCAGATCAACAAATCATAGGATTATCAGACCGATCTACTGCTAAAGCTATTTGGGATAAATTGGAGACATTGAATGAAGGTGATACCACTATCAACATTGCAAAACTAAAATGCTTACGGGTCAGGTATGAAAATTTGAAAATGGAAGAGGATGAAAGAATTTATGCTTTTATGGAAAGAGTTAATGAAATTGTTTTGGGTATACAATGTTGTGGAGGATCCTTAAGTGAAGATGAGATTGTTTCTAAATTTTTAAGAGCATTTCCACTGGCATACAAAATGAAAGTAACCACTATTAATGAATTAAGAACAATGCCTAATACATCAGTATCTAGAGATACCTTGGTTGGAAAACTTTCAGCTTTTGAGCTTGAGGAATTTGGTCTTGTTGCTACAATTAAAACAGATTTAGCTTTCAAAGCATCATCATCATCTATAGCATCATCATCATCATCTGATAAATCTAATTGGAAAGCACTTTATGCAAGAGAACTTGAAGACATCAGAAGAGAAAATGAAGAACTTGAAGAGCTTGAAGCACTATTTGCAAGGAAAATGCCTAAAGGTCCAATTGGAAGTAAGTATGAGGGTAAAGCGCCATTTAAATGTTTTAACTACAATAAAATTGGTCATATGGCATCTAGATGTCCCGATAGACTTGCAATATTGAGAGAAGAAGCTAAAAGAATAGATAAGCCTAACCCTGAATATTAGAGATACAGATTTAAGAAGAATGGAGACAAATCATGTTACTATGCTGATGAAGGAGTTACTGATGATTCTGATGAGGAACCGACAGACAATGGATGAGATTTTGTAGCAATAACAAAAGATCAACTGACACCTACTATGCAATTGATAGAGCAGGCCCTGATAGCTAAAATTGAAGAAAAGGTGGAATGGATCATTGATTCTAGATGTTCACATCATATGACTGGTGATAAAAGTAAATTCTTAACTTTTCAGGAATACAATGGAGGTCTAGTAATATTTGGGGATGATAAAGCTTGTTTGATCAGAGGAAAAGGCACTATACCTTTTGATGGTAAGCACAATACTGACAATGTTTATTATGTTGAAGGTTTGAAGCATAATCGTTTGAGTGTTGGTCAATTAGTTGAAAAGGGATTTTAGTTACAATTCAAGAATGGTAAATGCAAAATCATGAATAGAACTGGTTTGGAAATTGCAACCGGTAATCAAACTAGAGGTAATATCTTTCATTTGAATAACAATGAGAAGACATGCTTGATTGCACATATTGATGAAATTTGGTTATGGCATAAGAGACTTTGTCATGTGAATTTTGATTACATTGTAAAGATCAGTACAACTAAGGTAGTAAGGGATTTACCTCAGATTGTAAAACCTCACAATCTGGTATGTAAGGAATGTCAACTTGGAAAGTAAGTTAGAACAAATTTCAAGAGTATTCCAGAGAAATCCAATAATGTTCTTGATTTAATTCATACCGACTTATGTGGTCCAACAAGAACTAGAAGTCTACAAGGAGATAGATATTTTATACTAATAATTGATGATTATTCTAGAATGTGTTGGGTTACTTTTCTCAGGGAGAAATCAAAAGCTTTTGGGAAATTCAAACTATTCAAGGCAATGGTAGAGAATGAAACCGGTAAGAAAATAAAATGTTTAAGATCATATCAAGGAGGTGAATTTACATCTAAGGAATTTAATACATTCTGTGAAATGAATGGAATCAAAAGACAGCTATCAGCACCTTGGACACCCCAGCGGAATGGAGTTGTATAAATGAAGAACATAACTATTTTGGATGCAGCTAGAAGCATGATATCAGAAGAAAACCTACCTCATGTGTATTGGAGAGAAGCAGTGAATACAACGGTTTACACATTCAACAAAGTTCACATCAAAAGTGAAACCGGTAAGACCCCTCATGAACTATGGTTTGGTAATCCTCCTACTCTTAAATATTTCAGAATATTTGGAAGCAAATGTTATATTAAGAGATATAAGTATATTGGTAAATTTGATCCTAGAAGTGATGAAGGAATATTTTTTGGTTATTCATCTAATAGCAAGGCATATAGATGTTTTAATAAAAGATTGTAGAAAATCATTGAGAGTGCAAATGTGAAGATTGATGAACACTTTAAAACAGATTCAAGGTCTATGGACTTTTAACTAGCAGTTGAGATAATCACAAATGAATCTATACAGAATGCACTGATACAAAATGTTGATCCAGTCACACTGGCATCATCAGAGAATTCCACAGTGACTGAAGAACAACAACAAGTGAATACACCCAGGTATGTAAGATTGAATCACTCTGAAAGTTAGATAATTGGGAATAAGTATCAAGGAGTTATGACAAGAGGAAGACTGGCAAATGAAGAGGTACGTTTAATTTCTCAAATTGAACCAGCATCGGTTAATGAGGCATGTAAAGATAAACATTGGATTAAGGCTATGGAAGATGAATTGGAACAAATTGAAAAGAATAACACATGGACATTGGTTCCCCGGCCTAAAAACAAAAATGTAATTGGAACTAAATGGGTATTCATAAATAAACTCAATGAAGATGGTAAGGTAATCATAAAAAAAACAAGATTAGTATGTAAGGGATATTCACAAAAAGAGGGAATTGATTATAATGAAACCTTTGCACTGGTAGCTAGAATTGAGGCAGTTAGACTATTCCTAGTATTTGCAGCACACAAGAACTATAAAGTATATCAAATGGATGTTAAATGTGCATTTCTAAATGGTGATCTTGAAGAGGAAGTTTACATTGAACAACCTGATGGATTTTCTTTAACAAATGACCAATATATGGTTTGCAGGTTAAGGAAAGCTTTATATGGATTAAAGCTAGCTCCTAGAGCTTGGTATGCTAGATTGGACAAATATCTTTTGAAGCTTGGTTACACTAAAGGTAATGCGGATAGAAACTTATATTTCAAAGTGACTAATGATGACATCTTGGTTATTGAAGTTTTTGTTGATGATATAATTTTTGGAGGAGAAGATGGATTGTGTAAAGACTTTTCTAATAAGATGCAGGAAGAATTTGAAATGTCTATGATTGGGGAGATAAAATTCATTTTAGGATTGCAGATTTCACATACTGATAAAGGTATATTCATATGTCAATCAAAGTACTTGAAGGAACTACTAAAGAAATTTGGTATGGAAAACTCTAAACCGGTAAGTACTCCTATGACTACAACTGACAAACTATCATTGAAGGATGATTCAGCACCTGTTAATCCGACAAGATATAAATCTATGATTGGAGGTGTACTGTATTTGACACAAACAAGACCTGATATTATGAATGCAATATGTATTGTTTCAATATTTCAGAGTAATCCTAAGGAAAATCATGAATCAGCAGTGAAAAGGATTTTCCGGTATCTACAAGGCACAACAAATCTTGGTTTATGGTATCCTAAAGATGAAAATTTTGATTTATGTGCATACACCGATGCTAATTGGGCAGGAGATGTAGATGACAGAAAGAGCACCACCGATGGAGCATTCTTTCTTAGTAGTAGATTGATTTCATGG
Organism: Cryptomeria japonica; assembly: GCF_030272615.1. Lineage (NCBI taxonomy): Eukaryota > Viridiplantae > Streptophyta > Pinopsida > Cupressales > Cupressaceae > Cryptomeria > Cryptomeria japonica. The sequence goes on along the minus strand of NC_081409.1, from coordinate 292,578,222 downwards.
TTGAGCAAGAAACAGAGTTGTACATCATTATCAATAGTAGAATCAGAATATGTTGCAACAACAACTAATTGTACTAGAGTATTATGGATTAAACAAATGTTGAAGGACATAAAGGTAAAATGCAAAGAACCTATAATTATTTACTGTGATAATATGGTAGCAATTGATATATCTAAGAATCTGGTTTTTCACTCCAAAACTAAACATGTTTCTATAAAATTCAATTTTCTGAAAGAGAATGTTGAAGCAAAAGAAGTGAAACCGGTTTATGTGAATACTAAAGAGCAGATTGTAGATATCTTTACTAAGCCTTTGCCTAAGGAAAGTTTTGAATATCTCAGAGAGCAGCTTGGGATTATACCCTCACTGGTAGAAACTTAGACAGTTGAAGAATGACATCAGACCGACAGAATTTACAGAGAAACCTTTTTTCGGCTTTGATGGAGGAGAGCTACTTCTCAGGGGGAGTAGTTGGTATTTGTAATTAGTTCTCTGAACTGGTTGTGTCTGGTTTTTGTATTGCTTTGGCATTTGATGTCAAAGGGGGAGAGATAGCTATGGAAAAACCCATTAGCTTTTGAGGAGAGATTACTCATTGGGGGAGAGATATTTTGTATTTTGATTTCTGGTAATTGATCTCTTCAAGAGATTGTTGGTTTTTGGTTTTTGGCATTTCTGCTTTGGCACTTAGATGATTTTTCCATCTTGTGTTGCCATCAATGCCAAAGGGGGAGATTGTTGGCATTATGGATGTGTTGCATTGGTTTTTTCATTGATGTCTTGTCAACACTTATCAACACCTATCTTTCTGGAGATCTTTGGTTATGTTCACCGGCATGTTCAGTGACTTATGCACAGTCACCGGTATCTAGTTCACCGGCAGGTTATATTGTTCACCGACACAGAGGATGACTTGTTATCATCTGGAGATTACTTGGTTTTGTTAAAGACATGGTTTGGACACTTGGTTTTGGTGATTTGGTTATTGGTCTAATCGAGTTGGCATATTTGTTGTTACCGACAAATTGGTCTAGGTTATGGACCGACATGCGTTATCTGTTCCAAATTAGAATGGCACGTTATGGAGATGATTTATTGATTGGTTATTATTATAAATGCATTGAGCCGACATGATGCATCACATATTGATTCATTTATAATTGATTTAATTGTAATATTCTTAGTGAGCCGACCTACACATTTGGTCTTAGGTTTTGGTATATATGTAAGATATCATTTGTGAGATTAACATGATAGTGGAAGAGGAATGTAACAAGATATATGCAAATATAAGTAGAGCTAGTCACATGGACATCATTTGAAGATTCAAGGAAGGTATGAAAGAGATAATCTGAGCCTAACTGGTACTGAATCTAGCATATGAAGATGTTATTTTGAGAAATACATTATCCAAGATTTAATCATCCTATTGTAGTCAGTGTGACTCTCATTTTGTGATTGAGCACTGAGCTCTAGGCAGTTGGCCTTTCTGCATGTGCAGACCCCATTTGTACACACATACTATCTGCAGTAGTATCATTTGATTGTGGGTAAGGTTTCCCACCATGGTTTTTCCCCTTACAAGGTTTCCACATACAAATATATGTGTTATGTGTTGTGGATGTTATTTCTCTTTCTTTTTCATGCATTAAGCTTCACTGGTATTGTTATTAACTGTCAAAATGTCAACCGGCATTAAGTTTGGTTTACCGGTATTATGCATCAAGTTTGATTAAGTTATATTTGGGTTGTATTTAATAGACAACTAATTCACCCCCCCCCCCTCTCAGTTGCCTCTAGGTCCTAACAATGATATCATTCCTTATCACAAACGCAGTAGAAGACACTTACAAATATCAAGAAATATCATAGTCATTCTCATCATAAGATTGGGTTAGTATATAATACAATACCATCAAATCAACATAAGACTTCAGGAATGAGTATGGAGCAGAGTGGAGCAAAGCGAAAAGGAGTGGGAATCCCAAATTTCAAATTGGGAAATGGCGGAATTTCTGGGAATGGCGAAATACCTAGAATCCGTTGTTCCCCTGGAATCGAATTTGGCTCACAGGCAAGAGGTCAGACATCTCAGGGGTCAATAGAGGACAAGGAAACAACAAAACTGGGAGAAGATAAAGATTCGATCCCCAGGGACCCACATGACAGAGGAAAATGGAAAAAATGGTCCTCGCTCTTTGGAGTGAAGTCATAGGTTAAATCTGGGCTTCCGGAAGTTACGAACATTTCAGACCTCGTCTCTGGTCTAGTTGCTATTTCCGTCCCGGACAAAGTGGTTGATTCGATCATAGTTGGCGTATCGATGACCTTAGTGGGACGATTCTCTGGCTTGAGGACCAACATTGATGATGTTAGAAATTTCATAAGGAGAAAATGGATGGTAAAAGGTCAAGTGGAAGTGGCGGCGCTGCCTAGAGGGTTTTTTTCCTTTGCCTTCAACTCTGAAGAAGACATGAACAAAGCTCTCTGTGAAGGTCCCTGGATGTTCGGCAAGTCTTCCCTAGCTCTCCAGAAATGGGCTCTGAATCTAGTCCTGGATGAATCCTTCTTCGTTTCTACGCCAGTTTGGACACGCCTCCCGGGTCTCCCACTTGAATACTGGAACGAGGAATTTTTCAAGGGCATTGCGAAATCCTTTGGAGAACTCTTATCGATTGACCCAATGATGGTGGCTAAATCAAGGTTAGTCTTTGCTCGCATTTGCGTAAATGTTAACCAATCAACAGATATGCCTCAATCCATAGATATCATTTCTAAACTAGGAAAATGGTCCCAAGCTATTGAATATGAATCTCTTCCTTTTGCCTATTTCCTCTGCAAAAAATTGGGGCACTGGGCAAAATCCTGTCTGCTCAAAAAAGGCAAGGAACCTAAGTCAGATAGTATTCCTAAGAACAAAAAGATTTGGAAAATGACAAACAAAAAAGTTAACCCATCAATATCCGAAAGCAATCAAATAAAGGATGCAACAGAACATATGAATGAAGCCAAGAGGACTGGGAGTAGCAGCAATGACAAACAGGATTGTGTTTGCTCCAACGACCTTCCAGAGAGACTCATAAAAGCAGAGCCAAGTACGGAGTTGATCAACAAAGGAAGCCTAGTGGCCCAGGAGAATGAAACTGTTATCCAGGAGAAGAATGAATCCATTCCAGACCAGAAGGATGGATCAGCTTTCCAGGAGAAGGAAGATCCATCTTCAGCCTCTTCTCTCCCTAAATCGGCTGACTCAATATTTAATGAATTTAATGAAGCCCAAGACCCCTCTGATTCTGAGCCCTTATTTCTCTTAACCAATGGAAGCCCCAAGCCTCTCCTTTGCAAAACCCCTCCCCAAAGAGTGATTTTGTTGGATGAAACCCTCCGAATCTCTGGGTCGAGAGAAGTAAAATTGAACAAGGAGGATCTCAAGGAAGGAATCTGAACTAGAAGCAAGATTAAGAAAAAGGTAGATGTTGGAAACCAAAATAAAAAGCAGGGAAGGCCATCCCTAAAACATCAAAGGGAACAGGAAAGCTGGAAGAACCGTGCTGATGGAACACAGTGCTCCATCGAGTCAACCCTATCCCCAGTTAAAATATGAAGATTATATCCTAGAATATCAAAGGGCTAAACGCCCCCCATAAGCAAGATGTGTTACGAAATGTCATCAGAGATCATAAACCAGATGTGGTCCTTGTTCAAGAAACCAAGATGTCTAAAGAAAAAGTTGAAAGGATCAGAATTTTCAAAGAAAACGGAGTCATAGGAACTAACTCAGAGGGGGCCTCTGGAGGAATTGTGATTTTTTGGAACAAAAATACTATAACAGGAAAGGAAATCATCTCTGCCTTTAATAGGAACTTAGTTTTGCTTGAGCATATTAAGGACAACTTTGTCTGGGTGTTATCTAATGTCTACGCTCCTAACTCCAAATCTGGGAGAGCTAAATTCTGGAAAAGCTTGGTGGCTAACAAACAACAGTTTGCTGATCATAGCTAGATTATCATGGGAGACTTCAATACCCCACTCAGAGACAAAGATAAGATGGGAGGAATCCCCCTTCATCTCAATGGAAAACAAGACCTTATGGACTTCATTAATGATCAAGCTCTCATTGATATTGATCTCCAGGGCATCAATTACACTTGGACTAATAGAAGAACTGGAGCTGATTTGATTCAAGTTAGGCTTGACAGATCCTTAATTTCCCCTGACTGGCTTTCTAAGTATAGTTGTTCCCTTGGTTCTGTTATCAAAATCGGTTTAGATCATTTCCCAATCTCCTTTTCTGCCAACTCCTTTTCGGCTAATAGAAATTTCCCTTTCATATTTGAAAAAGCTTGGCTTTCCCACCCTTCTCTGGAAGCCTGCATTTCTAAATGGTGGAACTCTGAAGTGGAGGGTAAGGCTCTCTTCAGAATTGCTAAAAAGCTCAACATCATTAAAACCAAAATCAAAATTTGGAACAAGGAGATCTTTGGGGACATATTCAAGAACAAAACTCAAGTTAAAGCTGACCTAAAACTTGTTTAGGATAGTATCCAAGAGATGGGGTTGTCCGAAGATCTCAAAACAGCTGAAAATGACCTGCTTACTAAATACCACTCCATCATTTCTAATGAAGAGACTTTCTGGAGACAAAGATCTAGAGCTTTGTTCCTGAAGGAAGGCAATAAAAACACCCACTTCTTTCACTTAACTGCCCTTAAGCACCGGGCAGCCAATAGAATATCCAAACTCACTTGCAATAAAGGAATTCTAACTAAGGATTGTGATATCAGAAAGGAAGCTCTCGAGCATTTCAGCACCTTGTTGGGTGATGTGGACAACCTGGATCTCACCAAGCAAGAGAATCTCTTACAAGCCATTCCTTCTATCCTTTCGGAAGCTGACAATCACCTCTTATCCCGTAATCCTTCTAATCTTGAAATCAGAAAGGCGGTGTTTTCCTTTCAAGGTGATAAATCCCCTGGCCCGGACAGCTTTCCCATGTTTTTCTTCCAAAAATTTTGGCACATAGTGGAGGGGGACATTTGCAATGGTGTTAAGGAATTCTTTGGCTCCAGAAGACTTCTTAAGGAACTGAATGCGACTTCCATAGTTCTTATCCCAAAGACTCCCAGAGCTGATTCTCTCAACAAGTTTAGACCCATCAGCCTCTACAACTCTGTTTACAAGATCCTTTCCAAAGTTTTGACTTCCAGGGTGCTTGATGTTCTCCCAAGAATTATCTCTGTCCAACAGAATGGCTTTGTTCCTGAAAGATAGATTTTGGACTCCATCATCTCTCTTCACGAAAATATCCACTCCCTAATAGTGGTGAGCAAACAAGGATTCTTCCTTAAGTTAGACATGGCTAAAGCTTTTGATAGAGTAAACTGGCAGTTTCTCCTCAAGATTATGGAATCGTTTGGTTTTGGTGACAAAGTTATTCAGCTCTATTCTCAACTCATGGGAACTTCCTCCTCTACTGTTATTGTCAATGGCTCCTCGTCTAACTTCTTCAAAAGCTCCAGAGGTCTCAGATAGGGAGACCCCATCTCCCCCATTCTGTTTACTATTCTTGCCGAATGCCTGGGCAGATTCATCCTTAAAAATGTGGAAGAAGGCAATCTTTAAAGCCTGAGACCTTCTTCCTCCAATGTCATTTTCTCTCATGAACAATTTGTTGATGACTCCATCACCATGGGGGAAGCCACCATCTTGGAAGCCAAAAACATGAAAATTATTCTGAATACCTATGAATCAGCCTCTGGTCAAAAAATCAACTGGGATAAAAGCTCTCTCTTCTTCATTAACACCCCGGCCCAAAGGCAAATTAGAATTGGTAGGATTCTTGGTTGTAACATTTATGAGTTTCCTTCAACCTATTTAGGGCTTCCTCTCTATCTCAAGCCTGAGGATTCCTTCTGGAATAAGTTAATTGACAGACTCAACTTGAAACTTGCTGGATGGAAAGGGGTTGTCCTTAGTCAGGCTGGTAAAGTTACTCTGCTCAAAGTCACTCTCCAAAATCTTCCAGTGTATGCTCTTAGCTTGTTCGAAATCCCCTCTAAGTTTGCAGAAGCTATTGAAAGAATCCAAAAAAATTTCCTCTGGTCGGGAGTGGAAGCAAAAAATAGAATCCCCCTTATAGCCTAGAATAACATTTGCACCCCTAAGGCCTTAGGTGGGCTGGGCTTAAAAAGTATTAGCTCCATGAATAAAGCTTTACTAGCCAAACAAATCTGGAGACTCAAAGGAGAGGAAAGAGAATGGAACTCTATTTGGAAAAACAAATACCTCTATATGCAACCCTCTGAGGAGGAATTCTTTGACAATTCTTTCTTTGTTGATGGATCTGCGATTTGGAATGCAGTGAAATCTGCTAAAGGTTGGGCAGCTGCTGGCGAAACCTGGAACCTTGGGAATGGGAGGAAAATTAGATTTTGGGAAGATAGATGGATCCTGGATAAACCTCTTGAGGAAATCCCTATCATCAAAGATTGGAAAGACAACTTCAAATGCAGGTATGGAGAAATGGTTAGAGATTACTGGATCAATGGGAACTGGATTGACTTTAGCCAGTAGAGTCCGGATCTCAAGCTTCTTCAGATTGCTCTTTCTGCTAAAATCCCTATAGACAACAAAGAGGACATTTTAATATGGGGGAAAACTATGGATGGGAAATACTCTATTTCCTCTGTTGTTGCCATTCATAATGTTTCGGAGGAATCCACCCCCATCTGGGCCAAAGTTTGGAATAAGAATTTAGTTCCCAAAATCAACATCTTCTTTTGGATCTTCATCCAAAATAAAATTTTAACCCTGGATAATCTTCATAAAAGAGATATCATTTTTCCTAACATGTGTACTCTTTGTTGCAGGGAAGAAGAGATAGCTTGCCACATTCTCAATCAGTGCTCCTTTAGCCATGACATATGGAAAATCATCCTGACCAGGTGGAACCTGAGCTGGGTCTTCCCGAATTCTCTCAATGATACCTGGCTCTAATGGCATTGTCCCAACTCTAATCCTAAAATTGTGGAGATTTGGAAACTTACTTTGCCAATTGTCATTTGGAATATTTGGAAAGAACGAAACAACAGGATTTTCAAAGATAAAAGGGCTACTCCTGAAGTGGTTGCTGACAAGATTTATAGGAGTATTTTTGAATGCCTCTATCGTACTGATCAGGGAATTGCTGCAAAAGAGGATTTCAAAGACAGATGGAACCTTTCTACCACCACTACTAGCAAGGAGAAAGGCAGAGAAAGCCTTGTTTGGTGTTTCCCCCCACAGGGATGGATTAAGGCCAACTTCGATGGGGCCTCTAAAGGAAATTCGGGTAAAGCTCGATATGGGGGCATAATCAGGAATTTTGTTGGAAGCTACCTTAAGGCGGTTACCGATCCTTTGGGAAATCAATCTAGCCATTTTGCCGAAGCCTCTGCTGCCCTGCATACTTTAATCATAGCCAAAAGTCTCAATCATGATAAAATTTGGCTTGAGGGGGACTCTCTTAACATCATTAAGTGCTTAAAAGGGGAATTGGATCCTTCTTGGTCCATTGAGAATATCATCATGAAAGCTAGAGAGATTATCGCCAATTTCAAAGAAATTATTATTTGACATGCCTACAAAGAGCAAAACAGTGTTGCTGACTATTTAGCAAATGAAGGAGTTAACTCTGACGTTCAAATGATTTGGCACGAGGAGGACCTCAACTCAAACATTAAAGAGATCCTCAAAAAGGACCGTTATACGGGGAGAGAAGGAAAATTAAATCATGACAAGTAAAAGGTACCACTCGCGCCACGCTGGTAAGGCCATCATTACCTGGCACCACAGCAGATCTCCCACTATTTCCAAAAAAATTTTGCATGCTTTGTGGGTTATTCAGGGCAATAATTTGAATTGCAAAGGGAAAGAAATTCTTAATTTGCAGAGAAACAGAGTTGACACCCTGCATCCGAAAATGGGAAGAGATCTTAGATGTGAAGAACCTAGCAACATGTCGACCTAGAAAGCTATGCCTAAAGTTTGGGTAAAGCTAGAGAAGGGCCATCTCACCAGCTTCATGGAAAAGCTTGAGGACTACGACAAAGGTAGGGTCAACCTTGCTATTTCCAAGATTTTTGAACACTGGTCTAATGGATCTTTTAAGCTTTACGGAGTTAAATTTAAACTGGATGCTAGGCTTATTTCTACTGTAACTGGTATGCCTCACTTTGGGCTCAACTTCTTTTGAGACCTCAAGGTCTCCAGCAATGTTGTGTCCCTGTTCCCGTGTAAAGAGAAAGAGTGGGCCAAAATTGGCAAGGCTACCGGGGGCTACTATGATGCCGCTAACATCAAGAAGTTGTGGGGCTGGGTCCTGAACGCTATCATGAAGTATATTACAGTTGAAGGCCACTACTCCATGGCCCACACTTACCACTTCATGCTCCTTAACTATTTCAGACACGACAAAAAAGTGTCTTTGCCCTACTACCTTTTTCGATCCCTCACCAGGTCCCTGAACAAGCACATGATGAACCCTTCTAGCCCAATTCTCCACTGTGGGCTCCTACAGCTCATCTATGAGCATTGCAAAACCCTCGCTCTGTAAGAAAATAAGCAGATTTCTGCCTCCCCTGATAAAAGAAGGATGGAAGAGGGAGATACCAGCAAAGAGAAGGCGTCATCCAGCAAAAAAAGGAAAAGCTCCCCCGGGCTGGAAACTGAGGACATTGTCAAGGAAAGCAGTGGTATGGAGACGGATGACTCTAATGGAGAAGACAGCTGGAAGGAAGAGGAACTAGGCAACGAGGAAGAAAGTGGAGATTTTGAGCCTGGTCAAGAAAGCCCCATTCCTAGTGATCACCCTGGCAAGGACAATAGCAATTTGATGGAGGATACAACTCCCAAGGATATTGAGGAAATAGAAGTCAAATCTAAGAAGGAAACTAACAAATGCTTCGAGAAGAACCTGGCTGAGGAAGGGGATAGCAAGGATAAGGATAGTGTTGGCGAGGGGCTTATCCTGGATAATCTCAAGAAGCTGTCGGAGGCCAGAATGAATTTTGACAGATGGACTTACGAAACCTTAAAAAACTTTGAGAAGAATGGGATAAAATCAGACAAAAAAAGGGAGGATGAAAACAAAGAGCATGCTAACTAGAAGCAGGAAATGGAGAACAAGGTAAAATCGCTGGAAGAGGGAAAAGAAGCGATGAAAAATCTGATGGGAATTATCCCAAGCATCCTTTCCGCTGTCACCAAAAATCTGGAAGACATTGCTAAGGTCTTTGACCACTCTCCTAAACCAGTCGTCGACCTTGACCTGGAGGAGGAGACCATCCAGACTAGAAGTGTTGGTGATGCTACCCCGGCGGGCGAAATTGCTAAGAGAACCAGGGCCAGTGTCAAGAAAGTTGTGGCTGCCGCGGCCAAGGACCCTCCCAACCTCAAAGACAACATCAAAGAGCTCCAAGAAATAAGCAGCACCCTGGCTAAAGCCCTAGATAAAATCTTATTCCTGGATGGCCTGCTGGCTTTCAGGGGCTTTTGCTTGCTTTTCTCGGTTTTTTGCTGGTTTTTTTCCTTATGTTCTATTTCTCTCTGTTTCTCGCTGCTGTGCTGTTTTAAGCTTGTAAAGGGTTTCAGGGTCCCTTCAAAACCTGTTTTTTCATTAATCAAAAACATGAAACACACATATAATACAAGTACATATGAATCATCAAAGAGTAATCCATCATCACAATAATCTATGAATATCATCGTCTCAAGTAATCATGATGTCAAGCGCAGTATAATATGTCTAATGTCCATAATAAGGAGTCTAAATCATAAGAAAAATCCTTAAGCATCTGATCAAAACATCACAAAATAGTCTAAGCTATATCAAAGAGATTCATTGTTGTTCAAAAGAGCAAGATGGCTCAGGGAGAGGCATTACACTTTGACTTATTCTTGACCTTACTTTTTATGAACTTGTATCCTCAATTTTACATTACAACTTAACAAACACACAACTAATGATTCTAGGACATATATATGAGTTCCAATTATTATAAAATTAATTCAACCACAAAGTTAAACATTTAACAATTTGTCCATACAAATTTATTTCATCAAATGTGTAGTAGGCTAGGTCCTAATTAGCCCATACATATACCAATGCAAATAATCTCATCACACGCTTCACAAAGTAGCTTAATAAAGTCCTAAAAGATGTTCATGTGCAATCTCTAGCAAAAGCACATGCTACACAACATCTATAGGTCGACCATATCAAATGTGCAATTAAAAACACACACACGACTCCACACAAGGAAACTTGTTATGTGGATCATATAGAGGGTCAATTAGCGCACACTCAAATCAATTGTCACATCATTTCTAAACATAAATTGGGTTTGCTAGCCACATAGTAACAAATTGGTGAAGCAAACATTGTCTTCTACCATACCAAACTTCTAGAAATAGATGATAGTAATAATAATTGTGTAGGCATACTCTCCATTGAAACTATAAGTACACTTAAGAATAAGAAGGTACAAACCCTGTAGGTTGCTAGAACACGATCACTATTTGTGTAACAACATCAAACAGTTTGGAACAAACTTCCAAACCACTTCCATCAACTTTTAGAAATGCACCATGATAACACACACATGTTTCAACCAATTCCACAATCATATCAATTAATGGGATTGCATAAGATTGTCATGACTCAAAATTATCTAACATGATAACGACAATAATATAATTCTTCTGTTATTTAGATACACCAGGAGTAAGCAACTTGACTGCAACACTCTCCATCCTCATCAATGATAACTTATGCCTAATATTTTCACATCAATGACAACTTATATTCAACAAACTCCCCCTTTGTCATTGATGGCAAACAATAAAATGAGGAGATTGTCATTAATGGCAAACAATAAGATGATGGCAATGAGGAGATTGTCTTTGTTGTTGTGAAGGAATATCTAACTAACGAAAAAGCCTTGGTCTCTCATTTTGACTCTAGTGATGAGTGGATAATCGATAGCTGTTGTTCACATCACATGACCAGTGATAAGAAAAAATTCATATCCCTTGAAGAGTTTGATGGCGGTGTAGTAAGATTTGGTAATAACTCACCCTGCATGGTAAAAGGTAAAGGATCTATTTCACTTAATGGTAAGAGTAATGAAGATGATGTTTATTTGGTTGAAAGCTTAAAACATAACTTGTTGAGTGTTGGACAATTGAATGATAAAGGATATCACTTTGATTTTAGAAAAGGGGTGTGCAGGATCATGGGATGCAATGAAGATTTGATTGCTATCGGTAAATAGACTAGAGGTAATGTTTTTCATCTAAATGCTAATGTGAATAGTTGTTTGGTGGCTAAAATTGAAGATAGTTGGTTGTGGCACAAAAGGTTTTGTCATGTCAACTTTTGTGAGATTTTGCCAAGATCAAGAGCTCAATGAAATGTACAAAATAGAGACACAATATAGGACAAGAATAAACTATATTCTCATCAATAGAAAATGATCAATAATCAAAAAATACATACAATGTAGATTAGCTTGCTTATATAGGCAAGGCTAAGGATATGTGAGCACACAAACATGACATGTGGCTCAATAAGAAACAAGGGTAGGTAGGAGAAATAATATAATAGTCCACATGAGGTGGATCACCCACTAAATGTGGAGTGTAACAACAAGATCAACACCATAAAAGGTGGAATTTCTCCTACACACACTATCCCAATGTGGCACAACCACCCAAGTGTCTCATACCCAAACTACTATGAAATGCATTTCCTAAGTAAACTTAAGTAAAGTGTAATAATATCCAAGATGAATAATTATTTACACCAACACCCCCCCTTAAGTGCAACTTAAGGGAATGCACTTAAGTCTACAATGCAACTAAGCAATGCAAGATGGGTCCTGGCTACGAGGCCATGTTAGGTACCCATGTACAAATGCAAATGCATGCAAACCAATGCAATGAAAACTCTCACAAAGTGGGGAAAGAGAGAAAAACTCAATGGGAAAAAACCCTCCCCCAAAAGAGAGATGAAAAACATACAAGAGAACTCTCATAGAAGAATGTGAAGGACAAAACCCCATGTGAGGAAAAAGTCCCCCCCATATGAGAGAAGAAGAGAAGCTAGGAAGCCCCCCCTCAATGTGGAATCTGCACCAATGATAGAAGCGCGATGTATGAAGAAACTGATCCATGAACATCAAACAACATTCCTCCCCTTAGGAAGAAACAAAACCAAAGGTGTATCCATGAAGTCTACCCAATCATGAAGGGAATATGTATGAAGAAAACTCATGATGAATGGAATCTCTGAAAACTGCTCAAGTGTCCCCATGTCGATGCTAAAAGCTACCCCCTCCAAAGGTGGTAAACTATGCCACACTGCTAAAAAAGGCACTCCAAGATCTAGTGGAGATGGATGTATAACATGTCCCAAAGACTCACATGTCTCCTCAAAACATAAAGAGACCTCCTCCAACTGTTGCACATAAGTATCCACAATCATGTCAACCTCAAAAGAATGATCATGTAGAGAATGAACAAGAGGGTCAGAGTGTGCCCTCGCAACAATTGAAGAAGGATCATCTTCATCAAAGAGAAGATGAATGTCATCAATGATGTCTCCCAAATCTGCAATGAAGGATTCCACAAACAAACCTGCAATGTCTGTCAAGTAATCATCCCATGAATCTGAAGCTGGAAGACAATGAATATCTTGCTGCACTGAATCACATGAAGGCAAAACTATCGCACTATTCGCATCATCAGGTGCAATAGGTGATGTGATATCAATATGAGGAGATGAAATACAAGATTCAAGAACGGGGTCACATGTGAGAATCCCCATGTTCAAGTGCCCAAAGTTCTCTTCAAAATCTGAACCATCACAAGAAGTGTGATCATCATGTGTAGAATCATCAAATGTGAAATCATCATCATCAACAAAATCTGAAAAGGAGTATAACCGAGATGCATGATCAACCACCCTAGTCGCAATGATAGCTCTAGTCTCCAAGTCTCTAATGAAAACTGAGTCAGGTGTGAACTCCACAACTCTCTTAGTTGCACCATGTGTGATTTGATAGATAGAAAGGAGATTGTTTGTCAAGTGGGGTACACACAACACATCATTGAAGGAGTTATCCCCAATGTCAATAGATCCTTTCCCAATCACATCCATGTATGTATGATTGCCCAGCAAAATCTATGGCATGGTGCAAGGCTCAAATGTAGAGAACATAGACTGCGAAGATGCCATATGATGAGAAGCTGCTTAATCTAGAAGCCATCTCTCTGAATCATGACTGATAGTAGCACATAGAGCTTTTCCTTTTCTTGTTCCAAAAGAGTGAGTCTTCCCACTTGTAGAAGCCATGAATGCTTGCCCTTTTCCTTTTGAATGTGAGGAAGTGGAAGTTGATGAATCATCCTTCTTGTAGACTTTAGGCAAATCAATGTTATGCTTTTTGAGGATATGTGTGAGCTCATCAATCTTCTTAGAATGGCAATGATGCTCCTCGTGACCAATCTTTTTACAATAAGAACAAGTAGGTCTCTCCCTCTTTGGTGAATTATCTCTCTTGGAAGAGGATGAATCTCCTTGTTTTGGAGAAGATGGTGCTTTGTCCTTAGGCTTTGATTGCCATTTCTTCTTGTTTGAGTTGTCATTTCCTTGATTTCCTTTGTTCCCTTGATTTGCCACTAATGCTTGAGACTTAGAAGCCTTAAGAATGCCCATGCTTATCAACTTAGTTTGTTCCATCATCAACATTTCATTGAAAGCATCAAATGTAGGCATTTTGTAGCTTGAACCCATTGTCATCCTATGGGTTTGGAAGCTAGAAACAAATGTTGCATATTCTTGTGGAAGCTTGCCTATCAAGTTGAATATCAATTGAGTATCATTTTTATCAATGCCACAATCTTTGAGTTGTGCCCTCAACTCATTTGCCTTAGTGACATAATCTTGTATAGTATCAAAGTTCTTGGGATCTAACATGGTGAGATCACTATCAATTTGATATCCCCTAATCTCATCAACTTGACCATACAAGTCTTGAAACTTTTGCCAAGCATCCTTGATTAGAGTACACTTCTCAATATGAAAAATGAGATCCTTTGATACATACTTTCTTAAGGTACCAATTGCCATGATATTTTTAGTGAGCCAATCCAAGTGACCAATTGGATCAGCCTTAGGATCAACGGGAGCAACAATAGTTCCATCAATGTAATGAGTGAGTCCTTTTTCCATAAGTTTACTCCATGCATCAATTTTCCAAGTAGCATAATTATGAGGAGTTAAGAGAGGAAACTTAGAAGAACCCATAGCAGCAAAAAGGAAGGAACACGAGCACAAAATCACAAGAGACACCCCCCAAATTCACTCAATCAAAGTACCCCCCCCCAAAGTGATGATTTTGGCACTTTATACTTAGTGCGATTACAATGAGCCACTTGCAAAACAAGGAAAAGTGGACTTATGATGCAAATTTTACAACTTCTTAAATGAGATACAAGAGACTTCAATCAATAGTGCAATGAATCTAACTGAGATTCAAGCAAATATACAAGTACCAAGAGAGCCAAAAATGGCCAAAATATGAAAGTACAATTTATATTACAATGGCATCAATTTGATAGCATCATGTGAAAGTAGACAAAAAAATATGCACTTTAAAAAAAAACGGCACCTAAAAAGGAGGTCGTATGACCCTAAACGAAGCCTCTGAAGTTGCAAAAACTGGGATTACTCAGGTACAGTCACCAAAAACTGCATTTTCTGAAAAATATATGCATCAAAATCAAAAAAATTCTTCACCACTGCGGAGAGCATGAAATTATATCCCATTTCAAAAAAAATTACTCGAAAAAAGGAGCAAAAATGAGCAAGTTATAGCCATTTGAAGTTGAACTGCAAAATCAAAAAGCTCAATGAGAGGGGCCTACAAAATTTTTTGAAAAATGCTGATGTGGTGCTGATGTCAGCAAGTCACTATGTTAAATTTGATGGTCGTATGACTGTCACAAAAACTTCGCCTCCCTGCTGACTGGGCGCCCGTACTGTACGGACTTCTGACTGTGCAGGTCGTACCGTACGAATTTGCTGACTGGGTAGCTCTGCATGGCAGATGACATGGCGGTTGTACTGATGATGTGGCATAGGTGGTGACATGTCACTGTGTATGGATTGCTGACTGTGTGAGCCACATGGCGTCTGCGTGGCGGCCGGAGGTGTTTTGGCGGTCGCAGGAGGTGTTTGTCGACGGCGCTGGGGAGAAGGTCGCTGAAGAGGAGGAGGCTGTCGGCATGGAGGGCGAAGACCGGCGGCACCTGCGGGGACCTGGGAATGGTGGCGGTGTTGGCGGCGTGCGGCGAGAACAGGACGAGACGTGGCGGCGGCGGGGGAGCTGAGGTGTCGAAGGAAGTCGCCAGGCGGTGCTACTGCGGACTGCGGTGGCGGGTCTCGGTGACGGTGGGACCGGTGCTGCAGGTGGCGTGCAGGTAAGTCAGCCGGCGAGAGGGAACCAGGACGGCCGGCGGGGAAGCGGTCGGCGGGAGGGAGCATGGCAGCGGCGTGGCGTTCGGAGCGGCCGGATGTTCTGCGAGTACGGGCTGCGCTGCAGACCTGCAACACGCGGAACTCCCGGGGGGGGGGGGGGGGGGTTTGTGGACCCCCAAAAAAGCACCTTTTTTTTTTTGATGATTTTTTTTTTATTTGATTTTTTTTTTTTTTTTTTTCGAAAAATTTTCAGAAAATTAAAATTTTTTTTCGAAAATTATAATAAAAAAATTTCGAAATCCGTACTATACTAGCAAAATTGGCGAAAAAAATTTTCTCACCAAAATAGGTCGACTTTATAACCAAAATTCATGGAAATGGCCTTCTGGACTCAATGGCGGGGTCGGATCTGGTCTAGGATGCCTCCAAAAGATGTTGCTCCTCATATCTGCCTCTTGACGTCACAACAATGCCTCTTCAAGATGAATCAATGAAGCCCCAATGGCTCTGATACCATGTGAGATTTTGCCAAGATCAAGAGCTCAATGAAATGTACAAAATAGAGACACAATATAGGACAAGAATAAACTGTATTCTCATCAATAGAAAATGATCAATAATCAAAAAATACATACAATGTAGATGAGCTTGCTTATATAGGCAAGGCTAGGGATATGTGAGCACACAAACATGACATGTGGCTCAATAAGAAACAAGGGTAGGTAGGAGAAATAATATAATAGTCCACATGAGGTGGATCACCCACTGAATGTGGAGTGTAACAACAAGATCAACACCATAAAAGGTGGAATTTCTCCTACACACACTATCCCAATGTGGCACAAACACCCAAGTGTCTCATACCCAAACTACTATGAAATGCATTTCCTAAGTAAACTTAAGTAAAGTGTAATAATATCCAAGATGAATAATTATTTACACCAACAACTTTGATAAAATCAAGTATGGTGAGAGGTATGCCCCAACTTGTTAAACCGGATAATGTGTTATGCAAAGATTGTTAGATGGGTAAGATGACTTCGACATCTTTTAAGAGTAAAACTTTTTCTTCAAAGCATATTCTTGATTTAGTGCATACTGATCTATGTGATCCTAGGAGGACTAGAAGTTTTTATGGTGATAAGTATTTTATGATTTTCACTAATGATTTTTCAAGGATGATGTGGGTAACTTTCTTGAAGGAGAAATCAGAGGCATTCACCAAATTCAATATCTTTATAGCCCTAGTTGAAAAGGAAACTGACAAGAATCAAAAGTGCTTAAGATTTGACCAGGGTGGAGAATTTACTTCTGATGAGTTTACTAGGTATTGTGAAGAACATGGAATAAAGAGATAGATTTCAACACCTAGGACTCCACAACAGAATGGCATTGTAGAGAAGAAACAAAACAATAGTGGAAGTTGCTAGAACAATGTTGATACAAGGAGATGTTCCAAAAATGTTTTGGAGAGAAGTAGTTAGCACTGCTAATTATACTGTGAACCGGGTTCTTGTGAAGAAAGGTAAGATAAAACACCTTATGAACTCTGGCATGGTAAGATTCCTAATGTCATCTGCTTTAAAGTTTTTGGTAGTAGATGTTTTTTTAAGAGAGATGATTTTACTGGAAATTTTGATGCTAAGAGTGATGAAGGGATATTTCTTGGATATTATACCAAGAATAAAGCATTCAAATGTTATAATAAAAGGACAAAGAAAATAGTTGAGTGTGAATGCTAAAATTGATTAATTATCTAACAAACTTGATGAGTCCAGCAGATCGAAGCTTGTTGATGATAAAGAAAAACTTGTGTATATTGAACCGGAAGTGTAGAAGGAAGATTAGAAGAACAATGCAAAAATAGGAGCTCAACTGATAAGAGATGAAGAAGATGATGAACATGAAGCAGAAAGAATTGCACTAGAAATGGTAATCCCAAGATATGTAAGGATAAATCTCAGAAGACAAGATTATAGGTGACAAGAATGTTGGTGTGCAGAAAAGAAGAAAATTCAGAGAGAATTCCTATCTAATTTCTGATGGACTTGAAAAGCATTGAGAGGGGGGGCTGAATCAGTGAGACCAAATTAAGCACTACTTCAAACACTAATCAGTAGATTAACTTTACAAAGCTTTTAAACACAATGCATGCAATCCAAACAGATATAACAACATCCACAAAAAGTAAAACATCCACCATAACACAAGTATTTATACGTGAAAAACCCAAATAGGTAAAAACCATGGTGAGATGGAACTCACAAGCTAACTATCTGCAGTAATAGATAACTGGCCGTTTAAGGTCTACAAAGTGCTCTGCTAGGAGCGAATCTTGTTAGAGATCCCAAAGCTTGATTAGAAGCTTATACCCTGTTAAGAGTTGTACCCTGTTAGGAGTCACCTCGCTAGAGGATTTAAGAATCCAAACTAATGGATCACCTTGTTAGAGGATTTATACATTGAAGCTCGTTAGAGCTTACCCGGTTAAGGGATTTGATACTGTTGTAATGGTTAGAAAACAACAAGAATGGTATGATCTATTCTGAGTAGCACAATTCTTGCTTGATCAGATCCTTCTAAGTACATTCAACACTTCTCTTCATCACACTCTTCATCTTAACACTTATCGCTCTTGAACAAAAAAAATTTCTCTTCATGCATACCATCAGATACATTACATCTCTCTAAAGTGATTCACTAAGATGTCTTTAAATAGACATTCAAATCTTATATCGGCCTAAGGAAATCATGACACAATTTCCTAGGTGCAGTGTATCTGGACAAGTGACCATAACTCATCACAAAAATTACCACCAAGTAGTCGGTGTTGGTAACTCATCACAAAATTAACAAATATCGGTTGGAACAACTAGTACCAGTTTGAATAAAACATATGAACCATTGTCCTTGAGTCTTTGCTTGATCTCCATCTTGATGTCGACTTAGTATTATCATAGGTTGTCTCTTATGCACATACTGGTTAGAGATAAACCTCTAACATACCAGTTGACAATGTAAACAATTGAAGTTACACCGGTAGTCAATATAATCATATGTGTGTGTGAGAGTGTTTCATCAATGACAACAAGTGATGAATTCACTACAATCATCATCAAGCCAACAATCTCCCCCTTTGGCATTGATGGAAACACTTAGAAAATTATATAGTAATACCGCTAAGTGTGCATGCATAACAAATTTACACATTTACTCATGCTCCCCCTTAATGCATACATTATACAAAATTTTCAGAAACACACACATATTTCTACTCCCCCTTTGACAAAAATGCCAAATTGAAAAAGCAAAAAATATATATATATATATAGGAAATTTGTATCACAGTGTTTAGCATATACAACAGTAACAACAACAAAAAAAAAACTGTATCAAAGTTCAAGCATAAACAAGTCTCATGAAAATAACATTGTAGCTTGTCTTCAGTTGTGACAAAGCATTTGTCCACAACTCCAACACGTTCTTAGTATACTTGAATGTAGATAGTAGCTGTGAATGGAATTCTTCCATTGAGTCCAGGGTGCAGGTTTCAGGGGTTGCTAAGATAGCTTCTGCATTGAAGTAGGCTTTCTGTAATATGTCTACTTGTGATGTGAGCAAACTCTTGAGTTCTTTTAGAGACCAGAGTCTCTTAGCATTCTCATTATCATATATATGCAGTCTATTATGCAAATCATCTACAGATTTATTAAAGGTAAGTATAGAGTCCTGGAGTGGGACATATGCCTTGCATATCCTTTCTAGCTCTTGCTATGTTTTTGTTTGTCTTTTTGAAATGTCAGAATAAAAGAAAGAAACATTAGAGGTGGAAGCAAGACACTTTCCTCTTGTTTCAATAGCATTTCTCAACAAATCCTTATTGTGCGACAGAGCCATTTTCCCACTATCAATATCCTTTGCCAATTTTTCTCCATACTTCTTCTTGTGATTCTTTTCAACATACAGTTGAGCAGCATCTTCTAATGACTTGATTTGATCAGATGTATCTACAACTAAATGACCAAGTTTTCTAATGGGTGTAGAAATATGTGCTATAGATGTTTCCGGTAGTAGACCAGACAAGATTTCTACTACATTCTGAATTGTCTCTGCTTCAACCCTTTTCTCTTTCAGTCTCTTCTTATGTGCTCTAGATTGCATAACATTAGCCATCTTCATCATTTTTGATGCACTCAAAGTGTTCATATCAATAGGTCCTAAAATACTCAAAGAATCATCATCATCATCTTCAAGTTATTTCTGCTTTTTCGGTTCATGGGATACAACCTTAATGATAGCTTTCTTTGTATTCTTCTCTATTATCTTTTCAAGTGAATGTGTGGCAACATTTTCAGTAGTCTCCTTCTGAATTTCTTGAATGATCAGTGGATATTGGGGTTTCTCCAATTGTTCTATTGTCGGTGGATTGTCCACTTTTAGTTGAGTAGCCGGTTGCTCAACTAGTGTAACCTGTACATTAGTGATTGTTGGGGGCTCCATATCTAGTACAATGTTGTCTCTAGATAAGTCCACTATGTACTAAACATTATCATCAACAAGAATAATGGAATTATCCTTCTTCTTGAGTGGATAGACCTCATCAGGTTGAATAATCTCCTCTTCATCTGTTTCCAGTGGAGTATCATCAACAGTAGCATTATCCTCATTCATAGAGGATTGATGAGCTCTTCCATCCATTTGATATTACAGTCTATATGATGAGTCTCAGTCTCAATGATTGCTCTCTTTCCACTGAGTAAATTTAGTCTCCTTGATTTAAATATAAATTAAGATTTGTATTGAGAAACTAAAGCACTAATATCATCCTTAGGAAAATATTGTACAAATACCTTATGAATGATTTATTTTTATAATTTGATAGCTTCCTCCCATTTATTCAAAAGAATAGTATTTAAAGAACCTAAGATATCCTTTTCTAATTCTTGTGGATATCTACTATAATGACACAGATGAGTGATTACCTATTGAATCACTTCCTCTTTCTCATTTTCAGTGAAGGAATCAAAATGCTCCTTTACATTGTCAAACCTATTACTCCTCAGTGTCTTGATTGTCCTTTCAAAATGGGTTTCAAGTTTGAAGGATGCTATATCAATAGGCACAATTGCCTTTGGCACTTCCTTAACCTTCTTGGATATTCTGTCGGTTGCTTTTTCTTTCTTTGGTTCTTCATCAGAATTTGTTCCCTCTAACTCTAGTTGCAAAATTAATTTTTTGCCTCTCTTCTTTGTCTCATTATTAGTATATACTTTGGGTTTCGGTTCCTTTTTGGTTAGGACACTCCTAGTAACCCTAGTACTCTTTGTTGGAGATGCTTCATCGGGCTTTTTATTCTTACCTTTTGTACTTTTAACAAGTGCAGTATTGGTTTGTGCAGGTGCCTCTTGGACTACCACAATGTCCAATTTTGCTTGCTTTTTGTCTAAGGCGATGCTAATAGGGTATTAGCATAACCAACCAGCAGATCATGGTTAACCTCATAACTCATGTCTTCCATTTCTTCTTCTCTTGTCTCAATTGCTTGCATTAAGCAAAAGTCAATGGTAATGGTGTAGATTATGTCCTTCTCAAAGTGTTTTACCACTTCTTCTGGTAACCTCATTCTCATACTCATCTTCTTTTGGAACTCATTGAAATACCTATTCAGAGCAGCACGGAAAGTATTATTCACAACCTTGATGTTGTTCTTAATTTGTGTAGAGACCAGTGAGTCCTTTGACTACTCAATGTCTCCAATTCCTGGTATAAAGTTCTAAAAATAAAAGAATAATCCGACCAATAGCTGACCATACTTGAATTTTTGACTGTTATCCTTTTTAACTGATAGCAAATTCTAAAATAATTGCCTTCTGATGGCTTCATAGAGATCATAGTCTGCATTATCAACAATCATTTTGTGAACAATATGAATTTCTGGAGATGGAACACTATTAAGTCTACTGGAGTAAAATACTCGGTAGCCTATCACCATTGTTGCTAGTTTTACTACAGGGTCTCTGATATCGTTGATAGAAAAGGAACGCTTATCAGAAGTAGAACCGGTTAAGTTGAAGACAGTGTTCTTAGAAATTTTCCTTAGCTCGAGTACTTCATTGATTGAGAAATAGCCAATCACGGGGCTGAATGGATTCCTTTGTAATTGTGTGAGTCCTTTCTAAGTACATGTTTTCTCCATGAACTCTACTCAAAATTATTCTGATACGTGCTTCTTTGAAATCTTCAAGAAAATAGGAGGCATTATGAAAACCCTTTTCGAAAACTCTAGCATATTGTGTCTTAATTTTACCGTTCTCATCACAAAGTGTTTTCAACTGTGTGTAAATGTATAGAGATACTAAATCTTCTAATTTGTAGTCTATATAACTGGACAAATCACCTTTGACCAAAACTCTGCTTGGAACTTGTGACAATGCATTATATGACATAATCAGTTCTGCCTTTGCAACTTCCATATGCTTAGAAGTGATCATCAACCTCTCTACAGACTTTGAAGTAGATGCCATTCTAGATTAACAAGATTCAAAGTGGTATGTTCAAATAAATACCTTGTTTCATGCACGTTGCCCCGTTTACCAGTTGAAATGCCCAAGTGCACACCAGTTTGACTTTCTGCAACCTTCAATTTAACTTAATTTCTCAAATCACAAAACAATTCGACAATTAACAGCAAGACAATATTACTCAGCTCTGCAATTGCTTCAAATTTCTTTCTCGAATGAGTTAGGGTAAAAATGACAAAGTAAAACTCGCTTTTATCCTTTTTACCTACTGCAATAAATGCTCATTCGTTAGGATTACAAACCCTAATTTCACCGCTCAAGTGGAAAACCGGTTGATAACATGTTAACAAAATGTTACCAAAATTTTATGTTTCAAAATTCTTCCCCACTCATTTTTCACAAGGGGTCCGGAGATGTTTTACCATTAAGCTCCCCTTAGCCATATTAAAAAGGCTTGTCACCATTGCAGGGTTCTCTTCACTAGGTGAAGCAACAGTTTCTTCTCCAGGTGAGTCACTACTTTTCTTCTTCCAAATCCGATTCACATCCTCTCTAGTTTCTTCAATATCAACTTTTTGCTTTCCTTTCTGGTCCTTGGAAGAGTTGACCGGTTTGCTTGTACTGGATCTACATAATTTTGCTAAGTGCCCCTGTTTGTTACAGTGATAATAGGCCATACCAGATGATCTCCAAGGCCCTACATTTCCTCTTCCTGTTCTTCTTCTGTAGTTCATAGCCACATGACCAAAGTTATTATAGAAGGTGCAAATAACATTTGTTACCTTTTTCATCTTGAATGGAGTAAACTGATTGTCATAGGATCTTTGGCAGTTTTGGTTTACCCAGTTATCAAAGTTCCTCATCCAGTCACCATTTGGTCTTGGATGCATTTGTGGCACAGGATTGTTTTCTCCATATCTGCACTCAACATATCTATGTCCATGCATTCCACATGTGAAGCAATGACCTTCAAATTTCTTGGATACATATCTAGCATTAGTATTGTAACTTACATTTTTGTTAGGTTTGTTTCTACAAACATTTGCAGTGTGACCAGGTTTATGGAAAAAAGCAGATAGGTTTAAAACCTTCTTACCGATAGGCTTATTGGTCTTAGGAGCATATTTGTTCCTAGGATTGTTGCTCTTTGTACTAGAGGATTCACCTTTTTCAATTGTGTGAAAACCAAGTCCTGAGATATCACCCTTCATTCTTTGTGATTGAATTTGTTCTTCCAACATGGTAGAACTTTTGATGAGCTTCTCCAATTTCTCATTGGCTTTAGTAAGATGTTTGATGAGATCTTTATTATGCTTAGAAAGGTTCTCTTTTAGAGATGATGCAAGCTCAAGATCTAGTTGTAGGTTCTCCTTTTATTCTCTTTCAACAATCAAATTCTCATGCATAGTGTCTTTTTCCTATTTGATCTTTGTAATCTCTTGATCTCTTTCCTTGATAAGATCTTCAACAGCTCTTCTGGCTTCCAGTTCCTGACTCATGCTGATAGTGAGACCTTCTATCTCTCTCCTTAGATTTGGTTTCTCACCACTCAGCTTTTCAACTTCCTCTACTAAAGCATCAATATTGGCTTCATCTGAAGAATTATTATCAGATATTTCTAATAGTTGTCTAGTTAGCTCTCTCCTTTTGACTTGAGAAGCTTTCAGTTTGACCTGAAGGGATTCAAGTTCATTTCTTCTAGCTTCTAGCTCTCTAGCCATCTTGAAGTAGCTCTTGTCCCCCATGGTGGTTTCAAGGTTCCCTTCTAAGTGGTTAGGCTTCAAAGAAGTTAGGCTCTGATACCAATTGATGGACTTGAAAAGCACTGAGAGGGGGCGTGAATCAGTGAGACCAAAATAAACACTACTTCAAACACTAATCGGTACATGAACTTAACAAAGCTTTTAAACACAATGCATGCAATCCAAAATGATATAACAACATCCACAAAAAGTAAAGCATCCACCATAACACAAGTGTTTATACGTGGAAAACCCAAATAGGTAAAAACCACGGTGAGATGGAACTCACAAGTTAACTATCTGCAGTAATAGATAACTGACCGGTTAATGTCTACAAAGTGCTCTGCTAGGAGCGAATCTTGTTAGAGATCTCAAAGCTTGATTAGAAGCTTATACCTTGTTAAGATTTGTACCCTGTTAGGAGTAACTTCGCTAGAGGATTTAAGAATCCAAACTAATGGATCACCTTGTTAGAGGATTTATATATTGAAGCTTGTTAGAGCTTACCCGGTTAAGGGATTTGATTATGTTGTAGTGGTTACAAAACAACAAGAATGGTTTGATCTATTCTGAGTAGCACAATACTTGCTTGATCAGATCCTTCTAAGTACATTCAACACTGCTCTTCATCACACTCTTCATCTTAACACTTATCGCTCTTGAACAAAAACTTTCGCTCTTCATGCATACCATTAGATACATAACATCTCTCTCAAATGATTCACTAAGATGTCTTTAAATAAACATTCAAATCTTATGTCGGCCTAAGGAAATCATGACACAATTTCCTAGGTGCAGTATATCTCGACAAGTGACCATAACTCATCACAAAAATTACCGCCAAGTAGTTTTTGCTAGTAACTCATCACAAAAATTAACAAATACTGGTTGGAACAACTAGCACCAGTTTGAATAAAACATATGAACTGTTGTCCTTGAGTCTCCGCTTGATCTTCATCTTGATGTTGACTTAGTATAACTATAGGTTGTCTCTTATGCACATACCGGTTAGAGATAAACCTCTAACACACCGGTTGACTATGTAAACAATTGAAGTTACACCGGTAGTCAATATAATCATATGTGTGTGTGAGAGTGTTTCATCAATGACCACAAGTGATGAATTCATTACAATCATCATCAAGCCAACAATTTCAGCTATTGAGCCGAATACTGTTAGAGAATATTTGAAAGATGAAGACTATTTGAATGTAATGAGTGAAGAACTTGACTAGATTGAGAAGAATAATACATGGTCTCTTGTTCCTAGACTGGAAGACAAAAATGTTATTGGGACAAAATGGGTATTTAGAAACAAACTTAATGTGGATGGTGAAGTTGTTAGGATCAAGGCAAGGTTGGTTCACAAAGAGTATGCACAAGAAGAAGGTGAAGACTATGGTGAAACCTTTGCACTGGTGGCAAGACTTGATGGTGTTAGAATGTTGCTTGCCTTTGCTGCTTTTAAAGTATTTAAGGTATATCAGATGGATGTTAAATCAACTTTTCTGAATGGTATCCTGGAAGAAGAAGTATATATACAACAATCTGATGGTTTTGCATTGAGTGAAGATGAAAATATGGTTTGAAAACTACACAAGGCACTATATGGATTGAAGAAAGATCCTAGAGCATGGTTTGAAAGATTGCATGCACATCTGATCAAGATAGGATTCTGAAGAACCAGTGAAGACAATAACGTATATTTGAAGACTGAAGGAGACAAAAATTTACTTGCTGAAGTTTTTATTGATGATATAATATTTGGTGGAAATGATGACATGTGCATGTCTTTTGCAGATGAAATGAAGGAAGAATTCGAGATGTCTCTTATCAATGATAAAATTCTTTATTGGTTTATAGATTCAACAACTGGAGAATGGAATATTTATCTGTTAGACTAAGTATGTAAAAGAATTCTTGAAGACTTTTGGCATGGAAGATTGTAAATCAGTTGGTACTATGATGGTGACAGGTTGTAAATTGTCAAAACAAGATGATTCACCATACGTGGATGAGAAAGAATATAGGTCTATGATTGGAAAATTACAGTTTCTTGGTCACAGTATACTGGATATTGCACATGTTGTTGGATTGGTTGCAAGATTTCAGGAAGATCCTAAGGAGACACACATTGTAGCGGTAAAAAGGATATTTAGGTATTTGAAAGGAACAGTTGATTATGGTTTGTGGTATCCTTACAATGATAATTTTTCTTTAAAAGTTTTCATAGATGCGAACTGGGATGGAAATGTTGATGACCGAAAAAGCACAACCGATGGAGCTTTCTTTTTAGGAGAAAGATTGGTGTCCTGGATAAGCAAGAAACAATCTTGTATTTCACAATCTACAACTGAAGTAGAATATGTGGCAGCATCAATGAATTGTACCTAGGCTATGATGAATAATGATGAACAATAGATAGCCTAATTGGTACTAAGAGGGGGGGTGAATCAGTATAGACAAAAACTTTCTCAACAACTTATCAAGTTAAAACAATACCAACCAGTTGTCTTCATCTCTGAACTTAACCATGGCAATACCAGTTAAACGTAGTAAGACTTCATAAAACATAAACTGATAAGTCTGAACACTTCAAATACATTCAATACTTGATAACAACTTCACCCATAAACATATGCATGTGGTATACCAATAATACCATAACCTATTACCTCTGCATGCATAATCACTCAAACATAGAATACTTAATCATCATATGAAAAATGCACAACTCATGATAGAGATTTTTTTCACGTGGAAACCCCAATAGAAAAAACCATGGTGGGGATGAATACCCACAAGCTTGTTTTTGAACTCTTTTGAAGCTCGCTTTGTTAGGAGCCTAGTCCGGTTAAAGACTTTACAATAAGGTTATGCTAGGAACTGATCCTGTTAAAGATCACCCGGTTAAGGGATGTCTATATACCTTGTTAAAGGTTACCTCACTAGAAGATTTGAAGAACTCAATGATCTTGAGTCACCCGGTTAAAGGATTTACAATACTCCTGTTAAAGCTACCCAATAAAGGGATTTTCCAACTATTGAAATTGTTAGAAGACAACAGGTAAAACTCTGATTTGATAATAGCACTACATGCCAAGGCAAATCCTTTTCAATTCCTCTCTTCTGCAATCACACTGCAGTTTTCCTCTTACTGGTCTGGCAAGTATCTCATCACTCGGATACACACACAACATTTGCCAACAAAAAACAATAACAAACATCATCGACCTTATAGACAACACTTAGGTCAGTAGCATAAACCCTAAACCCTAACATTTAGGTTTACAATACAAGCGATCTAATCTTGACCGTCCAAAACACTTTGCATAGAGCAATACAATCTTAAACAGATCACAAGACAATCTGCATCGTTCATTCTTCACCGCATATGGGAATCAATAAGCCATCACGCTCTCTTCTCATACCACTAAGAAGAATGATCATTCCTGAGGTAGACATTTAATGCAATCGATCTTCACATGCAAGATCCTCAAGGAAATCCTTCACGCACACAAAACTGTTGTGGCACCTCGATCTCATTCTCATCTCTTAGCTAACTCATCACAGGATGACTTCGGTTGCTTTGCACAAGCTAGATTGCCAAACCAGAAACCCTAGAGCTGAGACTACCAATCAGTAGTCACACTAAGTGAAGCCCTGACACCGGTTCACTTACAAATCTTCATGTCGGTTTACCGTCTTCTTCCAATTTGCATACCAGTTCACTTTCACTTATTGACATCAATGACAACATACATTATCATCATATCATCATGCTGATTCATCATATGACAACAATATCCAACAATCTCCCCCTTTGGCATTGATGGCAATAATCAGTGTAGCATTGCAACTGTAAACATCATAGACCAGTGTATCTACATTATCAGATATCTTCTCCCCATTCATCAGTTATCTTCTCCCCCATTCATTAGATATCTTCTCCCCCATTCATCAGATAGTTTCTCCCCCTTTGACAACAATGCCAAAGTGGAGGCACAAGCTTTCATACTCCACTATGTTGCTCCCCCTATGGAGTAGCATCCTTCAACACATCAATCCTAAAAGATTTGTCACTATAGTACCTGACTGATGTGGAGCACACAACTTTTAGTTGACTTCATGAAGGGGTAGAACCCCTAATTCACCTCTCAAATAGGTAAATGTAGTCTTTGGTAAGGGCTTAGTGAATATATCTGCTAGTTGCTCCTTACTGGAAACATGTTGAAGTACAACTTCCTTATTCTGAACTTTCTCTCTCAAGAAGTGATATTTAAGCTCAATGTGCTTAGTTCTAGCATGCAATACTGGATTCTTGGAAATATTTATTGCGCTTGTGTTGTCATAAAATATATTCACCGATTCAGATACAGGTACTTTGAAACCTTCCAATACATGTTTCATCCAGATTTCTTGAGTGCAGTTCATAAATGCTGCTGCATATTCTACTTCAGTTGTAGACTAGGAAATATAGCTCTGCTTCTTACTCATCCATGATACCAGTCTTCCACTGACAAAGAACGCTCCACCGGTTATGCTCTTCTGGTCGTCCAAATTACCTGCCCAATTGGCATCGGTATACACTTTGAGATTGAAGTCACCATTATATGGATACCACAATCCATAGTCAATTGTTCCTTTCATATATCTAATAATTCTCTTGACTGCTACCAAGTGGGATTCTCTTAGACATTTCTGAAAAAAGAGCTACTATGCCCACTGCATGAGCAATATCTGGTCTGTTGTGCAACTTACCGATCATTGACCAGTACTCCTTTTCATTTACCAGCGCTAAATCATCTTCCTTAGTCAGTTTACAGTCGGTCACTATCGGTGTACCAACCGGTTTGCTCTCCTCCATGCCAAAAGTCTTCAATACCTCTTTGACATACTTGGACTGGGTAATAAAGATACCCTCTTTCATTTGTTGAACCTATAGACCAATGAATAATTTTATCTCCCCAATCAGAGACATCTCAAACTCTTTCTTCATTACATCTGCAAATGCAAGGCTCATTTCATCATCTCCTCCAAAGATTATGTCATCTACAAATACTTCACAGATTAGAATATAATCACCTTCTGATTTCAAGTAGATGTTGCTATCTTCACTTGTTCTCTAAAATCCAATCTTCACAAGATGAGAATGTAACCTTTCATACCATGCCCTAGGTACTTGTTTCAATCCATACAGAGCTTTGTATAATCTACACACCATGTTACTATCTTCTAATAGGGCAAACCCTTCTGGTTGCTCTATATATACTTCCTCTTCAAGGGATCCATTCAAGAATGCAGACTTCACATCCATCTGATATACCTTAAATCCCTTAAATTCTGCAAATGCAAGTAACATTCGAACACCTTCTAGTCTAGCCACAGGAGCATAGGTTTCTCCATAGTCTTCTCCCTCCTCCTGAGTGTATCCCTTGCATACAAGCCTAGCCTTGTTCCTTATAATTGTACCTTCTTCATTAAGCTTATTCCTAAAGACCCATTTGGTACCTATGACATTTTTGTGCTCTGGTTTGGGTAACAAAGACCATATTACATTCTTTTCTATCTGGTCTAGCTCCTCTTCCATTGCTTTAATCCAGTCTTCATCTGTAAGTGCTTCTCTGGAAGTCTTGGGTTCTAATTCAGAAATCATGCAAGAGTTTTCTTTCACTTTTCTTCTCGTGAGTATCCCTGCATCTTTATCTCCTATAATCTGCTTCGGATCATGATGCAATTTCACATATCTAGGAATGACTCTAGCTGGTTCTTTTTGCTTTTCCTCTTCTCCTTCTTCTCCATCATCTTCTTCTCCTACCGCAACTTCTACTGGTACAGGAACACTGAGATCTTTGCTTGTTTCTTTTGTAACCAGTTCCCAGAAAGCTATTCCCGGTTCATTTTCCCCTCACTCATTGTTGGTTCCTTCAGATTTCTCAGGGGATTCATCAACCTTGACATTGATGCTCTCAACAATCTTCTGAGTTATGTTATTGTAGCACTTGAGGGCTTTTCTCTTAGTGAAATATCCTAGAAATATTCCTTCATCACATTTATCATCAAATTTGCTCAAATGCTCACCTCTCTTGATATATCACTTACTCCCAAATACCTTAATGTAACTCATAGTGGGAGTCTTCTCGATCCAGTACTCATAAGGGTTTTTATCTTTGCCTTTCTTGATAAGTACCCGGTTCATTGTATAGACTGCAGTGCTCACCGCTTCTCTCCAAAAAAGTGTGAGCAACCTTTCCTTGGATCAGCATTGTTCTCGTCGCTTCAATTGCAGTCCTGTTATTCCTTTCTGCTATGTCATTTTGTTGTGGTGTCCTAGGGGTAGACAGTTGCCTCTTGATGTCGGTCTCTTCATAGTACTTGTTGAATTCATCAGAAGTGAATTTTCCTCGATCAGTTCTTAGGTACTTTATCCTTTGGCCGCTTTCCTTTTCTACTAATGCTCTGAAGGCTTTGAATTTTCCAAATGCTTCATACATGTCTTTCAAAATGTGACCCACATCATTCTTGAGCAGTCATTAGTAAAAATCATAAAATACCTATCTCCCTGAATACTTCTAGTTTTCATAGGACCACACAAATCATTATGTACAAGATCAAGTAAACTCTCTACTGAAAAAGACTTACCTTTAAAAGTTGAGGAAGACATCTTCCCAAGTTGACATTCTCTGCACAAAGAATTCTCAGGTTTGTTCTGCAAAGGCAATCCTCTTACCGCCTTGATCTTACCAGCTTTAACAATATTGTCAAAGTTCATATGACAAAGTCTCCTATGCCATATCCAACTATCATCAAACTTGGCCATCAGACACTAACTAATCTTGGCATTCAACTAAAGTAGGTTACCTCTGGTCTGCTTACCAGTGGCAATAAGTTCACCACTCTTTCCAATTATACTACAAATTCCACCTTTGAACTTCAAAGTGATTCCTTTGTCATTCAGCTGAGCAACACTTAAAAGGTTATACTTCAGACCTTCTACCTAGTAGACATCATCTGCACTACTCTTTCCATTCAGTGAGATGGATCCTTTGCCTTTTACCAAGCATGATGCATCATTGCCAAATCTGACAACACCTCCATCATATTCTTCTAGAGATAGAAAAATTGTCTAATCACCAGTCATGTGGTGAGAACAACCACTATCAATAATCCACTCATTGGATTTGTCAATGCGAGAAACAAGTGCTTTCTTGTCAGACACTTCTTCCTTTACAGCTACAAACACTATATCTTCACTCTCTTCATCCTCCGATTCTTCATCAATAACACCTTCATCTACAACAACAAGACAATTTCTCCTATTTCTTCCTTTATAATTTCTAAACCTCTCCGGTTTATCCTTATTATCATTGTTAGGACAATTAACAGCTATATGTCCTATCTTGTTGCAGGAGAAACATTTTAAAGGAATCTTACCTCTATATTTACCAGTTCCTTTTGGAAGTCTTTTAGCAAGAAGAGCTTCAAACTCCATAAGAATATCTTCATCATCCATATCTTTGCATTGTCTAGATTCATAACTGGTACTAGTTTCTTTTCCTTTTTTGGATGGTGCAACAAATGCTCTAAAGGCTGACTCAGTCTTCTGAACACTGTCATCATAGCTATTCAACTCATATGCAGTCAACTTTGCAATGATAGAGTCTAAGGATACCTTGGTTTTATCAATAGACCTTAGTTCCTAGATAGCAGCAACTCTAATTGCATAGATTGGTAACAATGATCTCAAGACTTTACTAAGAACGGTGGCATCCTCAATCTTTCCACCAGCGCTTTTGATATCTCCAACCACGGTCTTAATCCTAATGCCATATTGTTGAATGGTCTCTCCTTCAACCATCCTCATTTCTTCAAATTTTCCTCTAAGGCTCTCTTCCTTAGCTTGCTTTACATGCTCATCAACACCATAAGTGGTTTCCAGTGTGTCCCATACATCCTTAGGAGTGTCCTTATCTTGTACATCAATAAACTCAATATCTGGCAAGCTACTGATAAGGGCTTCCATGACTTGCCTATTTTCATGAATCTCCCTCTTCTAATCATCAGTCAAAGTGCCAGTGGGAGTCACATAGGCATTCTCAACATAGCTCCAGTGTTGACCACCCATACTCTTGATGTAAATCTTCATTTTGTCCTTCCATATCTTGAAGTTATCTCTATTGAAATTAGGACCTTCCCTCTTCATCATTAAGGCTGGATCTTTTACCTCAAGCGGTTAAGCTTATATCACTGAGGACCTGGAGTTGCTCTGATACCAATTGATGAATAATGATGAACAACAAACACCCTAACTGGTATTCAGAGGGGGGGGTGAATCAGGAAAGACAAAAACTTTCTCAACAACTTATCAAGTTAAAACAATACTAACCAGTTGTCTTCATCTCTGAACTTAACCATGGCAATACCGGTTAAATGCAATAAGACTTCAGACAACATAAACTGATAAGTCTGAACACTTAAAATACATTCACTACTTGATAACAACTTTACCCATAAACATATGCATGTGGTATACCAATAATACCATAGCCTATTACCTCTGCATGCATAATCACTCAAACATAGAATACTTAATCATCACATGAAAAATGCACAACTCATGACACAGATTTTTTTAACATGGAAACCCAAATGGGAAAAACTACAGTGCGGATGAATACCCACAAGCTTGTTTTTGAACTCTTTTGAAGCTTTCTTTGTTGGGAGCCTAGTCCGGTTAAAGACTTTACAATAAGGTTTTTCTAGGAACCGATCCTGTTAAAGATCACCCGGTTAAGGGATGGCTATATACCGTGTTAAAGGTTGAAACCCTGTTAAAGTCTACCTTGCTAAAGGATTTGAAGAATTTAATGATCTTGAGTCACCCAGTTAAAGGATTTACAATAAGCCTGTTAAAGCTACCCAGTAAAGGGATTTTCCAACTGTTGAAATGGTTAGAAGAAAATAGGTAAAACTCTGATCTGATAACACCACTACATGCCAAGGCAGAACCTTTTCAATTCCTCTCTTCTACAATCACACTCTACAATTTTCCTCTTACTGGTCTAGCAAGTATCTCATCACTCAGATACACACAACACTTGCCAACAACAAACAATAACAAATATCATCAACCTTATAGACAACACTTAGATTGGTAGCATAAACCCTAAACCCTAAGCATTTAGGTTTA
The DNA here is from genome assembly GCF_030272615.1 of Cryptomeria japonica. Lineage (NCBI taxonomy): Eukaryota > Viridiplantae > Streptophyta > Pinopsida > Cupressales > Cupressaceae > Cryptomeria > Cryptomeria japonica. The sequence continues at coordinate 292,545,249 of NC_081409.1, read as the reverse complement.
CAATACAAGCGGTCCAATTCTGACCGTCCAAAACACTTTGCATAGAGAAATACAATCTTAAATAGATCACAAGACAATCTGCATCGTTCATTCTTCACCGCATATGAGAATCAGTAACCCATCACACTCTCTTCTCATACCGCTAAGAATAATGATCATTCTCGAGGTAGACATTTAATGCAATCGATCTTCACATGCAAGATCCTCAAGAAAATCCTTCACATGCACAAAATTGATGTGGCACCTCGATCTCATTCTCATCTCTTAGCTAACTCATCATAGGATGTCTTTGGTTGCATCGCACAAGTTGGATTGCCAAACTAGAAACCCTAGAGTTGAGACTACCAACCGGTAGTCACACTAAGTGAAGCCCTGACATCGGTTCACTTGCAAATCTCCATACCGGTTCACCGTCTTCTTCCAATCTGCATACCGGTTCACTTTCACTTAATGACATCAATGACAACATACATTATCATCATATCATCATGTCGGTTCATCATATGCCAACAATATCCAACACGCTATATGGATGAGACACATTTTGGAGGGTTTTAAGGAAGACATGTCTAAACCGGTGACTATTCATTGTGATAACACTAGTGCTATTAATATTTCAAAAAATCTCATGTTACATGCAAGAACAAAGCACACTAAGTTGAAGTATCACTTTCTAAGGGAAAGAGTACAAGAGAACAAAGTAAGAATGAAGTATGTGTCTAGCAAAGAGCAATTAGAAGATATATTCACTAAATCTTTTCCGAAGACAACCTTTGAATGTCTCAGAGGTAGATTAGGGGTTGTACCCCTACACAAGATCAACTAAGATGCTGGCGATACATCAATCTGGTGAATTCATTGAATATCTTTCAGTTTTGGATTGATATAAAGTGGGATACTCCTCAGGGGGAGCAGCTATGATGAGATAAGAAGAGATGAAGACAACAAAGGTATTTTCACCTTTGGCATTGGTGTCAAAGGGGGAGAAGAATTATTTGAAGATCAACAATAAGAAGAAGAACTAGATAACTAGTAGGAGAGAAGATGTTGAGAAGGATGAGCAAGTACAAAACACATCAATTCAATTCAGCATGATGAGGTTTTTTTAGTGTTGCCATCAATGCCAAAGGGGGTGATTTTGGCATATTGACATAACTAATAATGCGATGATATTGATGAACCAGTAAAAGGATTGTTGGTGATGATTTAGTTGAGATGTTGTTTGATAACTTGATGATAAATTTGTGTTGTCATTGATGGTAACTATGGTTATATTGTTCTATCATGTTATCTAAGTCGTCTATGATTGACCGGAAAGCTATGGAATGGATTTTACAGTTAACTGGAAAATAGGACTGTAACCGACAAATGTGAAACTATTTTATGCTTAAGTAAATGGATCTTGATATTGATGAAGAATTTGGTGTTGTGGTTTGGAATATGTGTTGGTAACATTGTAATGAGGTTATGACTGGAACTGCATCATGTTTTGGCTACCAAAAGTCATGTTTGTAATTGACTGATGTATTTTCTGTAAGGTTTTAGTAGGGTTTAAGAACCGGTTTTCAAATCTTATAATCGGTAATGATTTTGAGTTCAGCAGTGTATTACATTATGTTTGTAAGATGGTGATGATGTGGTTGAATCCGCGTGAAGTGTTTAAATGAAGTTTTGGCACAATCAAAGAGTGAATTTCTTGGGAATGTTCGAAGTGCTTAGTAGAATGAGCTAAGGGTTTGAAAGTGTATCAGATCCAGGTGCAGTGATCATTCAACAACTATAATTGATTTGTAATTGATTGTAATGATCCATGTATGATGATCTGTAATGAGTTGTAAAGATCTGTGATGATCTACGATGTAAATCTTAGGGTTTTGTAACCAACTAAGTTGTAAAGCCTATTTAGGGTAAGTCTGTGATGATCTACTATGTCGGTGATCAAAAGAAGAGTGTGTGGACGAACTAGTGTGTGTGTCTATAAGAGAGAAGCGGATTGGAATAGAAAAGGATTTGTACAAGAAAGAGTGATATTTTCATATCATACACCTAGTGTTCCCTAACAGTTGCAGCAGAATCAAAATCCCTTAATCGGATAGGTCTTGACAGGCCTGATTGTATAAATCCCTTCACCAGGTGACTCATTATCTTGGGTTCTAAATTCTTTCACAAGGTTACTCCTAACAGAGTAAAGATCCTAACAGGGTTGAGGTAAATCCCTTAACCGAGGGACTTCTAACATGGTTTGCTCCTAACCGGGCATATTTGTAAGCTCCTAACCGGGCTAGGCTCCTAATAGGACGCATTCCAAAAGAGTACAAAAATATTGTGGGTACCAATTCCCACCGTGGTTTTTCCCATTTGGGTTTCCACGTGAAAATCCTAGTGTTCATGTGTTGCTTTATTTCTTATGTGTTGAGTTGATATCTTTCTATTGCATGTATGTTGAAGAACACTTAGAATGAGCAATTTGATAAATTTGATTAGCAGCATGCTTTCAGTTGTTACCGGTATTGTTTATGAGTTATTTTGAAAGAATTTCTTGGTGGTTGTTAAAGTTTTAAAGTTTACTGTTATTAGTGATTCACCCCCCCTCTTAGTAATAACTGGTTCCTCACAATTAACAACCATGTGATATAACAATGATGTTGTGTTGTGTAGTGTACACAACATAACATCAATGCAAATGGTAAAGCAACAAAATAATATGGTTTGGGTTCATGGACCCAAATCACATCACAATGAAAAAACATTGTGGTGTGATTCAAGACCAAGAACTCAAAATCATGGCATACCCAAAAACTTAAAGATAATTGTAGGGTGCAAAAGATAAGATAAATTCATGGCCGTGGGCCCGAATTTGGGGAAAAACAAAAACCCCAGATTCAAACAAAAATGAAAAAGAAAGAAAAGATGCATACTTGGAAAAAATGATTTGAGGAAGATGGAATATGGAGAAAAATGATGATCTTGGCCTTCATATTTAATGACAATGGTAAAAATAAAAATAAAAATGCATAAAAGAAGGATTAAAAAGAGGAAAGAGAGACCCAAAACAACTCAAACTTAGAAACATTAAAGCTCAAGTCATGGGTAATAAATGAGGTGAAAATTGGGTTCATGAATCTGATTTGCACCCAAATGTGTATTTTGGGTTCATGAACCCGATTTGCACGTTGGAGACAAACCAACTGTAGAGTTGGGTCTAGGGTCCAGGAATACACTAAAATGACGAAAAAATAAAACTAGCTTAAAATTGATGTCAAAGATGAATTAATAGCTCTGAATCAAAAAGAGATTAGAGTTTATCGACCAGGAGACAAAAATCATGGGGCTATCCCAAAATTGTGCCAAGCTAAAATTGGGATAACAATTTTGTACATGCATTGTACTATAAATTGTCATGGGGGTTTGTGTAGTGCCATTTGTTTTGCCATCACACCTTTTTTTGGTGAGTGTCCCTCCATGATAACATCGAATCCTAGAAATTCTTGTCCCATGCATGTGTGCATTGGTTGTGTTAGCACCCTCCAAATTATAAAGAAAATTTTGGTGCTCAAGGTATAAACCAAAATCATACACATTGATTCATCCTCAGGATAGATTTTGCAAAATGCCTCAAGGCTTGGTCATGAACTTTTTCCTAGTTATGTAGCATATTCAAATGACTATTTGTCAGGCATTTTATATTTGATCAGTGACTTTCTATTTCAGTCACCCATGGCTTAAGTTCTTTTCTCATGGGCTCCTCACTGTTTGAAGACCAACCCCGGGTTCTAGTGATTCTTTTTAGCCAGTAACTTTAGGGTTTGATTTATCTTAAGTATTTCCCCCCACACATTTGATATCCTAGGAGCAAAAGTTATATGCATGTTTCAAAGTTATTTTAAAGTGGGGCATAGTTCAAAGTTCTCAGCGCACGCTGAAGTGGCTTGCATACCTTGTCTAGACTCTGAGTCTTGTTTGACATGGTAGTTTGGGTGTGTTCTGAAAGGTAACTCAAGACTCAGTAAGAGAAGAAAATACATTTCACTGAGTTTTGAGTAATGATTATTAGCCGCAAAGTTTCTAGTTGTGCAACTCGGGTGCTCAACGGACTGTTTTAAAGTTGTTGTCGAGTGTCGAGTTCATGCCATAAGGTACAGGAAATTGTGTACTAAAAGCTCGGTGAGATTCTTTATTGGTGCCTTGGCAAGTGCCTAAGGAAGGTGGTTGTGTAGTGATGTGAATATTGACTTGGCACTCACTAAGAGGATTTCCCTTTCTTGGGAGATTTTCTGAGCAAACAAAGACAAACACTTTGTCAATAGATGAAAGGGGTCCTATGTGTCAACTTGGGATATGACGAGATGACTTTGGGGATTTCAGCAAGTCCCCAAGTGAGGAAAAGAGAGACTTTTAATGTTAAATCCAAAGATAGGTGTACACTCAGTAAAGCTCAAAGCGACTCACTTCAAGTTCAAATGGTAAGTCAAGGAGAATCAAGGCTTTTGTTGATGATCATTGATTCCATTGAGATCAATGGATAAGAATTGATAAGATTAACATGTAGGAAAATCAAAAAGTAAGGAACCGAGAACATGAGTTTTATGACTAGAAAACAAGAATATCATGATAAATCGCTTGCACGGGATCATCTCTAGATAGGATGATCCGAAATCTTTATGTGTAGCAAACCCAAGGAATTCAAAACGGCAGCATAAAAATCTACATGGGTATGGATAGTGGATTTTCATCAAAGAAAATTGAATTAGTGGTTAGGTAATTGAAGGAGATAAGTTTTAATCCTCTGAAAAGACATAAAGCAGAAAAATATTTTGCATGTATAGTACATTTGGATTGGCTATATTTAAAGCTTCTAATTTTGAAAGCATTAAGTTTTTTCCTTAAGTTGATGACTAGTGCATTGGTCAAGTATGGTTATAAAAATTTCCCTCTACGTCTGCTTGAGAATAGCTTCAGTAATGGAGTATTATATGCAGAGATGGACTATGTGTTTGCAAAGTGCAAATTTTGTGACACTAGGTGGAGGACATGAATTGCCTTGTAGCTAAAGGGATATTGAAAAGCCAAAGGGTAGCTAAAGGGTTATTGAAAGGTAGTTGCAGTTGCAAAAGGCCTTTCAAGAGCTACCTATCATTATCCCTTCATCATATGATGACTGAGAGGCAAGGGGAGAAAAGAGGAGAACAATGAGGGTAGGGGATAGTTGGCTCTAGCAAAGAGCCTATTTAATTAAAATTGATTGCCAAAGTCAGAACCCCTGTTCTGATTATAACATTTCTTTGTGATCTTCTCTTTTAATTTTATCATCTTTTCTTCGAGTTTGATGAGTTGCTCCTCTAGTTTCAAGGATGTTTCCTTCCTAGTGTTGTGGATCTCCTCTTCTAGTTTTTGGAGCTCCTTTGCTAGTTCATAAGGTGCAAATATTGCATCCTCAAAGTCATCAGCAATGCGATGGTGACATGCCTCAAAATAGTTGGACTTCAATGGTGCTTTATTCTCCACCCGGGTGGTTTCTTGTACACATGGTCGGATTTTTGTCCTATTCTAAATTTGTAGTGGAAGTTTTCTTTTATGCATGTAATCCAAAAATGTGTCAAGTGAAGAGAGGCTAGTTGTAAAACAACCTAAATCTTGTTGCATTCCTTTTTATTATAAAAAGAATTCCATGACTGTAAAAAGGGATTCTGGTCGGTGTATAGATTTGGGAGGATTACTACTAGAAACGGTAGTAGTAGTGTCTGAGTCATGGAGTAAGTCTAAAACAAAGAAGAATGTAAATATTATAATGGGCATAAATAGTCTCCACAATGTATTCCTTATCTTACATGAATAACAACATTAAGGGTTTTGTTATTTGTCTTTACAAAAAACTTGTGAATGTGCAATACTATTTGTGGGTTTTCTTTGAAGAAGAGATTAAATTCCTTGATTCATGTTAGAGTAATTTTGGAAGTATAGTATGGATTTCATAAGAATAATTTGTGTAGTAATAATACCTGGGTTGCATTGATGTTAGGCATTAGTGCTACAAGATCTCAATGATTGAGATGAATTATTTGATCTTCACATTCAAATAGGGTTTTGACTCTACAACTTGGATTAAACACTGGCCCATGGAATTCTCATGACCAAACTCAAGGAAATTCAAAATATTCAAATCCACTTTCTCTCTGTCTTCTTTACTTCCTATTTAATTTATTTCGTGTCTGATATATCCAAGGTGATCGAAAGATAAATAAGCATGTGGTGAGAGTATTTTTATTTTTCTATTTTCTCATGTGATAGAAGTGGAGATGCTTATTTTATTATTCTCAGTGATTAGCTAGAAGAAATGGGATCAACATTGGGCAATTGGTGAATTATGAACACCCATTGTTTGTAAACCTTAGAATTATCTACCATTAACTGCTTGCAGTTTTTGTTTGGTGGAGATCAAAGTGAAGAGGGCTAGTTTAAGCCCTGTTGTGTTGTGTTTTCTTGTCCTCGGTTCATAGATAGGTTTGAAATATTAACTTAAATTACTTGTCCCATGGTTTAGGTCTTATGATTTTCCTTAAGATTGAGAGTAGCAAGAAAAATCACCACCAAGTTGCATACCCTTTTTTAGTTGCAGGTACTTTCTTTTACACATTCAAATTCTCCTTCATGCACTACTTGGTGAAACTTAGTTTTAGTGGACCTATCATCTCTCTCCCTTGTTAACATTATGGGGAGGTTTCTACTGTTAGTGCTAATGCTTCCTTGTTTTCACTTTGGAGTGAGCTATGTATTTAATATTTGTTCCTCCGTACTATCTGGATGCAATAGCTATGTTTTGGTGAGATGGAGTTGTTACAATATAAATACTCTTGCATTCCAGTTTTGTGGAGGTGACCTTGTATCCTTAGTTGATCATATATTTAAAACCCTCCTACGCATAGGAAACCAATTTCTGGAAACAATATATGTTAGATTCATTCGAGTGTCATAATCGTGTGTTCCTTGATTCAGTCGAGCTTCTGGATCACAATCAAAATTGTGGCCTCTTAGGTAGGCTGAAGAACACGAAAAAAGAAGGGTTTGATGGGATTTTCAATCCCTCTCCATGGAGCTAAATCCTTTGTCAAGTGATATGCATATGTCATAATGTGGGGTCAATGGCATAACATACTGGTGTGGCTGCGCAGAGGCTCTATGTATCGGTGTTGAAGTGGCCAAAGTTAGATTTTGCCCGGTGGGTAGTAATGGAGGAAGCGGTCTTTTGACTAGACAGGCCCTTTTACTGGAGTCTAAGGAATTGCGGCTTGCTAGGATCTATACCATACTTTAGTAGCATACCTGCTTTGATGGTTTTAGATCTGATCTGCAATAATCTAACAAGACTACCGAGGTAAAGAACACAGACAACTATAGGTGCAGAAACTTTTATTGTTCAGATGGCAAGCTCAGGGAAATAGTTATTTTCGGATCGTTAATAGACTGCAGTAGCTACACATACCTTTCGGCATTGCCATTCCATAGTTGGAGACTAAGATCAGTGAACATTATATTTAACAATGGTTGAATCCAATTGTATCAAAATGGCTGACTGAGATCGGTCTTGTTATGGATCATTTCATACAATCGAGCAATTCAGAAATAATATAGTGATCGGACATGGCGAATAGAGGATATTTGGGTTCATGGGCAGATGTGGGCTGGGAAGACCCACCTCATGTTCCAAAGTGGGTCTACACGAAAGGCAAATGGAAGGACATGGCGATACAGGTAAACCGAAGCGTAAATAACAAGGTTTTTCAGCCAGCTTCAAAATACTTTCAAGCCTTCTTTGGGAACAGACGCAATGTGGCATGGAGGCAAAATAACAATGGAAGGAGATTCACTCAAGGGCATTTTAATAATGGTGTGAATCATGGGAATTCTGAGAAGCAATTCAAGGGCTTTTTGAGGAAATGGTCTTTGGATCTGGGAAATCAGCGAACATTTGCTAGGGTTGTTGGCTTGGCAAATAAGGAGACTATGGCTAGGGTTTCTGTTTCTTCACAGCAGGTGGGAAATAAGGTAAATGTGAACCTCAAGGAAGCTAGTCCGGAAAAGGTAAGTAAGAAACCTTTTGATCCTATTATGCCTGGGGTTTCTTCATCGCAGGTTTGGGCTCCTATCCCTTGTATCGATCTTTTAGGTTCCTATGTCGATAAGAAAGCAAATTGTTTGCATACGAATACGATTTCTGGGGAAATTTGGGGTGATCAAATTAGTTTGTTAAAGCTTTATCATAAATTGTAGAAAAGATAGGGGGATATGCATTATTTTCAATTATTGTCTGCGAATGATTTTATTATTGTCTTTGATTCTCCTTCTTTCAGAGATGAGGTATTAAGAACTTCACATCATTGGTTTGGAAAACAATTAATTTCAATTGCAGCTTGGAAACCTTTTTTTATTCCTTCTTGGTCTAGTTCAAAACTTATTCCTTTCTGGTTTGGTTTACCTAAAATTCCTTTTGAATTTATGGATCCAGATGTTCTTGAGAAAATTGGAAATGATATTGGAACTTTTTTAACATCTAAAATGGACTTTGTGGAGGGGGAGGTTCTGGTAAAAATTTGTGTTCTTATTAACCCTAACATTATTTGCCCCCATACTTGTAATATCAAGTCTCATGATGGTATTTGGCACCAGTCAATTGAGAAATTAGATACGGAGCTTCTTAAGTCTCCTTTACTTTTGGATGCTCCTTTACTTATGGATTTTAAGAAGAACCAGCAGGTTGTTGACTCTGTCCCTAAATCCCTTAATAAAGATAGTTTGGCGGCAGGACCTTCGATTGAAGGATGTGGAAATGTCTCTTCGCATAAATTGGTAGAAACAAGTCACATTAATCTTGAAAATAATCCATTGTGTCGTAGTTCTGGGAAACCAAATGATCACACTTTGGGTCCGGTCTCACTTTCATCTTTACTGAAGACATTTTCTAATAACGGGGGTATAGTGGATGGTAATCCCCCGATGAATGGAGTAGATCATCCATTGATGATAGATTGCCCTAAGATGCCAAATAATCACACAAAGGGTAAGGACGACAATTTGTCTTCATGCACTAAAAAGGACATTTTGGATTCTTCAAAGAATGTGAATTTATATAAAAATGCAATGGTTGATATGGAAACTATTAAACAGGTACCTGCCATAGGTTTTCCTAACCAATGATGTGAAGTTCTTAACACCTCATCTAATGGAAACTACTAGACTCAAATGGAAATTGATGCTGGAATTAAAAAGATTTTGTCCCTTTCTCCTGTTGGTGGGCAAGGGAGGCATTTGGTCTCTCTTGGTAGGCCTAAGAAAACATGCCTAACTCTTGTAAGTGTAAAAAGAAAGAGGAGTAAAAGATTCATGACTAGTCCACCTGTGACAAGATCAGGGGCTGTGAAACGTAATTTGCAAGGTTGCTTTGGGGAAAGCAAAAATTCTCTGATTAATGGGGAGAGGGGAGCTTCAGCCTCCCCTCGAGGACAATGGGAATTATTTCTTGGAATGTTAGGGGATTAAATGCCCCTAACAAGAGACGCTTAATTAAGTCCCAAATGGACTTAATTAAGTGTGATATTTTTATGTTGCAAGAAACAAAGTTGTCAAAGGAGTCTGCTGATTTGGTTTTTTCATCTTGGAGAAGGTGGAATTTTCTTTCTTCTCCGGCTTGTGGTGCTTCAGGAGGTTTGGCACTGCTTTGGAATAATTATAATATTGAGGTACAGTTAGTGGCATATGCTACAAATTGGATGTTGGCTTTAGTTATAAGTAAGATTTTGAAGGTTAAATTTTGGCTTTTTAACATTTATGCTCCGTCATGAATTCAAGGGAAGAGTAAGTTATGGGGTGAATTAAAGAGGATTTCTTCTCCCTTAAAACATGGTTCCTTTATTATCTTCGGGGGTGATTTTAATGCTATCACTGATTTAGATGAGAAAAGAGGAGGTGTTTTCCCTAATAAAAGGATTATGGATGACTTTTGGGATTTCATTTCTGATATGAGCCTTTTTATTGCAAGTCTCAGAATGTGGTTTTCACATGGACAAACATGAGAAGGGATTTTTCTCAGATTGCTGAGAGATTAGATCAGTTTTTATTATCTAAGAATTGGATTGATTCAGATTTTGAATTCTTTTCCTCTATTCTACTGGTCTCGGGTTCTGATCATTTTCCAATTTCCCTTTCAGTTATTAAGGATAGGGCTTCTTTTAAGTCTCCATTTAAATTTGAGCCCATGTGGTTTAGGGATTCTTCCTTTTTGCCTCTGCTTATGAAATGGTGGAATTCTAATCCTTTTTCTTCTGGGTCCCATGTGTTTCAGATTGCTAAGAAGTTAAGTTATTTGAAATTGAATATTAGGGAATGGAATATCTCACATTTTAAGAACATTTTTCAGGAGAAACAAAGGATTCAAGATACAATTGAGTGTTTTAATACTCATGTGCTTCAACATGGTATGTGCCACAAGTTTTTGATGAATTGAAGTCACTAAAATTACATCTTGAGGAGGTGTTAGCTAGAGAGGAAATCTATTGGAGACAGAAATCTAGAGAGTTATGGCTTTCAGATGTTGACAGGAACACAAAAAATTTTCATTCTTCAACTAAGATTAAAAGATGTAAGAATAGGATATCTTGTATTCAGTGTCAGAATGGGAATTTATTGACAGAGCCAGAGGATGTTGCTTCAGAGGTAGTTAGGTTTTTTAAGTCATTATTATCTTCGGAAAATGGAAATCTCACTAATGATATTATATCTAATATTCCTCCTTTAGTATCTTTGGAAGACAATAAGATGTTGATGTCTCCCTTTTCCTTAGAAGAAGTTAAGAGTGTTGTCTTTGCCATGAATCTGGATAAAGGCCCGGGACCAGATGGTTTTACTCCTTTATTTTTTCAGGGATGTTGGGATTTTGTGGGAAATGATGTTTTATTGGCTCTTGAGGAATCTAGGAGAAATAGGTCCATTTTAAAAGAACTTAATACTACAATGATTGCAATTAATCCTAAAAAAGAGGATACTAAGACTTTTGCTGACTTCCGCCCCATTGCCTTATGTAACACTTTGTATAAGATATTTACGAAGGCAATTTCCCTTAGGTTGGCAAAAATTCTACCTAGGATCATTTCATTGGAGCAAGGTGGTTTTGTTCTCGGAAGGGAAATGACAGAGGGTGCAATTGTAGCACATGAGGTGCTGCATTCTATTTCCACCCAAATAATCTCGGTCATGATACTTAAACTAGACATGATGAAGGCTTATGATAGAGTAGTGTGGGGGGCTTTATGTGTTGTTCTTGAGAAGTTAGGTTTTTCCAAGGCTTGGGTCAAATGATTCTTGCATGTATTTCTTCTGCAAGATTCTCGGTTTTAATTAATGGTTCTCCTTGTGGTTTTTTCACTTCCTCTAGGGGTTTGAGATAGGGAGATCCCCTTTCTCCCTCTTTGTTTATTCTCCTAGCTGAAACCTTTAGTTGGGCTAATAGGGCTGCTAAAGTGGGGAGGGGATTTGGAAAGGTATAAGGATTCAAAATATTCCCCAAAGTATTTCTCATTGTCTCTTTGCAGTACTCTATTATTTGGACATGCTTCGTTAGTTGAGGCAAAAGTGATTAAAGGAATAATACAAAATTATGCATCATTTTCTGGTCAGAAAGTGAATGGTGATAAATCAAAGATTTTTTTCCTTAATACATCACAACTGGTTTAGCATAGGTTGCAATCCTTTTGGGGATTTGAGACTGGAAATCTTCCATGTACTTATCTTGGGATTCCTTTCTTTGTTAAATAGGATAAGATTGGTTTTGGGGATAAGATTATTTCGGTCATTTCTAAAAGAATTCTCTCATGGAATCATAGAAGGTTAACTTTGGCAGGTAAAATTGTTCTCATCAAGCCTGTTTTGAATGTTGTTCCTATATATCTCATGTCTGTTTTGAAGTCTCCAAAAGCAGCCATTGTTAGTTTATAGGATACTCTTAGAGATTTTCTTTGGAACAATAATAAAGATGGCAAGAAGAAACTCCCTTTAGTTGCATGGGATAAGGTATGTTTTCCTAAGGAACTTGGGGGAACAGGAATTCGGAGTCTAGAGAATCAGAATTTAGCCTTAGGTTCTATTATCGCATCATTTTTCCTTCGTAATAACGATGAATTCCTTTTTAAAATTTCCTTTCGGGATCCTAGTCTTTCTTATAATACCTTGGTTCAAGCCCTTAGTCCATTTGTAAATCATCTTTCAATCAAAAATGTTGAGTTTTAGTAATTGGTTGAACTCTGTGAACACGTTGAACCATCTTGAACTGGGTTCAACAGGTTCCTAGGTGTTCAGGGAAGTTTTCATACTAACATTTTCTTTAAGTGTCTTGGAGCGGCTCTTTAAAGGTTTCTTGTTCGGTAATGTGTTACATCATCTCTCTCTGGGCATTGAACTCATTGAACCAAGTTCAAGAGGTTCAAATGTGTTCAACATGTTCAACATAGCACAAATGGTCAGCAGCTTGGTGTAATTAATATTCTCGGCAAAGATTTTCACTGAGCGCAGCGTACACGTTGAACTACTTGAACCCCAATGAAGTCTGTTCGAGATGTTCATGTGTGTTCAAAGTTGGTAGGTCCCGTGGGTTAAATGATTTGATGGTGCATTGATTGCCAAATATGAGGAAGGTGAACCATATCTTAAGTGATGTCAATTGTTGGCTTTTCGAAGCAAGTAATCATTTCGGGAACTGGCGGTTACTTTAAAAACACCGCCATGCATTTAATGCATGCGTGCGATGTCTAATCCGCAAATGTAACACACTCAAATTGACAATTGGAATTATTGCACTTAATAGTTCCGTATCATTTCCCTCGCTATAAGGTATGAAGGATTAATTCTTTGAAAATTTGTTCCTTGCTACTGCGGTGTTATTTTTCCTGGATAGAAGTATTAATCGCTGATAGTCGTCTGGTTGCTCAACTGTGAAGGTGAATCCCTTTCACATTCTCTCCAATAATTTTTGTCTGTATTTCTTCTCTCGTAGTAGGGTTGCTGCAACAAAATAAGGCTTATCACTTTGCATTATGAAATCCACACTGCACTTGTTCGGGAATGTTTTTAGCCTAGCATGTACAGAGCCCATAGTTAGCGATACCGACCTTAAAGGAAAAAATCTTGAAGTTCTAAAAGAAAGGGTATCCAAGGGAATTGATGGTTCTTTTGGTGTGGAGATTTTGAGTAGTGGTCTCATAGAGGCAGCAACTTTTCCCCCAGCTATCCCGTGCCCAGAATTGGTTAAAGAATGTATCGCTAGGTATGATCCAGTCTCTAAGACCATTAGAAGAGATGATGGTGAAACCCTTCTTGCCATAAACCATGAAGTAATTTCCTCTATCTTCAAGATACCTGATTACCAGTTCTCCAATTTTTCCCCTGCTCAGTCAATCACCAAATTCAACGTGGACAGAACCAGACATCGAAATAATGTAGCAAAATACTGGCTGAAGGTTCCTCAAAGGGGGGGTTCCAGGTTGCCCAAGAATCCCAATAAGAATCACATGTTGCCTCACATTCACGATGTCATGCTTTTGTTGCATCGAGTCAGAGGCTCTGCAGAAGCCTACAGTTTTAACGACTGGATTTATTGCTATGTGCAACTCATACTAGAGGGGAAGCAATACCTTGAATGGGCAAAACTGATTGCTGATTCAATGAGGGAGCAACTGAGTATGGCTAAACAATTTAAGTAGAATTTCTTCATGTCATCGTATCTTGTATATTGTTTGGCCTGTGTTAAGGATTTATTTGGAATACCAAGACAGCTCACTGAGGAGGATGTTCTCGTGTATGATTTCTACCCCATGCTGCAAAAGGATAATGCCTTGCAAGATTTCAAAAGGGTACACAATGCTTTTCTGGGTGACTTGTGTTATGAATTGAAAAGTATGAAAACCAAAAGAATCTCTGAGGATGCGCAGACATTGATACGGAGGTTTGGCAGTTTCTTTATCCAGTTTCCTCATTTTTGCTATATAAGAATAGGCGGCTTTGAAGAGGAACCCTTCAAACTCCCTCATTATTGTTCAGATTGCTTTGTTTTAGCAGAGATATGTAGGCAGCTGACCTCTGTGGTTAAAAAGGCGCAACCCAGGGATAAATGGGAGGGTCATTTTCCCATCCAATTAGGTGTGTTATCCTGCAGTTCAATGTCGGATGCCTTGAGCATTGGAGAAGATCTCAAGAATTTCAACTTTCCCCTGTATCCCAAAAGAAAAGGTTTCAATAATAAGGATTTTTCTCGAAGTCTTGGTCTAATGCCACAGTTAGAGGATTTTTGGGAAGATTGTACTGATGAACTTGAGGTGTTCAAAAGGGGAAACATGAGGATGGTATTAGAACAAGTTATTTCACTTCAGGTAAAGCTGGACATTAAAGGGCTCGAAGAGGACTATCTGGAACTGTTTGAACCCGTGCAGAAACTAAGATGCCTTCAATTAACTGGGACGAGGAAGAGGAAGATGATATACAACTAAGAACCAAAGGAGTTTTGGAGAGAACCATGGCATGGGTTGCTAGGAAGAAAGTAGTGAAATTAGGCATCAAGTCTAATTCTGCGAGAAGTAATGAGGTTCCTCTACGTTCACCAAAGCATTTTTCTAATAATGCTTCTATGCCTGTTCATGCAGGTAAAGATAAAAAGCCGCCTCAGGTTAGACACAAGTCTAATTCAGCTTTGGATTTCTGTACTCCTTGACATACCCAGTCATGAAGTGTTGCTTAGAGAAGGATGGATCATGCTAAGGATGCAGAGGTGAAGGATACGATTCTTAATACTCAAATATTTGAAGTTGAAGACCTGGATAGCGATGTTGCAAATGCCCTGGACTCCCATACAGTAATCGTAGCTATGACACCACCTTCCAAAGCCATCGAAGGAACAACCAGTTCCAATAACTACTTCGGTAAACAAAAAGCGGAGTTTCCTTCCTGTAACTATTTCAATTTAGGAGATGGTTGTGAAATATACTAAGAAGGGGCCCAAGCCAGAAAATTTCAAAACCGCTGCTCGTCTAGATAATGATGAAAGAACCAGAAAATGGGTCGCTGAAATTGCCTCATACAAGCCTAAGGATGAAAACAAGGAGGCCAGTGTAGATGATTTTGAGATCACTAAGGTGGAGCTGGGAAATATGAGTAGGGCCTTAGACAATCATTTCTTCCAGGTATCGGCAAAGAAAATTCTCACCAGATCGGAGAAAGATGGATGGGAAAAGAGAGAGTTAAAGCGACACATAAATATTCTTGCTCAGTTCATTGACAGCATTGGTTGTTTTGGGGCACTCCCTATATCTCATGCTACGGAAAACTTCGACCCGACTTCACCAAATAATAAAAAGTTAATGAGCCAGGTTCAACGGGCCAAAAGTATTGCAGAGGTCGTGGAGAGATGGATTGAAGGAATAGACAAGGATGGAGAGAAGTATATCAATGACTCTCAGAAGTTATGTGATGAAATACAAAGCCTCATCGCAGAAGTTCAAAGTCAGATCTCACCATGGGTGAAAGAAGAACACAAATGGGAGAACGTTTTGTCGATGTTCACGAAAATAGAAGAGTATGGAGTTACTCGATTTCTGATAGAACATTCAATCAAATTGGTGACAAATGAATGCCAGCTCTTTGTGCTGAAGAAGACCATAATGTGGCGGGTGCTTACCTTCAAATCTGTGATCTCCGAGGCTAAGACTTCTATGTATGAACTCCAAGATCTCCAATGCAGTATTGTTAATGACAACAAGGTGGTTAACCCTGACCACGATTGGCAGTTGGGAATTTGTGGGCTGAACACGCAGGATGAGATAAATGTTTTCTGAATATACATGGGAAAATCAAAACCAAGGGTAATTTCGCTCCTGAGGATATAACATGGGTTGCTCGGATTGATTCTATGACCTTTATTGGTAATGATCAGTTACCAAAACATGCCAAAAAGATGGTAAAACACCAGTGGAACAAGGAAGCGGCGAAGGCAAAGCTCAATGCGATTAAGGTTCCAAACCAATCTATAATCTAGGAACTCACGACCGCCCATGATGCCCAAGAAAGTAGAGAAGAAGATGATGATGGGAAAGTAGCATAATGCGTTGATCCAAGCTCTGACTTTGGTTATGTAATTTTCATGTTTATGCAAAGACTTCGGAACATCTGTTCCAAATATATCTTGTTAGTTTCATAACTGTTTGGGGAGGTTGAGTTTTTAGGGAGACCTCCCCTATTCTAAAAACTATAAATTAAAGGAAGATAGATAGAATAGGGGTTAGATTATGTAAAGAATTTTAGTTAATTTTTGGTTTTGGTGATTCTTCGTGCCTTTGTCGCATTATATATATATATATAAAGATCATATTGTTTTTGGGAGAAGGAAAATCTGTGGGTTTTGAATCTGTGTAGACACATATCTTTGTATATGCTTATCTAATCAAATAATAGTAATGACCTTTCTATTGCAGACAATTATTATTTTTCTGGTACTCCTTCCTTTGAGTGTTTGTTTTTAGGAAAAGATTTGAGTTTGAAAATAGATTCGGTTTCTTTTTATATGTTCTTTTCTTATCTGAATTGTTGAAATGGTGTTCTAAACTTTGTTTTAGTTACTTCCATCTCTTGTATTGGAAAGATTGGAAAGATAGTTTTTCTCAGGAATATGTGTGAAATATTGGCCTCTCATCCAAGAATGAAGTAGGCAGCCTTACATGCTTTCAGGTTAAAAGCATACTACTCAAATAAAATTAATTAGATTATTCCTTGAATAACTAAAATAGGGAGTTGTACCTATGGAAAATTCAGAGGGAAGTGGTTTATATAACACTTTCCCAACTGTTTAGTTGAACACTTGTCTTTAAAAGAAGGCGACAGAGTTTGAAATTCATCATTTTAAGACAGGCAAAATCCGTTCACTAACAGGTTCTAAGTTGGTTTGGAAATTACATGACAAGCCTTGCTCCTTATGGGCACAGATTATGTTTGCCAAATATTTAAATAATGGACCTAGAGAGTACATTTTTAAAGTCTCAAATTTGCCTTCGAGTTCTGCTATTTGGAATTTCCTTTGTAAATGTAGATAAGTTATTTTGCCTCATCTCTCATGGATTGTTCATAATGTAGAAAGGTTAGATTCTGGGATGAAGTATGGAATGGACACACACCTTTGGTGAATATTAGGGATTGGTCTCCTCTGATCACTGTTCTTTCCTCCCTTTGGGGTGTTTTTGTAGCAGATTATTTTGAAATTGTGACTAGTGGACCCCTTAAGCTAACTAGATGGAAGTCGATTGATTTCTTAGATGTTGATCAAAGCATGAAATTAGATTTTGAAAAGATTTTGGGGGATAGAATTGTATTTCTTTCTAATTCTGAGGATGAACTTATTTGGACAAAGAATATTTCTAGTAAGTACACTGTTAAAGATGGTTACAACTCTCTTATGGTTGCTAAAGATTTATCTTCTTGGCCTTATAAGTTGTTTTGGCATTCCGCTTGTCTTCCCAAAGCTAGAGTGTTTTCTTGGTTGGCAGTTCAGGACAGAGTCCTTACAAGTATGAGACTAGACAGGCTTGGTATTACTGTTGTTTTCCCTTGTGTCCTTTGTAACAAAAATTTGGAATCTTCTTCACACTTGTTCCTACATTGTGATTATGCTTATGAATGTTGGCAGTGGTTGTTTGAGAAGTTAAATATATCCTTTGTTATTGGTAAGGATCTCATTTCCCATTTTAGATCTTGGCCCTTTATGTTTGCCTCATCTTTTTATGCATGCATTTGGATCATATCTCCATCTATTGTGATTTGGAATGTTTGGCTAGAGAGAAACAACAGGATATTTAAAAAAACAAGGTCCCCTATGTCTAAGGTTCTATTAAAAATTGAGTCTTCAATCTCTGAGTTTGCTTTGTCATTTATTTATAAGAATTTGGAAAATCTTACTTCTTTTTTGCATTGGGATAGTAGAGTTACTAGAGTTTGGAAGTTGCTGTCAGTTTTACCCTCTCGTGGTTCAATTTTAAAAAAGAATGATGCAATAGGTAAGAGATGCTCTACTAGATGGAAACCTCCTCCACAGGCACACTTTAAACTAAATTTTGATGGGGCCTCTCGTGGTAACCCTGGGCCGGCTGCGGTAGGCATGGTAATTTATGATCACCATGCAAATTTTATTCGAGCTAAGTGTCATGCTATTGGTTTTAAAACTAACAATTATGCAGAATTTCATGCTTTGTCTTTTGGATTGGATATGGCAATCTCTCTGGGAATTAAGGACTTAATAATTGAAAGTGATTCTATGGTGATTATTCAATGTGTTATGAAAAAGAAATCGAATTGTTGGAATTTTCAGTATATACTTGATCCCATTTTACAAAAATTAGAATTATTTGAATCTTTCTTGGTATCCCATTATTACAGAGAAGTTAATAAGATTGCAAATTATTTGGCAAATTTAGCCATTGATAGCAATGCTAATCAGCGAGAGGTGGGTTTTGAGGAAATTCCTTCTAGGACCTATGGGAAGGTTTGCAGCAATAGTCATATGATTTTCTTTAGTAACGTCGATGTAAAATTTATGGTGATAATTATTCACGCTTTTCCCTTTCATTTCAAGTATTCATGTTCATTGTGAGAAGAGTTCGAGCTCATGGTATTTGATATAATAGTGTTTTTCCAAAGGTTTTTTGATACTTTTTTTTTTGGCAGGAAGGTTTTTGGCTCATGGGATTTGGCACAAGGCTTTGGAAAATTTTGTCTTCTTCCATTGATAGCAGTTATGGAGTCTATATTTGAAAATTATCCGATGGGTTTTTTTGGCAAATTGTCATATGGGCTCTATGCAAAACTGATATTATATGTGTTGTGACCGCATTTTGTATGTGGTTTTGGGCGGGGTGTATAAATTGATCCATTAGATACTATAGGTTTATTTTATGAGCTGTGACCGGAGGTTTTCTTCCCAGGGTTCTTTCCTCTAGTATGCTCTTTGAATCCTGTATAAAAAATAAAAAATATTAATAAAAAAGTTTAGTGGAATAATCCACTTTTGTTGAAAAAAAAAATTTAGCTTAATTAAATAATTAAAGAATTATTTAAACAATTAGACGAATAATTAGTACATGATTGATGAGACATTTTTAGGTGTCTACATTTGCCTCTCTTTGAGACAATGTCAAGATAACATTGTTTCAAAGAAAATGAAAAAAATTTGCCCCAATGTGCCCCAACAACGCTTAGGGTGTAAATATGCCCCCTCAGAAAATTGTTCGAAAAATTATGGAATTCGGACCAATTTAACGATACCATGCTAGTGAGTAATATAAGAATTGTTAGTACCACTTGACTCAATTGACTAAGAAGAAATGTTAGTAGATATGAGAATGAAAGATTAGAGAGAATTGATGAAAGATCATGTTAGATGAATGATAAAATTGATTGGAAAAGAGATGATTGATGAGAGAAAGATCTTGAGAAAGAATTAGCAAAACCAAAATGAGAAAATGGAAATGATTGATGATGATGGATACAAGAACTTGTGTGCCTTTATTCATAGTGCAATTATATTCATCACTAAGCCTTATTATGTAGCAAAGGAGCTTTTCACACCAGGGTATAAGGAACCAAGATGTAAAGATATCTCATTGTAGAAACAAACATGGTGCAGACAAGAAGTGAACCCCTCCATTCTAGGAATAGCGTCAGGAGTTGAGGTATGTGCGATAGTCACAAGCATAACTATCCATGATATTTTGCATGAGATATTTGTCGAATGAACGTACCAACACAGAAACCCTAGGAACTATTGTCCTAGAACTTCATTGGTTCACACCACAAATATCAAACAAAGAAAAGGATCATGCCCATCTCGGCTCCTTTAGTCACTTGTGGACATCCTTGAGTAGCATAGAAACATGACCTATTGCCAAATGATAAAAGATAAAGACTAACTAGGACAAAATTCAATAGCCATACTGATATGTGCCTTTGCTTTGATTGTTTGATGTGATGGTTGATAATGTTTGATCTCAAAAAATGCGAGCCCCGTTTAAGACTAACCAGTCTGATTTTGAGTGTATCCCCTTCTGTTTAAGACAAGATAATAATCACTTGATATGGATATTTGATATGATTGATTAGATGAATTGATCAGTTTGATTGCAGATTGTTGCTTTGATAGTTGTATCCTTTGTTAATTTTGTGTGAAGTGTTTGTTGGATATATGCTAGGGTGTTTGATTCTTGCAAGATATTTTATTGCAAGTTTTTTGATTGATTTTTTATTTTTATTTTTTTTTAGTTCTTTTCTAAGATCTTTTTAGATATTTTTGGTTGATTTTTCGATCGATATTTGAATGTTTTTGGTCAATTTTTTCAAGACATATTTGAATTTTTTTGGTTGATTTTGTCAGAATCGTATTTGAATGTTTTTGGTTGATTTTTTCAGGACTTTACTTGAATTTTTTTGGTTGATTTTTTCAACACCATATTTGAATGTTTTTTAGGGATTTTTTCAAGACTTTTTATGCTTTTTAGGGATTTTTTCAATTATGCCCCCAGTATACAAATATGTTATGATATGATGATCTATAGAGTGCACGTGGAAACAATGAAATCTTTGATATGAAACTATGCTATGAAAATGCATTTCCTGTTTGAAAAATGATGATTGTTTGTGTTTATCAATGTGTTATACATTGATTTTTTTGAAGGTATAAAACATTTCAGAGATAGGCATTCACTCGATTGTCAAGAACCCTTGGACCACTCACCCTAACACACTAAGTGACTTAAATAGGTCGTGACCTGCATGCGAGGGTTTCTGACCTTGCATGCACTAGATTTTGAGTGTTCTAGTTCACATTATCATGCTACATGTGGGGTTGGGTGGTTTTAGGTGTGTGGGTGTGGATAGAGGCAGCCAGACAGGGTTGGGGTTTTGTCTTTTTGTGTCTGTTGATTCTCTTTTTTCTTGTCACAATCAGTTTTCAATTGTTTTTTCTTTTAGGTGGTGTTATGGCAGGGGTTTTGATTTCTTCTAGTCTGGTGGTTGTTGGAGGGGATACAAATCATAATGGTCCTTCATCGGGCTTGCTTGCTTAGCGGCCAAAGATTTTTTATGCGAGTGAGGGTTCAAAAGTGAAGAAAGTTAATGGGTGTTTTCCTTGAAGCCGGGATCGAC
Source organism: Cryptomeria japonica (assembly GCF_030272615.1). Classification (NCBI taxonomy): domain Eukaryota; kingdom Viridiplantae; phylum Streptophyta; class Pinopsida; order Cupressales; family Cupressaceae; genus Cryptomeria; species Cryptomeria japonica. The sequence continues at coordinate 292,524,033 of NC_081409.1, read as the reverse complement.
TGATTTTGCTCATTTCTCCTAATTTGATTATTGACGATGTTTCGTATTGGAGTCGGCATGCTCTTATTTGCAGTTTTCTTGGTGTTCACATTCCATTGTTTGCTTTGGAAGCTTGGATCCGGCATTCAGGGCAGGCTGATGGGGATATGGAGATTATTCTTGCTGCTAATAGTTACTTTATGGTTGTTTTCTCTAGTATAGCTTATCGCAATTGATTTTTTGAAGGAGGGTAGTATCTCTTCAATCATGTTGGGTTATTTATTAAACCCTGGCATATGGGTTTTAATTTGGCTAAAGAGATGTCATCTTGGGTCCCAATTTGGGTTCGTTTGCCTCGGCTTCCTTTGGAGTTTTGGCGAGAAGATATCCTACAATGAATTGCTACTCTTTTAGGAAAGCCAGCTACGATTACCCAACAAACTCTTGACAAGAAGGTGATTTTTTTTGCTCGAATTTGTGTTGAGATTGATCTGAATAATCCTTTGTCAGATTAGTTGGAAATTTGCCTTGGTACTTCCTCATGGATACAACAGATGGATTATGAATCTCTTCTCTTTCGATGTTGGATATGTCATGACTATGGCCATCTTCTGCACCAGTACCTGAAGTTTCATAAAGAATCTCGGTTTACAACTCCCCCTTCCTCTTAGTCTTAGCCTATGAGTAAAGAGAACAAGGGGAATGATCCCATGCAGGGGGTGATTTGGATAAGGATAAGGATGGTTTTGTGCCCGTTAAGTCTAGGACCAAAGGATAGGGTCAGAAGAGGACTTTAAAGGATCGTCAGATTGATGAGGGTTTTAACCAGTTTGAAGTGTTAGATTATGTAGCTTTGGAGGAAGGGGTTCCACCTGGTATCTCTCCTATAGCTTTTGATGTGAGTATGGTGGTTGTTCACATTCCACCTCCAAGTCATGATCAACAGGGAGGACAACCTCTACAAGAGCCCTTGGTTGAACCTTTGCAAGATGATATAGTTTTGGTTGATCTAGCTAAGGAGGTTTTAGTTTTAAATATGGGTAAGGGGTTTCCTCGGGGCTTGGGGGTGCATCAACATCCCCATAAGAAAGGTCCTTCTGATAACTCTTCCAAAGGACGTAAGAAGGATCATGAGTGAATCCAAATTACATGAGATTTATTAGTGGAATCTGGGGTTGTTATGCCTATTGATGTTCACTTCTCTTAGTCCCCACCATGATTATTCTTTCCTGGAATGTAAGGGGATTGAATAGCACCTCCCATCAAAAAGTTATTCATGATTTGGTGGTTGTTCATTCACCGGACCTCTTCTGTATTCACGAGACTAAGGTTTTGGTTGATGTTATGCTTCAATACGCTTCTCATATTTGGTATTTTGGTTAGTGTCAGTATATTGGATCTCAGGGTACTTCTGGCAGTTTGGCTCTTTTTTGGGATCCCCGCAAGATTACTCCCCTTTGTTGGATTTCTAGCCCTTCTTCTATCTCCATGGTTGCTTTTGTCTTGGATTCTAGTGAGATTATTATGATTACTAATGTTTATGCTCCAATTAATATCTCTGGTAAAATCAACTTATGGGTGCATATAAGGTATGTTTGTTCATGTGATCTTTATTTTCCTTGGATCATAGGTGGTGACTTTAATTTGGTATTGAGTCTGGAGGAGAAGAGAGGGGGGTTACCTAGGTTAGGGCCTACTTCTGATCTTTTTCAAGCTTCGGTGGATTTGCTTGCTTTAGTTGATGTTAAACCCTCTAATGGGATTTTCACTTGGAATAATCATTGGAGTGGAGAGGAAGCAATTTCAGAATGGTTGGATAGGTTTCTTGTTTCCTATTTCTGATTTGGGGGTGGCTCAGTTACTACTTTTGAAATTCTTGACTGGAGAGGTTCTAATCACTAGTCGATTAAGTTATCTGCTTCTTTATTTGTTGCTCCTAAGAATCCTGCTTTCAATTTTTAGCTCATGTGGCTTCGAGATCCTCATTGCATGACTTAGTAGACAAGTGGTGGAGAGAGGGCAGCCCTGCTCATGGCACTACTATGTTTGTCTTTGTTAAGAAACTTCAATATGTTAAATATCACCTTAAGTGATGGAATACATCATGTATTGGTAATCTTGAGTCTAGGAAGAGGCATGCTCTAGAATGTCTTATTATGATTACTCACCAGATTCAAGATTTTGGTTTTTCAGACTCTCTTGGGAAAGTTGAATCCCAGGTTGTGCATGATGTGGAGGAGTGGGAGCTTTGCAAGGAGATTTATTGGAAATAGAAGGCTCGAATTGATTGGCTTCAGGAAGGGGATAGGAATATTGCTTTCTTTCATCATTTTGTTCGAGCTCATCATAATAAGGGGTACATCTCATCATTGGTTATTGTGGAAGGGCTTCAAATTTCTTCTTTATCAGCTATGTCTCGTGAGGCCCATCAGTTTTATTCTGATCTTTTTGTTGAAGACTCCCCTCCTGCTGCTGAGGAGGAGAACTTGATCCTTTCCTGCATTCCATTTCTAGTCAACAATGCTATGAATGATTCTCTCCTCTCCCTGATTTCATTTCCCAAGTTAGAAAAGGTTGCGTTTGGGATGAACAAAGGTAAAGCTCCAGACCTAGATGGTTTTCCTGTTGAATTTTTTCAGGAACTCTGGAATATTATTAATCAAGATCTGTTGGAGGTTGTTCAGGAATCCTTTCATAGTAAGCATATGCTTTGAGTCTTGAATTTTGCCTTCTTGGTTCTTATCCCCAAAAAGGAAGGTGTTGATAAGCTTGAATTTTTTTTTCCTATTTCTCTTTGTAATGTGGTGTATAAGAATATCACTAAGTTGATTGCCAAGAGGCTCAAATATTTCCTCCCCATTGTGATATCAAAGGAACAGGGGGGGTTTTGTTGTTGGCAAACAAAATCTAGATGGGGTAGTGGTGGCTTTTAAGGTTATTCACTCTATGGCATATTCAAAGGAGAGATCTATGTTCATCAAATTGGATATGGCCAAGGCTTATAATCGGGTTAATTAGAGTTTTCTTCAGAAAATTCTCTTAGCCTTTGGTTTTTGTCTAGAGTGGGTGATTTGGTATATGAGTTGTGTTACTTCTTCCTCTTTCACAGTTATTGTGAATGGAGAACCTTCAGAGCCTTTTGGTGCTTCCCAGGGCCTTTGCCAAGGGGATCCACTCTCTCCTTGTTTATTATTATGGATGAGGGCCTGGGTCATTTTCTTAAATACAGAGTTTCTCAGGGCTTGATTCATGGTTGGCATTGGGGTCATGGTTTACCATAGCTCTCTCATCTCCAATTTGTGGATGGCACTGCTCTTATGGGATTGGCTCATCCCCAGGAAGTTGATTCTTTTCAGCGAGCCTTGGAAATTTACCTTGTTGCTTCATATCAGAAGGTTAATGAGCACAAATCTTCTATTTTCTTGTTTAATACTCCTCAAGCCATTCAATAATTTATTGCTAATATTATGCGGTTTCAGATTGGGTCTCTTCCCTTTGTTTATTTGGGCATTCCTCTTACTATTGGTAGATATCTCAGGTCCTCTTGGCATAATTTGATTGACAAGTTGCGTCAAAAGGTTAATTATTGAACTCATCGTTGGTTATCTATTGTTTCTTGATTGACTCTTTTAAAGTCTGCTATCCAAGATTTTCCTATCTACAAGTGTTTTGTTCAAGCTGCTCCCATGTATTTTCTTCGAGAATTTGATGAACTATCTTGTCAGTTTCTTTTGAGTGGTAATTTGTCGAATGTTAAATGGATCCTTGTAAGTGGAAAACTATGTGCAAACCTAAGAATGAGGAGGGCCTTGGCTTATGATCCGCTATTTTGGATGGGCAAGTTCTTGTAGGTAAGTTTTATTGGCATTGGTGTACTAGCCAAAATCATCTCTGGGCTCGTATCCTAACCCACAAGTATCTTAACAATACTAATGGGTTTAATGTTCCCCGCTTTTCTCTAGTGGGACAAGGTTTATGATCTGGAATACTTTGAAATTAGGGGCTCAGTTGGTTAAGAATGATCTCTTTTGGATTTGTCACACAGGTTCACAAGCTCTTTTCTGGCTAGATTCAAATGTAGGAGCACCCCCGGTTCTTAGCGATCTTGCATCAACCAACAAATATTTCCTTTTTGTTTTGCTTTCTGTTTTGCAGTTTCAGCATTTCATTCTGCATTTTCTAGCATTGGCTCACCAGATCTTGAGGAGTTGGATTTTTCTTGAGCGACTTGATCATCTTCCTTATTCCCAAACCATGGAGCATTTGAATCATTTTTCGGCAAGTTATCACTACCATTTTCCGAGACAGCTTTTTGGTACCAGATGTCTGGACCTATTTGCATTAGTGATCTATCAGATCCCTTCCATAGCTTGTGGATCCTTGAGTGTTGATTCGGATGTTCATTGGCATGTGGCCAACCTTCCCTTTGATCTGCACTTCATCCTTTGGATTTTTTGGAAGAATCTCTTTGGCGGAGGCCAACCTTGTTATTTTTACATGTTAGGTCTTGTTCTTCAGCATTTGATCTATTTTTTGGCTGACCGGATCCCTTGGATCATATAAATCATTGTAATTAAGCATTATAATGTAGATCAAAGGTGGTAGACAGAACGTAGAAGCTATATCTCAAGATTTGAGGTCTCGGTTGTGACATGTACTATAATTGAGCATGTTTTAGTAGGCTAGTGAGTCGGTTTATGTAACCCAGATGTTACCGGTTGATTATAATCAATTTTCATGATATAATTCATTTTGTTCTGCATTACCTCCATCATATCCTTGTGTTTTTGTTGTGTTTACTATTGCTGACCAATTCAGACTAATCTCTTTGAGGTCCCTCCTAACTAGTGACTGCACCAGATTCTTGGGATGATCATCCTGCTATCCTTTCTACTCGTCCTCATCTTCAACACCTTTGTGATTCTTTTACCGTGGTTGGTTGGGATATGGTTGATCATTATAAGGTTGCTTATAATTATGGGTTGGTGGTTCATTTTTGCTAGAAATATCCTTCTGAATGGCCGCCAGGTGGTTCTATGGCTGATAGGATAGAGGGCTCATATTTTGGAGTCTCATGAGTGCACTTCCTTGGCTGGGAATGATGTTTTGGCTTGGGAAAATAGTGATTTGTCAGGCAGGTTTTATTTTTCTCCTTGGTATGCTAAGTTCATGTGGCAGACTTTTGGAGACACTCAATTCCCTTGGTGGAAGCAAGTTTGATATAAGTTTTCAAGGCCCAAGTATAATTTTTTCATGTGGTTGGTTGTCCACAATCGATGTCTTGATTGGGATAACTTATGCAAGCATGGTTTTTAGGGCCCCTCAAGGTGTGTTTTGTGTTGTGATAGTAAAGAGAGTGTCTCTCATCTCTTTTTCTAGTGCTCCTTAGCTAGACATATTTGGCATTTATGGTGGAATGTGTGGAACCAAGCTTGTCGACATGTTTCTAGTTTGGCTGAGTTTTTTGCTAGATGGGGTAGGGCTCCTGTTAAAACCTCTTTTCTTCAAGTTGCTTAGACTCTTGGCCCCTCTTTTATTATTTGAAATATTTGGTTGGAAAGGAATCGTCGGATCTTTTAAGATGTCCAGTTGGCGGCCCAACACTTGTGGTGGAAAATTCTCCACTCTCTGGGAGAAACTATTTCAACTAGATGTAACTTGTTGGAAGCCTTGGACCCAGGTGATGTTAGTTACTACAATCATCTCCATCTTCCTCCCCCATAGCACCAGATCATGAGAAATAGATGCAGGCACCCTCTTCAAAAAATAAATAGAGTGGGGAGGTGGAGTCCTCCTCTGCTGGGTATTCTTAAAATCAACACGGATGGGTCCTCACGGGGAAACCCTGGCCTTGCTAGTATTGGTGGTGTTGGTAAAGATAGTTTGGGGAATGTTCAATTTATTTATTTTTGTTTATAAAGGATGTCATACCAATAATTTTATGGAGGCTCTCACTCTTTTATATGCTATGGAGCGAGCTTGTGCTCTTGGTTAGCACGGGCTCATTTGTGAATCTAATTCGCAGGTGGTGGTGAATTTGTTGACTCAGATGCGTTCTGAGGATGTTAGTTGGAAGCTAATTTTAATTGCTAACCAGATTCTTCATTTGAGTGCTTCTTTGTATTTTGTTACTTTTTCACATATTCCTAGAGAGTGGAATGGTGTTGCGGACTATTTGGCCAAATAGGCTTCTAATTACATGCATAAATGGAATGTTGTGGATAAGGGTTAGTTACCCCTAAATTTGTCTCTTCAGTTAGATCACTTAGTGGATCTTGACATGGCGGTTTGATGCCCATGCTTTGTATTTCTTCTGCTTTGAATAATTTTTCACCCCTCCTTAATTGGAAACACACTGAGTGACTAAGATTTGTGAATGGATATGCGGAAAACTTCCCCACTTATTCTTGAAATTTTTGGTCTTCCTTTGCCTATGTGTGTGCAATTGAATTTATTCTAGCTCTTATGATCATTGGAGACTCTTAGCATCCTATGTGACTAGTTACATAGTTTATTCAGACTTCAAAAGCATCCTAGATAGAGCCTCGATGCCAGTGAACATCTATATCCCCGACAAGGTTATCACTGTAATCTCTTGAATATTCGCTCCATTGCCAGTAGGCATCCATAGCCCTGATGGAGTTACTTGCATGTTCCCAAAGCCAAGCTTTTATTGCATGATATTTCAGTTGTATATCTTTTTCCTTTTTCTTTTGATAGATATGTAAACATAGCTATATTTTCTCTTTTATTCTCTCACATTGGCTTGTATGTAATGAAACCTACATAGGTGTGACAATTATAGCAGCGCTGAAGCATAATTTTGGATTTTTCACTAGCCACATGATCAACTAGTTATCTATAGTGATTTAGAGCACTTTTTTAATGTGTGAGATATAGCAATTGATAGACTTGGGTGAAAAAGCTCAATAGTGAAACTTCTACCCAACCATAGACAAAGCCTAACCACAAGGTGATGTCGAAAATGGTTGACCTTTGGTTTATGAAAACTTCATGTCTGAGTATTTAAGAAACGAGGCAACCTTTCTTCTTTCATGTGCAAACAAGTGATTAGCTGAGATAATTGCCTTATTTTATTGATGCCACTACATGTGAAAGGGATGACTATATGATATGAAGATGCGATTGTGAAAGCAAAATGATATGCAATGAAATTCTTAAAGAAATGATATGCAAATGCAAAAAATAAAACCTAAACTAACCTAGCCCTTAGATGCAGTATCGTTTAAGGTGCATGTTGTTCATAGGATACGATAGTGGATCTCCCTCCATGGTAGCCAAATTATAAGCACCATTGCCAATGACCCTTATTATTATGAAAGGACCTAGCTAATTAGGTTCAAATTTTCCTGGTTCGTCTCGCTCTGCTAGGTTCCTTTGATTCTCTTTAATGACTAGATCTCCCACCTCAAATTTTCTTGGCCTTACTCTTTTATTATAGCTTCTTCTTAGTGTGTTTTGATAGCCTTGTAAGTGATTAAGGGGGCTCTGTCACTTTTCATCTAATAGTTCTAGCTCTTGGAGTCTTGAAACTCTATAGTCCTCCTCTGATATGATGTGTTTCAAGGAGACTCTTAGTGATGGTAATTCTATCTCAATGGGTAGAATAGATTTTGAACCATAGACCAAGCTATATGGTGCAGTGCCTTTAGTTGTGTGAATACTTGTTCTATATGCCCATAGTGTGGGATTTAACTATAGATGTCAGTCACATCCTGCTTCATTGACAACTTTCTTTAGGATTTTTACTATTGTTTTATTGGTTGCCTCTACTTGACCATTACTCAGTTGGTAATAGGGAGTTGCAAATCTCTGCTATATCTGGAATTGATCACGTAGTTCACGCATTTCTTGATTCTTGAACGGATGCCCATTATCGATTACTATGCACATTGGGACTCCATATATGTAGATGATATAGTTAAGTGTGAATTTTTATATCTACTTACCAGTTGTGTATGTTATAAGCATTGCCTCCACCCACTTGGTGTAATACTCTATGGCGATAAGAATGAACTTGTGTCTATTGGAATAAGTGGGGTTAATTTTACCAACAAGATCTAGTCCCCATTGTGAGAAGGGTCATGGTGATGTGATAGATTGGAGATCCAGAGTAGGTGCATGAATAAGATCTCCATGTACCTAGCATTGTTTGTATTTGTTTACATATCCCTAAGCATCCTTTTTCATAGTAGGCCAATAATATCCAGTTCTTAGTAGTTTCTTTGCTGGTGCGGGACCACTAGAATGTGCACCACAAATCCCATCATATACCTCTTTTAAGGCAATTTGTGCTTCTTTAAAATTAAGACATAGAAGAAGTGTTCTATCAAGGCTCCTTCTATGGAATGTGTCAGTGATGAGAGCATGTCTAGATGCCTGACGAATGAGAGTTTTCCTTTGATTTCTTGATAAGTCTGGAGACTATTGATCATGTAGGTATGCATATATCTCATTATACCATGGGGATCCAGGACCCACAATCACACACACACATTTAGATGATGGAATCTCATATGTTGTTACCATCAATTGTTCTACTAAGAATTCGAACTAAGTTTCATTGTTAGGCATGTCTAGGAGAGACCCCACTATAGCCATGGCATCGGCCGCATTGTTCTACATTTTTGGAATCTTCTCAAAAGTGATATGGCTAAAGTGTTGCTTGAAATCTTCTACCATTTGTTTGTATGGCATTATTTTATCATCTTTATTCTTATAATCGTCATTGACTTGATTGATGATGAGCTAGGAAACACCATAGACCTGTAACTCTATTATCTTCCACTGTATGGTGGTGCAAAGTCCTATGATTAGGGCCTCATATTCAACTATATTATTTGTATATGGAAAGTTGATTCTGAATGACTTTGAAATTGAATCACCCTGAGGAGTGATAAAGAGAATTCTGGCACCTGCTCCATGATTTGTGTGAGAACCATCAAAGTACAATTTCCAATTGGTGGATGTTGCCAATGTGAAGACAGACTTATCCGTAAAATTTGTCAATAGAGAGTGATTGTCTCGTAAAGGAGCTTCTGCCAATTGATTAGCTATAATTTGACTCTTGATCACTTTTATGTCCACGCATTCTATGTCAAATTCACTCAAAATCATGACCCACTTAGCCAATCTTCTTGTTAATGTTGCTCTACTCAAAAGGTATTTAATAGGATCAAAGCATGCAATAAGCTAAACTTTATGACTCAGCATATAGTGTCTAAGCTTCTGGCATGAAAATATCATTTATAATTAGGCTCGTTCTATGGGAGTGTAACTAAGCTCATATCCGATAAGTGTTCTATTGATATAGTAGATTGCTCTTTCTTTTCCTTGGTCGTCATGTTGCACCAAGAGGGCTCCCAAAGATGAATTTGTTGTTGATATATAGTAGTAAAGGCTTTCCTGGAATAGGTGGAACTAGCACTGGTGTAGTCAAAAGATAATCGTTCAAAGTTTGGAACGCTTCATGGAATTGATCTGTCTATTTAAAGGTGACTCCTTTCTTGAGTAAGTGTTGAAATGGGTGACATTTATCTACAAGCTATGCAATGAACCTTCTTATGGACTGCAATCTCCCTTGTAATCCCCTTCACTGCTTGAGCATTGATGGTGAAGGCATTTCAAGGATTGCTTTCACCTTTATTGGATCTACCTCATTTCCTCTATTTGAAATAATGAAACCTAGAAGTTTGTCGGTCGTGTCACCAAAAATACACACTTCTTTAGATTTAACCTGACATTGTATTGTTCTAATCAGTCAAATATCTTAGAAAGAACATCAATATGACCCTCTCTCATTTTTTATTTGGCAAAGATGCCCCAGCATTCTTAAGACCAAAAGGCATGATGTTCCATCAGTATGTTACCCATGGATAGGTGAATGCAATTTTGTGTTGGTCCTCTGGCACAATCTTGATTTGGTTATAACCTGAGAAACCATCCATAAGTGAGAGCATTTCATTCCCAGCAGTCAAGTCAACGATCATGTCTATATTGGCTAGTGGGAATTTATCCTTAGGACAAGCTCTGTTTAAATCTCTAAAATCCATACAAATTCTTATACCCCCCGCAAGTTTAGTTACTGGTACTAGATTGGATATCCACTCCACATACTCAATGGGTCTTATGAATCCCACATCTAGTAGTTTATGTAGTTCTACCTTTACCAGCAAGGTGATCTATGGATGCATCTTTCTAAGTTTCTATTTGTCTGACTTGATTCTTGGTAACAATGGCAAGTGGTGTAGCACCAATTTTGGGTCCAACCCTAGCATATCGGCATATGACCAAGCAAAGTTGATTGGTCTTTGTTTCAAGAATTGGAGAAAGTTGTCTTTCTCTTTAGGATTTAATGATTCAGCCAAGTGTATCTTATGTATGACTTCAACCTCTCCTATATTGACTTCTTCCATCTTTTCAACAAGTAATGCAAAACTTTCTTGGTTAATGGGAAGATCATCTAGCTTGCTTTTTTTCATTTTAATTTCATCAGGATCTTGTAATGTAGAAGAGCTTGCTTCTCCAAAGTATGTTTTCCAATCCAAGTCTATTGCAAATCCATCTTTATGATCATCATAGGGAAATTAATCTCTAACACCCAAGAACTCTATTATAGCTTCATCATTTTCAAACCAATCCAAATGCGGTGGTTCCTCTTGCCCCTAGTCAATTATGTGTGGATGGACAAGACATAAATCATGGCTTTCTTCTATGTGAGGTGTTGTTGATATCATGCATACTAGAGTATCATAAAAATACTTTATTAACACTATTTCTAGTTCTTTATCTTCATATATAATTCCATCATCCAAAGGTGGTTGATTTTCATAAGATCTATATGTCGAATATGTGCTACAGCTATGAGTAGACAAGAATTCATAATCATGAGAGTCAGCTATGCTTTCAATGTATGTCTTAATATCTGAACCTTATTTGTTTAGTTCATCACCTTCCTCAATAAGAGAGAGAGAGAGAGAGAGAGAGAGAGAGAGAATTTTCAGCAGTATTGACAAATAGTGGGACATTGCCATAACTTGTAGATCCTTGCTTTGTTGTAGAGAAATCCCTCATTTTGAGTCTAAGGTGTTCTAGTCTTTCTATAACTGAATCACTTGTTGGCGCTAAACCCATTTCTGTCACCATGTTGGTTTGTGAGGATGTTGTAAGTTCCACATTATTGGATGACGCTACATTAGTATCTTGGGTAAAGAGTTGGAAGCTATCGACAAGTGACTCATCAGTAGGGTCGTCTTCAATCAATTGACTTCTTTGAGATGATGGGAAAAACACCACTATTGAAGAATTTCTTTGAGGTGTTGATTTAGAATCTTGTGTAGGTGTATAAATAATATATCCAATGTATGTTGTCTAGCCTTTGATACTTTTGTTATGTGTTTGTATCCCAAACCTTGATTCTTTGGATTCTCCTAAGATAAAATAGGCTCTATTCTTCCTTGTCTTTATGGTCCCAACCCCGTTGTACCATCATAGTCATGTTTCTACAACATTTTGAAACTATTGTCGTATTAATCCAAAGGAAGATTGATTATAGTCATGTCATATTCTTCTTTATATATCCAATGGTTCACATCTTCATCTAGAGATTCTTCCTGCAAATCTCCCCATCTAATAAATGAGCATGAGTCTAAAAATCTATCTCTTTCACTTTGTCTTGTCTACTTAGAGTAGATTGAGGTTTCCTAAAATATCTTAGAGAGAGAGATAATTTCCTAACTATCGGTGCCTCTACAATGGAATACTCCCCACATCCCATTTCTTTGATTTGCAAAGGTGTTATAGGTATACGAGGTGCAGAATTCTATGTGTCAATGATTGCTAATGACTCGAATTATAATGTGAGTGGAGCTACTTGATTAATGAGGACTTGGTTATCAACACTTATCTTCAAGTAATTACAATGTTGGAATGGGTCTGGATCTCCATGTATGGTGATCTCAATGCCATTATGTGGGGAATCAACACAACGGTGAAATTTCAATGGCATGGCCTTCATGGAATGAATCCATGGGTGCCCGAGCAACATGTTATAATCGAGCTCTCTATCCAATACTTGAAATGTGACATCGGTTGTAATAGGTCCTACTTGTACTAGTAGAATAACCACACCTTTTGATGGGCATTCTTCATCATCATATGCTTTGATGTTTATTCTCTTTGTGGGATCAATATGAAACTCAGAATAACCCAATTCTTTGATCAGCTTGAGTGTACATATGTTGAGACCCGCTCCCTTTATCTATCAATACTCTTCTAAACTTTTTCTTATGTATATGTGCTTCTAGGTGTAGAGGATCATCATGTAAAGGCTTGTCTGTAGGAACATCTCACTATGTGAAAGAAATATGGGTAGAAGCAGAGAGATTTCCCACCATGTATTGGAAAGTGTTTTCATCTATGTACCATGCCACAACTGAATCTTGAAGATATTTATTTAGGATAGCTCTGTGATTGGGCGATATTTGTAGCAACTCAAAAAGTGACATCTGTGCAAGGGTCTTTTTCAATTGATCAACCAAATTATAACTTCTTGTTGTTGGAGGAGGGTTAGAAGGTACTCCTTGTAAGGTAACTTTTGACCGGCGTGTGATTACTGCACAATCTCTATCCCTTGGGTTTATAGTGATGGTAGCAACTATCTCATCTCCTACACTGATAACATTGATGGTATAGTTGTATGTGACCTTTGTATAGTTTGTTGTATTGTCTTGTGTTCCTGAGTCGGAAGCTTTTCCCTTTTCATGCTTAACAAAGGGATCTTTAAAGATAGTATGATTTTTATTTGTTGATCCTTTGTTGGTATCCAATGTGATGTCTCCTTGGTCTATAAGATCCTGAATTAAGTTCTTCAATTTGTAACAGTTTGATATCTTGTGGCCCTTTGTGCAGTGATAGTCACAAAAGTTGTTGTCATTCCACTAGGTCGGTTTGAAGGGACCTGGTTCATATACCTTGATTTTGAGAAAAGTGATCACATTAGTCTATATCAGTTTCTTTAATGTTGATTCAATAGGTTCTCCCAGTGAAATGTAGTTCCTTCTCGAGGTATTGGCTTTAGGAAACCTTGAATTAGTAGATTGTATGGCATTTGAATTTGTTGACACTGTGTTATTGTCCTAAAATTGATTTTTGTTTTGGAAGGATGATTGAACAGGTCCTTGTAAGGATACTATTGGCTAAGCTCTATTTATGAGCATCTACAACATCGTCATTAGTTATATTCTTGTTTTTGGACCAAAACCTTGGTTTGTCATTGTTTGTATTGTTAGTTGAACCACCATATTTCAAGATTCCTTGTTCTAATAGTCCCTTCTCACATTTTAGGGATTTTTCCATGATTTGTTTGAACGAGGTAAGACACTGCATTTGTATGGGATACTTAATCTGAGGTATCAGGTTTTCTGTGAACATGTTAGCTTGCTCAATTTTTGGAATGTGAATCTGATATCTATGATAAAGAGATCTCTATTGTTGTAGAAAGGATGCAAATGTTTTATTTTCCTTCTATTTTTCAACACATAGATCCATCAAAGTGACTGGGGTGTCAGTATTATGTGAGAAAATTGATATGAATCGCTTGGATATCTCACCCCATGATGTGATCTTTGGTGGGAGATGTGAAAACCATTCTAAAGCAGAACCTCTGAGACTCTTAGGAAATAATTTCATCAAGTATGTATCTTCATATGGAACCTCTATATAGGTTGTGAAAAGCTCTTTGATGTGATCCCTAGGATCACCTTTTCCTTGGTATCTATCAAATTTAGGTGTCTCAAAGTGAAGAGGAAAAGTCAGCATATATAGTGTGTGATCAAAAGGATATGGATGCAAGTCTTGCATCATGTAGTTTTTCTTATCATTATTGGTTTGCATATTTGTCATCTATTGTTGGGTATTTTGGACTTGTTGAGAAAGGATATTGTTTGAGTTAATTGTGTATTTTGTGCGTACTTATTACCAACAAATGGGTTAGTGGTAGTATAGATGGGAGGTTGTTCAAATGTACCTTAGCTGTAATTTTGTGTGTTTTAGGTTCTGCTAGGTGGTGTCAAATAAGCAATTTGTGAACTAGTCTTTGACTGAGTTATACCAAATATATTAGCAGAACCTGGATTTATGTTCTGATGACTATACATGGACCCCATCGAATGAGAAACTAGAGGTTGTGCTACACTTATCGGATTTAAAACTTATGATGTTTGTGATGCCCTGCAAAATGGCACAAGGTTAGCAACTGATAAACAACACCAAAGACACAAAAACCGTTAGTGTTAGTCAATCAAAAACTAATCTAAAAAGGCATACCAAGAGAGACACTAAAAGCATGCTAATGTATCTAATAAACGAAACAAAGATTATGAGGCATCTCCAACTGCCTCTTCGCATGGCCTTAGCTCCTTCTCCCTTGTTCCTCTCCTCTCCAAGTTCCAAAATAGTGTAGCTCTCAGCAGCTTTTTGCACTATGGATGCTTATGGAGGATTGACATTTAATATTAAGCTTCAAATATGAAATGAAAAGCTAAATACTATGCTATTGATGCTAACATGATATATTTTAACCAAAATGATAAGATGTTAGATTGCTTATGCTAAATGCTCTCTAAAAATGTCTATAGCCTAAATGCATACAAGTTTTCAGGATTTGGAGTATGAAGAAATGGGCTCTATTTATAGGAAAAATGGAGCAATGGATGGTTGAGATTGAAAGATTCAATCAAGGGTTGAGTTTGAAAGTTGGGGATCCATGTGCACAATTGGCACCAATGAAATGGTGACAAGTGTCAACATAGGGTTGGGTTGAGAAAAGAGGTTGGAGGCATTAAAGGCCTGAGAAGACCTCATGGTTATCTAAAGGCTAAGGGTCAAGTCTAAATTAAGCTTACCCACTGGATTAAGAGTTAATCCAAGGATAAACCTTTGTGCAAATGTTTAAGAGATAATCATGGTCAAAGCATTAATGGCCTGATGAGACCCTTGGGTTGGATAGAGGTTGAGTCAAAACAAATGTTTTAACCATGTGGGAGGGTTTGAATTAACCATTAATGGTTATTGGAGACTTTGGGGATTAAGTGGTTGAAGGTTGAAAGCCTTTAAAGGTTATCAAGGACTTTGAGCCATTTAGTGGTTGAAGACTTGAAGCCTTTAATGGTTATCAAAGACTTTGAGGTTTTGAGAAGTGACTTCCCTTTGCTTAGGGATGTGACAAAGTTTAGAGGATGGATTAGGCTAATTAGGAAGGGGTTAGAAGAATCTAGAAGGGGATTAGATTTTGCAAGTGGATTTGGTGGGTGAGGAAAAATAGGATTTTATTTAAAATAAAAATTCATTTATTCCAATAAATGTGTGCAAGTTGCATTTGTAGGAAAATGCAAGTGGGGGGGGATAATGATTTAAATAAATGTTTTATTTAATTTATTTAAAAGAGGAATAGGGGGATTTAATTAAATAAATAGATTTTATTTATTTAATTGATTTGTATTTGGTTTAATGAATTAATTAAAATAAATTGAATAATTTATTTAATTAATAGAAGAATGTTTGGGGATGAATTAATTAAATATTTATTTAATTAACTGATGGCTAGTGGATTTTTAATCAAATAAATACAAAATATTCATTTAATTAAAATGGACAGATTTGTGTGTCTACATTTGCCCCTCTTTGAGACGGTGTGGTTTATCGCGTCGTTTCAAAGAAAGAAAAATAGGTGTGAAGAAATGCCCCATAAAATGTGAATTTAATGGGTGGTATGCCCCCTCGAGAGATGGGCCAAAAAATTTCAAAAAAATCGGGCGATCTCTCGAAAAAGAATGAGAAGTGGAGGGGAGGTAGAATAGAAGAAATTAGCAACAACAGTGAAAGAATGGAAGAAAAATAGAGTGAATACGGAGAAACAACAAGCCAGCGAGTACCCTGAGGTCATGCAAGAGATACATAGCAGATGTAGTGTGGGGTTTGGATTGATGCTATACAATTGATCAAAATTGGTTGGACAATCTGGTGCAATCGGTTAAATTGCCCCGATCAAGTCAAAGCGTGACAGTTGATGTCAGTTGGTCGCTTGGACATGATAAAGTCTGAGTAAGTGAATCAAAGTGACCTGATGTGACTTAGACAATTGATGTAATTGCCCGATGAAGTCAAGGTATATGAAGCAAAATACTCATTGAGACGTAGACAATTGATGTAATTGTCCATTGGATTGGATTTGATTGGTTGATCAATTGATAGTGTGTGCGTGTGATGGATGGTTGTGGGGAATCATGGTAGCCCCGTTGAGACTAGGTCATTGTGATAAATGTCTGATGTAGTCTAGGATTACCATAATCGATTACCTATTGAGACCCGAAGATACTTGATCAGAGTATCTGTTGATAGTCTAGGTGTGTGAGAGTCGATGTATCTGTGTAGACAGAGTAACTGGCTTAATTTTGTGGATGAGTGAGGATGGGAAGCAATGAAGGGATTAGGATGATGTTGATGATCAAGAAAGGGAGGGTGAGGGGGGATTTGATGTTAGATAGAAGATATGGAGGACTAGGACCGAGTCCTGTGGAAGAAGATGGGTAAAATAGAGTATGCATTATTATGACTATGTATGCATGATATGCAGCTATTATGAATGTATGGATGGGTGGAATGCAACGAAATGCAATATATATAGATAAGATGAGATGATGATCCATAGTGCTTTATTTTTCATCATTGAGCTTTAAAATGTTGTAAGAAAATACAAGCAACTTGACATAAAGATTCAAGATGACCAGAGTATTTCTTACATGGATTTTGATATAGCAAGTTAATACAAGCAACTTGATATAATGGATCAAGTTGACCTGAGTATTGCTTGCAGAACAGACAAGGATTATCTTCGTTCATGCATGACTTGGATCGTCCTCCTTGATCTTAGGCTGATCATATCCTGAGACAAGTGCATACCGTACTAAGAGATAAAAACCTTTATCTAGTTTGGATGAGGTAGGAGGAACCAAAGGAAGAGCATTGTACCTGCAAACAAATAGTATATACATAAAGAATAAAGAATAAAGAATAAGGATCCTTAGTAATGGTTCATGCCCATATGGTCGAGGTATATGCTGTAGTCAGCAAGCCGTAGTGATCCATGACTGCATTTGGCATAAGATCACGTAGCTTAGTGAACTTCCACATAGACACCATTAGTACATGCCCCATAACTTCATTGGAAATAATGCACAAATGATACAAAACAATGTTGCAAGATCCTGATACAGATAAACGAACGATTGTACTCACAAATCAACCAAGTATTTGATAGCTTAACATAATTTTCTTGTCAAAGAAAACGTCACTTTTGTCTTTGTTTTAGTAAGGAAGGATGCATCCTTGTTGAAGACAGTTTGATTGTTGATGTTGATTGTGTGGTTTGATTGGTAAATGGTCATCATGTGAGTATTTTGTCAATGCTTGTTTTGGTATCTACGCGGATGAGTATGTACAAAGTATTGCCATGTTTTTGTTTGATTTTCAATGGTTTTTTTCGATGTTTTTGGATTTTTGAATTGTTTTTTAATGTTTTTGGTATTTTGTGAGACATTTTTGAATGTTTCTGATATTTTCTGGTATGCAGGGGAGCCTGATGCTCTGTACACCTTAGGTATAAAACTGTTTGAGGTGCATGCTGTTAATTGGATCTGTAAGCGGTTCTCCTTCTGCTGTAGCCAACTGATATGCCCCGGACCCGAACACAGCAGTGACAACATATGGGCCCAGCCAGTTTGATTCAAACTTGCCCTGATGTTCTCAGTTTGGTTGGTTGTGAGGATTCTCTCGAAGAACAAGATCTCCTACCTCAAATGTACAAGGTCTAACTCGGTGATTGTAGCTTCTGCTCATGCGCTACTGATAGACTTTGAGGTGATTGTATGCAGCTTGTCGCTTCTCATCAAGTAACTCTAAGTCCTGAAGATGTGAGACTCTGTAAGCTTCATCATCAATGAGATTGTGCAAGGAAACCCGTAGTGACGGTATCTCAACCTCAATAGGCAAGATAGCTTCTACACCATAGACCAATGAATAAGGAGTTGCACCTGTAGGGGTTCGAATGCTGGTTCGATATGCCCATAGCACTGGATTTAGTTGAACATGCCAATCATGGCTGGCATCATTGACTATCTTTTTGAGGATCCTTAATATGTTTTTATTGGATGCTTCGGCCTGACCATTGCCTTGTGGGTAATAGGGGGTGGAAAAGCGGTGTTGGATATGAAATTTCTCACAAAGTTCATGGACATCCTGATTTTTGAAAGGGAGACCGTTATCTATGATGATGGACATGGGCACACCATACCGGCAGATGATGTAGTTGAGGATGATTGAGGCGATCTGCTTGCCGGTGACTTGGGTAAGTGGAACAGCTTCGATCCACTTTGTGAAATATTCGGTGGCGGTAATAATGAATTTGTGGCCATTGGATGAAGATGGATGAATCTTACCCACAAGGTCAAGGCCCCATTGACAAAAAGGCGATGGTGTTGTGATTGGTTGTAGTTCCTGAGCTGGTGCATGTATCAGGTCGCCATGAACTTGACATTTCTTGCATTTTCTGACAAAGTAGTAGGAATCTGTTTCCATAGATGGCCACTAATATCCAGCTCGCATGAGTTTCTTGGCTAGTGACAGACCACTTGAGTGAGTCCCGCAAATTCCTTCATGTACCTCTTCCAAAGCCTTTGTTATCTCATCTTGTTCCAGACATCGAAGGAGAGTACCATCAAGACCACGTCGGTATAGGGTTTCAGCAATAATGGTATATCGAGCAGTTTGGCGAATGAAGGTTTTACGTTGGTTATTTGATTGGTTGGGAGGAAGGGTGTGATCGCGGAGATAGGTGTAGAACTCACCATACCATGGGGATTCAGAACTGACAAGGCGACATATCATCTCGAATTCAGGGATATCATAAGCGGGGATCCAAAGCTGTTCTACCAAGAACTCGTAGCGTGTTGAATTCTGTGGAAGATCTAGGAGAGATGCGATGGTAGCCATAGCGTCAGCAGCTCGATTCTGATCTCTTGGTATCTGCTCAAAAGTGATAGTAGTAAATAATGTCTTTAGAGTGTCCACCATTTGCTTATATGGCATGAGTTTATCATCTTTGGTCTGATATTCATCAGTTGCTTGTCGAATGACTAGTTGGGAATCGCCATATACTTGCAGTTCTTGTAATTTCCATTGTACGGCTAACCTGAGTCCTGTGATCAAGGCCTTATACTCTACTATGTTGTTTGTGCATGGAAATGTGAGCCTATAAGACTTCAGGATGCTATCACCCTGAGGTGTGATAAACAGAATACCTACCCCCGAGCCATGCCTAGTGTATGACCCATCAAAATATAGTTTCCATGTTTGTGCTGTTGTGATCATGAATATCTCTTCATCTAGAAAATTGGAAATAAGGGGATGATCGCCTGTGAGGGGTGCATCGGCCAACTGATCTGCAATAACTTGACCTTTGATAGCCTTTTGGTCCACATACTCAATGTCAAATTCACTTAGAATCATCACCCATTTGGCCAAGCGACCTGTCAAGGCTGCTTTGCTGAGTAAATACTTGAGTGGATCAATCTTTGCAATGAGTTGTACCTTATGTGTCAACAAATAGTGCCTCAATTTAGTAGCTGCTCGGATTACTGCTAGGCAAGCTCGCTCAATAGGTGTGTAATTGAGTTCATAGCCCACCAGTGTGCGAGAGATGTAGTATATAGCACACTCTTTGCCTGCTGCATTATGTTGTGCCAGTAGTACACCCAATGCTATACTTGTTGCTGAGATATAAAGTAACAACGGTCTACTTGGATCTGGTGGGATCAGCAATGGTGGATTCATGAGATAGTTTTTAAGTGTCTGAAATGCTTGCTGGCATCGGGCATCCCACTGAAAGCGGATGTTCTTGTGTAGCAGGTGTGTAAATGGGTGACACTTATCAGCCAGTTGTGCAATGAATCTTCGGATGGATTGAAGCCGTCCTTGTAGTGTCCTTAGCTGACTGATATTCTTTGGAGGTGGCATGTCCATGATTGCCTTAACCTTTGCTGGATCGACCTCAATGCCTTTGCTTGAGACAATGTATCCTAGAAGCTTCCCGGAGGTTACTCCAAAGACACATTTCTTTGGGTTGAGTCGAACATGATATTGTTCCAGTCTATCAAAGATTCTCTCTAATATATCCAAATGACCTTCTCTAGTGAGTGATTTTGCTAGTAAGTCATCCACATAATCTTCCATCATAGTATGCATCATGTCATGGAAGATGGTGGTCATTGCTCTTTGATAGGTCGCTCCTGCATTCTTTAGACCGAAAGGCATTACATTCCAGCAATATGTGCCCCATGGACATGTGAAGGCTATCTTATGTTGATCTTCTGGTGTGATCTTTATCTGATTGTATCCTAAAAAGCCATCCATGAGTGAAAGCATGGCATGTCCTGCTGTTAGATCCACTATGATGTCGATATTTGGAAGGGGGAAGTCATCCTTAGGACAGGCTTTATTCAGATCTCTGAAGTTAGTGCAAATGTGGATGCCCCCTTTTGGTTTGCCGACAGGCACAATATTGGAGATCCATTCTGCATAATCAATTGGTCTAATGAAACCAACATCTAGGAGTTTCTTGAGTTCTGTTTTGACTAGTACTGCAATTTGAGGATGCATCTTACGAAGCTTCTGCTTGACAGGTTTGGCTCCTTTTGCTACTGTGAGGTGATGCATGACTAAATCAAGATCAAGCCCAGGCATGTCTTCATATGACCATGCAAAGTTGATCTGACGCTTCTGGAAGAACTCTATAAATTTAGGTTGTTCCTCTGGAGTGAGAAGAGATGCTAGATGTATGAGATGAGGATTTTCAGGAGTCCCCACATTGTATTCTTTGGTTTCCTCGATGAGAATCATTGATCGTTCCTATTGTGTACTAGCAGGGAGAATGTCAAACCCTTCATCCGCAGGCACCTCAGAGAGGTTTTCACCATTGGATACGCTCTTTCTTTTTACTTTTATTGGATCAAACAATGCCACAGTGTGGTTTTCACTGGAAGATCCATGTTTTATTGTTATATTTTTGCAGCTGAAAGGTTTGGCATCCACCCCGAAGTATGCTGCGCTATTAAGTTTAATGGCGAATCTAGCTTTGTGATCCCCGTTTGGTAGGTTATCCCTTAATTCCAAAAAGTCAATGATGGCCTCATCATTTTGGAAGAGGTCAAGACATGGGGGATTTGGTTGGTTCCATTCGATGAGTTCAGGGTGGATAATGGGCATTACTTCATTGATTAGGTTAAGTGCGTTGGACGTATCAGTGAGGGTTAAGATGTTATGGTGAAGGTCGTTGATGGTACTCTCCCTATCAGAATCAGGTGTAGGATGAGACGTAGGGTCTATGGAAGACGTTTCCAGTTCAGGAACCCAAGTGGTCTTTATCTGTGCTTCTCCATAAACAGGGATGTCTTTGCGTGGTGGAGGTGGCGATGTGTCTTCCTCATTTGAAGTGTTAAGATGTACTGAATCAAATTCCCACTCATGTGAGTCGGTCTCTGAATCACTTTCCAGCATCCGATTGCTATACCATACTAGGATGTCTTTTGAGTTAAATACTGCAGGTGCGATTGGTTGATGTACCTTTGTAGTGATCGGTGCTACAGGAAGTTTGATGGGGATAAAAGAATCTGGCACAAGAAGTATCGGCAGTGTTGACTCAGTGGCTTCTGCGAGAGCTGCTGGTACCATAGATGCTGTTGCGGGTTCTGATACAGTTGTTGTTGCTAATGGTACTTGGATGTAATGGCTGTTGTGAATGGGATTACTAGTTTGATTGGTGGGATGATTGGTATTGTAGATGGTTGTGTTGGGGTTGTGAGCCTCGATGAGGCAGTCGGGATGGTGCTTGAAGCTGCTTTGATAATGAAAGGTGTCCTTTTTGCAGTAGGTTGACATAATGGTTTGCTGGGTTTCCCTTTGAATTTTAATTTAGGGAAGATCTCTTTTTCAAAGCCGAGGCCTATATTACCTTTGGGCTTGAATTCTGGCAGCAGAGGTTCATGTCGTCCTTGTTTGCAATATCCTAAAGCACTCTGACCATCATACCCCATTCTTTGCATAATGAGGAGGCCTTTACCATACTGATCCATAGGAAGTGTAACTCGCGGTATATTAGTGGTGATGGGATCTTTATAGATCCATTCCGCTAGGTCCTCATCTTGTGTCTCTTCCTCTTGACTCTTCCCAAGGATGAAAGGCATCAAAGCACATGCCGGCGTGATCCGTGGTTGCTGGAGTAACTGTTATGGTTTACCATGTGTTCTAGGAGAAATTGGCATTTGTCCCACACAAAAGAGTTGGCTCAAGTTGTATTCTCCAGGACCTTCCTCTGCTATCTTCATCTTAAGCTTTTCTTGCTTGGGTATAATGGTGTTTGAATGGGCAAGAGAGGCGGGACTTATATATGATGTGGAGGAAATAGCTTCTCTATTATTAGGAACGGTAATCTCTGGTTGATGGTTGATATTATGGCAATATACAAAGGGGTTTGCATCGCCCAGAATTGTGATCTCTACATCGTTATGTGGGAACTTGATACATTGATGGTAGGTAGATGGAATGGCTTACATGGCATGTATCCAAGGTCTCCCTAATAATAGATTGTATGGCAGAGGAAGGTCCAGAACCTGACAGATGATGTGCTTTACCACAGGGCCCACGCGGATTGGTAGTACCACAGCTCCTTTGGATGAACGCTCTGCATCGTCATAGGCTTTGATTGTGATCTTCTTACGAGGATCCACTGATTCTACCGCATAGCCCAATGCTGTGACCAACTGTAGTGTACAAATGTTCAGGCCTGCTCCATTATCGATCAAGACTCACTTGATCCTGTGTTGGTTATAAAGCCTTCAATGTGTAGCGAAGCATTATGAGGTTGTTGAAAGGAAGAGTTGTCACTTTCGGAAAAAGTGAGACAAGGTGATGACTTTAGACTTCCAACCATGGCTTGAAATTGGTCCGTATTTAGATTTGCGGGGACTGACGCTTCTTGGAGTGCTTGATCCAAGATAGTTTTATGAGATGGCGATAGACGCAAAAGCTCTAAAATGGATATAAGTGCAGGGGTTTTGTCTAATTGTTCCACAAGATTGTACTGCTTTGGGATGGAGGTGGTGCCTTGTGGAGCTGCCTTTATGGTAACTTTGCCACGGTGTGTAACAACATTGCAATTTGAGTTGGGATTTTTGAAGGTTATAGTTGCAACTTGTTCATTGGCATCATACAGATGATTTACAGTGTAATTGTATGCAGCCTGCGTATAATCTGTAGTATCAGTGCCTCGCCTGGAAGTGGAAGGACCCCTTTGATATTGTGATGGAAGTGGATTTTTGAACATCAGATGATCATTATTGGTTGTTTTTGGGTCATGTCCTTCAATTTCAATTTCTCCTCGATCAATAAGATCCTAAATGAGATCTTTCAATCGATGACAATTACTTGTCTTGTGCCCTCTTCCTTGATGGAATTCACAGTGTTCAGTATCTCTCCACCATGTTGGTTTGACTTGAGGCTCATAGTTTGATAGCTTAGGTAGAGTGACCAAATTTTGAGAGAGGAGTTGTCGCAATACTGTTTCAATGGGTTCCCCTAAGGGAGTGTATGTGCGTTTTTGTTTTTGCTGACGAGGTCTAGGTTCATCGTGAGATGTGATGCGACCTTGATTGAAAGGAACATTTATGTTATTCTGAGGTGGAGGATTTTGTCCTACAAACTGAACCACAGGTTGTGCATTTTGGATAGTTCGGGCATCCACAACCCCATCATTGACGATATTCTTGTTTTTATTCCAGAAGCTTGGTTTATCGCTATTGAAGCGTGGGCAAGGACCATCTTTTGGTTCGTTAAAGATTTTGATGAGTCCTTTCTTGATAAGTGCCTGTTCACATTTTAAACCCTTGGTGATCATATCGTTAAAAGAGTTTGTGTCTTTGACATCCAGGTGAAATTCCATTTCTTCGTTTACATTGGAAATGAATATTTCCACTAGTTCTCGTTCAGGTAACTGAAGAGAACGTCTGCTAGACATTTGGCGCCATCATTGCAGGAATACTGAGAATTGTTCACCTTGTTTTTGTTTGGTGTTGCATAGATCCGCCATGGTGTTGTTGCGTTCAATGTTATGAGAGTAATGAGCTAGGAACTTCTGGATGAGTTCCTCAAATGTTCTAATGCCACCTGGTAGTCGGGAAAACCATGATGTGGTTGTTCCTCCCAAGCTTTGGGGAAAAAGGTGCATTAGGTAGGTGTCTTCATATGCCACTTCAAGACAAGCGGAATGAAATTCTTTGACATGATCACGAGGATCTCCCTTTCCTCTATATTTTTCAAATTTGGGTGTTTCGAATCCTCGTGGAAATGGTGGCATGTAAAGATTCCTATCAAAAGGATAGGGATAGATGTCATTGAGTGAGAATTGGTTAGTCTTGACACCACTATGAAGCTGTTGGGCGAGATTCTCGACTTGTTGCCGCAACATCTCCATTTCATTTAGAGGAGGAGGTGGTGGGTTACCTCGAGGAATGTTATATCTGATGGGATCTCTACCTCTTTCCTCTTCATGGAGACTTTGTCTTAATTGGGCAAGATCAAAGTCAGAGGGGAGTTTTGCTCCTTCTTGAGCGAGTCTTAAGAAGTGAGCATCCGCATTGCTCTTGAGTATTTCGTCAAAAAGTCTGTTAAAGAGAGGGTTATGCTGAGCCCTTTCTATTGTTGCAGGAGTGGGAGTACTTGGGTTTTCGTCATCTGCATTTCCTCCAAGTGCTTCTTGAAATTCATTGAGATTTTCCTCTTCTTCTTCTTCTTCCCTTTCTATTTCTCATTGCTTGGACTGTGATCGGGTTTGGGCCATTTTGTTTATAAGCTTTTTGTTGAAGTTGTGTGAAAATGATGATGAGTTTTTGTCGAAATGAGAGATTGATGGTTGGTGAATTGTGTTGCACGTGGATCTCTAACAGTTTTAAGGTGGATATAACCAAAATTCCTTCTTTGAATTGCTTGTTTGTTTGATAAGTTTTGATGTGATAAGGTGTAGAGAAATCTGAGATGTGTTACAGATTTAACTACCTAGTAATGAGAGGATTCACTCATGAACTAGTTTTAACCTGCGTAGATGTGTCTCTTAGGATGAGCTTATCCTAGATGTAGAAACAATCTAAAAAGTGATGTGATGTGTTTGATTTCAAGCAATATCTAAAAGAGAACTTGGGACAAGAACCTCTTAATGTTTTGAGAGTTGGGACAGATTGATGATGAAGTGATGATGTATGAGTGAGATGATGGATGAAAATGTTTTCAACTTCAATAAAAACTCTGTGTCACAAATGGGACAAACTCTACCTCTTCCCTTTCAGGTGTTGGAGGTATTTCTTGAGCTGTGTTGTAGGTGATGCAGACATTTGGGAAGAATTTGGGATTAATCTTTCCTCCTTGATTTTTGTGATAACTCAGAGCTCTATATTGCATAAAAGCTCTGGGGTTCAATGATTTTGAATCAAATTCGTTTGTTTTACCTTGAAGGTATAGAGGCATGCGATGTAGAAAGACTCTATGGGAGACAAAGATTTGTCAATTGATATAGAAGAATTTCCTCCTTTTGATCAAAGCCTTTGAGCTTAATGGTCTTCTTTTCAAGTTGATATTCTGATGACACTTCTTCTTTCGCAAGATGTGAAGAATGGTCATAAAATTTTGACTCTTTGTTGTTTGTACCTTGTTTTTGATGTTTTTGGTTGTTTTTGAGAGATGTTTGGTTGGATGAATACTTTGTTTTTGGGATGTGATTTTCTGATTTTTCTTTGACAAGAAAACAAAGCAAGCACACAAACACAAGATTGTAGCCTCAAAGGCACAAATGAGTATGGGTCTAGATCAACCCAATCCTTGGACTTGTTCTTTACCCTTCTTTTAGATGTATTTTAAGATGTATTTCCAAAGCCTGAAGTCGGCTCAATTTGTACTTGGTCTTGACTAAAACGAACACACTTCAAACACTTTTTATCCCTAAGGTCAAATGGCCAGTTGTGATAAATTTAGCCCACATCTTGATATTTCTTCGACTTTGGTACTACATACCTTATGAATCCCACCATGGCAGGTAAGGATGTGATATACTAAGTCTTGCATGAGCATAACAAATAGATGATCCCTATGATGGGGGAGTCACCACTTTTATCAAGCCACAAGTGACTTTTCAAAAAGCTATGTTTCTACTCAAGGAAATATGTATGGTGAGTATCTTGGGAGCAAAACCATCTATGCTCTTGCACTAAATTATATCTCAAATATCCTCAATCAATAGAACAGGTGGGCTACTACTTAAAGGTGTTTAGTCATGTTCGATGTTTTTGGACATAAGTTCATTCTGCATTGACTCACTTAAGAGCCTTGTAACTGGTGGTGGGGCCCATTTGTCCTTTTGGCTAGTTACACTGTAGGAATAGCTATACCTAAAGCTACAGCTTTCACTCTCACCTGATTTCTATAGTGGCTCGAAGGATTTACCGCTCGAGGTCGTTCCCAAGAGTATCGATCCCTTGGCAGGCCTCTCTTAAAAAGATAAAATGTGAGTGTTACTAACACTTTTCTCTTGCACCTAGGACCACGAGAGCCAAGGGAGAGGATAGTGTGTGTTAGAGGTAGGACCACTCGACTGACCTTTGTGCACAAGAGTGCCAAACACCAAATTCACTTGTTCTTTTTAATCCATCATTGCAATGTGATTTAACTATTTGGAGATGTTGCTCCAACAGTCATGGTGTTCTTTTTAACTTCAAAAACAATGTGTTTTGTAATCTAGAATTCGGAAATCCTGGTCAACTTAATGAAAAACACGTTTGCATGAAGTAAAATCGCTTGCAAAAATCAAAACAAGTGGATTGTGTATTTTATTTGCACCAAAATTTGAAGTGTGGTTTGTAAATTTTTTAGTTTGATGCAAGAAAAGAAAGTTTGTGTGTTGATTTTAAAAGCACCAAAATGAAAATTTTATGATTTTTTAGGGGTTAGTTTTAACCTGTAAAAACCACAATTTGTTAGTAAAATTTATGTCCAAGGGGGGGGCTTCCACAAGCCTAAGATATTCAATTTTTCGGTTACAAGGCGACTTGGACAACACTCTGTCGCAATAGCGGTAGTCTGTGTTTTGACAGAAGCGCTATTTTACACAGTAGCGCTATTTTACACAGTAGTGCTAGTCTGCGTTTAAACAGAAGCGCTAATTTATACAGTAGCACTGAAAGAACAGAAGAGACAGAAAGGCAAAAGCGCCAGAAGTGTTCCAATAGCGCCAGAATAATCACAGAAGCACTAAAACAATTCCAAAAGCACCGAAACTTTTACAATAGCGCTATTGTAGAAACAATAGCGCTAAAAGAAAAATTGTCGGTAGCGCTAGAACGTGTTCAATAGCGCCGAAGCACGACCTATGTGGCACTTTCAACAAGCAAATATGTTAGTTTTAAAAAAAGGATTTGTTTTTGGTGGTTCGATTCACGTCGGGTTCACCAAATGATGCCCTGCAAAATGGCACAAGGTTAGCAACTGATAAACAACACCAAAGACACAAAAACCGTTAGTGTTAGTTAATCAAAAACTAATCTAAAAAGGCATACCAAGAGAGACACTAAAAGCATGCTAATGTATCTAATAAACGAAACAAAGATTATGAGGCATCTCCAACTGCCTCTTAGCATGGCCTTAGCTCCTTCTCCCTTGTTCCTCTCCTCTCCAAGTTCCAAAATAGTGTAGCTCTCAGCAGCTTTTTGCACTATGGATTCTTATGGAGGATTGAGATTTAATATTAAGCTTCAAATATGAAATGAAAAGCTAAATACTATGCTATTGATGCTAACATGATATATTTTAACCAAAATGATAAGATGTTAGATTGCTTATGCTAAATGCTCTCTAAAAATGTCTATAGCCTAAATGCATACAAGTTTTCAAGATTTGGAGTATGAAGAAATAGGCTCTATTTATAGGAAAAATGGAGCAATGGATGGTTGAGATTGAAAGATTCAATCAAGGGTTGAGTTTGAAAGTTGGGGATCCATGTGCACAATTGGCACCAATGAAATGGTGACAAGTGTCAACATAGGGTTGGGTTGAGAAAAGAGGTTGGAGGCATTAAAGGCCTGAGAAGACCTCATGGTTATCTAAAGGCTAAGGGTCAAGTCTAAATCAAGCTTACCCACTGGATTAAGAGTTAATCCAAGGATAAACCTTTGTGCAAATGTTTAAGAGATAATCATGGTCAAAGCATTAATGGCCTGATGAGACCCTTGGGTTGGATAGAGGTTGAGTCAAAACAAATATTTTAACCATGTGGGAGGGTTTGAATTAACCATTAATGGTTATTGGAGACTTTGGGGATTAAGTGGTTGAAGGTTGAAAGCCTTTAAAGGTTATCAAAGACTTTGAGCCATTTAGTGGTTGAAGACTTGAAGCCTTTAATGGTTATCAAAGACTTTGAGGTTTTGAGAAGTGACTTCCCTTTGCTTAGGGATGTGACAAAGTTTAGAGGATGGATTAGGCTAATTAGGAAGGGGTTAGAAGAATCTAGAAGGGGATTAGATTTTGCAAGTGGATTTGGTGGGTGAGGAAAAATAGGATTTTATTTAAAATAAAAATTCATTTATTCCAATAAATGTGTGCAAGTTGCATTTGTAGGAAAATGCAAGTGGGGGGGGAGTAATGATTTAAATAAATGTTTTATTTAATTTATTTAAAAGAGGAATAGGGGGATTTAATTAAATAAATAGATTTTATTTATTTAATTGATTTGTATTTGGTTTAATGAATTAATTAAAATAAATTGAATAATTTATTTAATTAATAGAAGAATGTTTGGGGATGAATTAATTAAACATTTATTTAATTAACTGATGGCTAGTGGATTTTTAATCAAATAAATACGAAATATTCATTTAATTAAAATGGACAGATTTGTGTGACTACAGTTTGTGTTTGACTTTGTGTGGAATTACTTGACACAACTGATGCAGTTTGAGAAGTGATATTGGCCTGTGTTTGTGTGTTGACATTTATAGTTGATGATGCCTTGCCAGTTTGTGAGCTATTAGTTGGAACTGCAACTATTTGAGTGGATGACACTTGTGCACTTTGGGTAGCGTTTTGTGTAGAACTTGAGGCCGCAGCTTATGTTTGTGGTGCATTCGATGTTTGAATAGTATTTTGACTCAAAGTAACCCTTGGTGATAAAATTATTGTAACGTCAAAATCTTGGGGTAACTTAGCACCATTTTGTAATAATAGGGAGAGATAACTACTCCTGTCATGATTGATAAGTGTGTTGAGGATCATATGAACATGCGGGTCTTGTTGAGTGGCCTCAATTTCTTCATGTATCAATTTTTATTAATTTTCTTGTATCGTTGGCATGTTGTTAAAGTTTAATTGTTTGTAGGGTTGATTGTTTGATATGTCAATATTCCATGTAGGGTTACACAACGGGTCACTATTTGGATCCATCTTACTTTTTTCTTTATGTGACCTTGTGATAGGCATTAAGGACACTATGATGCAAGACTACAATGCTCCTAGGATGTAAGTGCATGCATAAAGACTAGAGGACTATAAAGTATGCAATCTATACCAACACTCTATTGGGGATTAGGATGAAGGAGTTGTTGAGGACCTTGTTGAGGTGATTGTTGAGAATATTGTTGTTATAATCTTAGTCTCTCAAGTCTTTCTCAAAGGAGTCCTTGTGAAATTTCTCTATCAATTCTACCAGTCCTTCTATATTCTTGGTCTATTTCAAATTCAACCCCTATGTATTGAGGGGCACTTGTTTTTAACTCCCAAGCCAGGTTATCTAAGTCATCAAGAATTTCTCGTTGATTGTTGTTCAACACTAGATTAGCTTGTTCAAATGGGAACAAACCATCACCTGGTAGACCCATTTTGACTCATGTTATGACTCCTAATATGATTATGCCTACAATGGGGAACTATGAGAAATGTAAATGGAGACTACACAAGGACTAATGCAAAGATTATTACAACTATGCAAGGAGTATGAGGATTCTATTGGGATGTAAATAAAGACTCTATTAGGATAATGCTAACACTTATGCAAGGACTTATACAAATATTACGGTGACATAGATGGGAACTCTATATAAGGACTATAATGAGGACTATACAAGGACTATGCAAGGACTATGTAAGGACTAATTATGAGAACTATGCAAATACTTATGCAATACCTATGGACTCTAGGTAAACCTATGATCGCAAGTAGTAAGATGTTTTTGTTGTGAATGTTTTGGACCTTGTTTGTAATGTTTGTGTTTCAGATGGACTGGTTGACATAACTTTGTTTGAGTGATGAGTATTTTTTATTTTGAGAACATAGTTTGAAGATAAGTATGGCCATATGAATTTTGTTCTGACACACTCTGAGAATCAAAGTTACACAAGGAAGGGCCTGAAATAGCCCAATATCAAAATTGACTCAATACTGGTTCAACACGCGAGCAATACATAGAAAAACATAGCAATCAAAGCCTAGGTTAGATATTTGAAACCAATCAATGAGGCCCTTAAAAAATACCAAAAAAAATGGATAGATAGAGAATCTGGAAGCACTGGCTCCACTCCACGACACACACTTCTTGAGAATGATAATTTCTCTTACCCTGAAGATCTGAAGATCTTATCACCGAGGGATTTTTGTCTCATAATGCAAGGTACATGAAGGGTATCTATGGGCTACGATACACACTCTCAAAATTACGAATGCAAGGATTTGGGCTACTAAATTTGGTTTGTAGTGGGGGAACTTTTGGGTTAAATCACTTTGCTATACATGCAATGGCTAGCTCAATTAAGAGATATCCCAACCTGTAGAACATAGGTTTTTACAAATCTAGAAAACAAGCACCAAAGGATTTTGACTTTTGTCAAGACCACATAGGTATTTGCATGTTGATATTGAGGGAGACCAGAGGTATAACATAATGACACCAGTTGATTTATGGTTTTCAACAAAATCCTGAATATTTATATAGCAGACCAAAAGAGAGTATTGCTTGGGTCGTTCCCTTGTAGAACCAGCAAGGTTCCACAAGGTAGGCCCTAATTTCTAAATAAAATAAAAAATTGAGCATTGTTAACATTTTTCTCTTGCACCCAAGTCCACGAAAGCCAGGGGAGAGGATAGTGTGTGTTAATAGTAGGACCACTCCAGGCACAAAAAGTTATTTTTCCTTAAGATATAGCAATATGTGAGTTAATCTAAAGGTAAGCCAGGTGCATGTCCTTTTAAAACCCAAAACTAAGGTGTGAAATATGCATGTTCATGTCAATTTTTAAGCACCAAGTCAAAAGATGAGATCATGCATGTTAATTTTATTTGCATCCCATGTCAATTTTAAGCACCAAATCAAAAGATGAGATCATGCATGTCAATTTTAAACACCAAATTGAAAAGTGCACTAAAATCTACAAGGTTCTGCAATTAAACACATTAGTAGTTTCATCAAAATCTTGGATTGATCAAAAGTATTCTTTGTTCTTCCTGCCACAAGCTGCAAAAATATTATCAGTAATATCCAAAAAACCTAAGCAAAATAAAAAAACCAGAGACAGTGAATTTCTAATTTCCATAGATGAATGAAACAACCTATTTAAACGATTGCGCAATGATATCATAATGAAAGTAAATTATTGCATCTACAAACAAAAAATGTCTAAGTGAATGTGAATTTTTTACTAAATTATTGCAACATGGATAATAAAAAACTTAAAAAAAAAAAAAAAAAAAGAAGGAACCTGCAAAAACAGAGAATCAATCCAAGATCACATTAACCATTACTTCAGTTTCATTCATCATATTGTATCTCATGATGTACTTATGTATGATATTATGGTATCTAGATAAGGCAATTTTATCTTCGAGGTCTTGGATTCTCTTTTCTACTTTTTGCATACCCTGATAGTGTCTTGCTTGTCTCCTTTGCTCAGTTGTCCTTCTGGAACCTAAAATTTTAAACCTAACTTTACTTGCCATAAGATTTGATGTATTTAAGTAGTAATTGTTTCAAAATTCAGAAATCACTGAGTGGTTAGCCAGAACACAAAATTATGACCCTAAATGATAAAACTAAAAGAATAGAAAATTGAACTAGACGAATGTGATGCGTCTTAAGGATGAACGCAAGATGAAATGAGGACGGCTACGAATTGATCTCAACATGAATGTGAATTTATGTCAACACGATTGTGAATTTATGTTAGGGTGAGTGCGATGTTGTGTCTAGACGAATGCAAAATATTTAGTCGTGTCTACGAAATCCGTATAAAAAACCTGCAACCTACAAAAATCCGTACAAAAACCTACAACCAGTAAAAATCCATACAGATCTGCAAAACACAAAAAATAAAATAGAAGATAGTCAATTGTTTATTCACGTAAGGTTCACCAAATGTTTATCACTAAAATTCATTATAGTATACTAGAAATGAAATAAAAAATCACAAATCCCTATTCTAGCTAACAAATTCTAATAAATATCAATAGAATAATGTAAACAAGACAATAAGGATGTATAATATTGATCAAAACTCCCTATTCCATGATTGCATATAGCTTCCATTGTCCTTCTCTTCCTTAAATATTGATGCTAGCTCTCAGATATTGTGCTACTAACCTACATAAAGATGGCACAAAGATTCAAAGTTCGTGATTGTTGAAAATGCAAAATTGATGTTGAATTTATAGATTTTCGGAGAGGAATGAATGAGAGGTGGAACTCAAGTGAGCTCAAAAGTTGATTGATAGTTGAACTATTTATTTGGAGGTGCAACTCAATAGATTAAATTAATGGCTGAATTGATTGAATTGTTAATTGAGTTAGTTGATTAAGAAAAAAGTTGATTAAAAGATAGATAAGGAGATTGAATAGTTAACTGATTGATGACAAAGAAATATTTATTTAGAAAAAATCTAATTGGAAGATAGAAAAAGAATGATTGGAGAGAATTGAGAAAATAATTTAATTAATCAATGAATTGAATTGATCAATTAATTATAAATTTAGCATGTGATGTACAATATTTTATTTGAAATCTAATTCCATCTGCATGCAATTTAAACTTGATTTGGGAATTCAACTTGATTTTTGCGTGTCTTTGAAATTGATTTTTGAAATCATGAGATTGAAATGCACATGTATTTGAAATTAACTAAAATTGGAATTTGGGGAAATTAGAATTTGAATTAGAAGAATAAATGAAATTAGATGAAATTAGAATTTGGGGAAATTGGATTTGAATTTTGATTTTGAAGAATGAATTAGTTAATTAAATGACTTAAAGAAACTATTTAATTATTTAGAAATTGAATTTAATTAAATAATAAAGATTATTCAATTGAAGGAATTAAATCATAATTAATTAAATGATTAATATTTAATTAATATTTAGAAAAAATGGTATAGATTAGGCTAGAATAGAAATAGGATAATTAGTAATATGATGAAGAAATGTGAATTTAGAAGAATAAATAATTATCTTAATTAAATAATTAAAGAATTATTTAATCAATTAGACGAATAATTAGTACATGATTGATGAGACATTTTTAGCTGTCTACAGGGAGAATCATCTTCCAATTCGAAAGAATCATGCTTCCTTTTTACGTATTGCACCTTCATAGACACATAATTCTATTTAGAAGCATATTGCTTCCTTTTACATATTTTCATATAATCTCATGACATTATACTAGCATGAGTGTTCATGGCATTGAAGACCACATAACCATTATTTTACATGCTAAAGACAATATTGTAATCATTTATGCTATCTGTAGCCCATGCACACATCATGCTTCTCTTTTGACATATTCAAATGATTCTTACAAAATGTATTAGTTACAATCATTGTTATATATCATTACATAATTATATAATTGCATGCTTATATTGAAACGTGCTTCCTACAATCCCTTGTATCTTATGAATACAACCAATTATTAAGGGGAGGGAGAGGAGACATATTCTATCACTAAATAATTACAAGTGTTTATAGAGACTTGTATTTAGTTATTATGGATAATACATAGATATAAGATGAACCCACGTGATTATATCCTCACTAGATCAATTATTTTATAATCGACACATGATGATATCATTTAATGTTTAAATATTTAATTTGCATGTTGTGAGTTCTACATACTTTTAGATGCCCACTATTTGTACACCCAAATTTTGTTGCAAGTAATTTCTTACAAACATAGAATGTTGAACACCTAGTAGGACTAAGAGGGGGGGTGAATTAGTCTAAACTTAAAAATTAATTATTAATAACCAAACATTAACTTACTTAGCATTCACACATCAACACATGAACACCAGATTTACGTGGAAAACCCAAAGAGGGAAAAAGAACGATGAGAATCTAGAGGGGAAAAAGCACGATGAAAATCTAACACAATATGAATAACAATGTATACAATATTTTAGACTTACTACCAAGGAGCACCAACACCTAAAGGAATTGTAGAACTAAGGTGCACAACCTTAGGAAAGATACAAAGAGGACTTGCACGACTAAAAAATAGTTCTTCAAGACAAGATACAAACTACCGCCAAAAGACTCACTCTCAATCAACAATGAATGAAATAGATAAATTGAAATTGAGAAGGATTCTCTTTAACTTGAAATTGTCCTTGAACAACTAGATCAAGCGACCAACATCATGGAAAACATCTATGATAATCTTCATTATCACAACACACTATCTCGCAGAATATATCACCTTCAAAGCTTTTCTCAAATTGACTTTTGCATCACCACAAACTCAAATCTTCTTGAAAATCATTCGCATACACTTCTCACATAATTTTCTTCTCATCCACACACAATTCATCCATATACACATCTTGAAGATGAGATACAACATTGAAATCATATTTAAGGGTCGGCCAAGATAGAATAAGAAGTATTTAACAAAATAAGCCACCCAGACCTAAAATACATAAATTGGTCCACTCCAGAAGAAAGAGGGAACCAAAATGTATCACAATATATTTTTCCATGATTGACCCAAAAAATTTCACATGCTAACACATACTCCAAGGGTATTACAAAATTTAATGTGTAGACATAATCAACCAGTCAGCCACAAAACCTCTTTTGATGCAAAATACTCCATGCGGATCTCCACACACCATGGTGAGACCCAAATTAAAATCTTAACACATCTTCTAACTCATACCCGAACCAAAAGAATATGATCCCACTAAACCACAATACAATGAGCAACATATCCAGAGAGCACCAAAAGCCTTCTGAACCATCCTGAATACAGGATGACACAACCAACACCAAAAATATTAACTGGAATATAAAACATAATTCTGCAACAACCAAAAGCATATCCAAAACAACATTCATCTGGATAACCAAGTTTTAAATCAATGGTCCAACCATACAAGCTCATGCTATCAACAAACTCCAACAATCTCCCCCTTTGTCATTAATGGCAACACCAATATGATCATAATATTCTCAAAACAATTCTCTTTTCAATCTCACAAAAACTCCCTCCCCCTGAGGTAAACAATATAAAATAATATTATTTACTTACCCCCACCAATTAACCAATAGAATAGTAGGGTAGGTAAGGAATATATTATATTAATTAATCCAAATAGTAAAAAGAGAATAATAAATCAAAAAGATTTAAAATAAAATAAACCTTATGGGCAAATAAAATATAAAAGCCCAATAAAATAAATCAGATGTAAATAAATAAATACTCCCAATAAAATATAAAATCCCAACCATATAAATAAACAATAAATAATAAATCAAAGGCCCAATAAAATAAATCAATCAAGGGCAATATAGATAAATTAATAAATAAACCATTAAATCAAAGCTCATAAAGTTAT
Source organism: Cryptomeria japonica (assembly GCF_030272615.1). Lineage (NCBI taxonomy): Eukaryota > Viridiplantae > Streptophyta > Pinopsida > Cupressales > Cupressaceae > Cryptomeria > Cryptomeria japonica. Next base: position 292,488,010 of record NC_081409.1, on the reverse strand, counting down.
AATCAAATAATATAATGAAATATCAAATCTCAACAATAATCATCGATAATAATTAAAATATCCAAATATATAATAATTTAATTTTCACATTGATACACTATATTAATCAAATGTAAATTGAATAAATGATCAAATACTCACAACGCCACAAGACGACCACAACTCAATATATTATCACAATGACTCACGATAAGACACATAAACTAACAAGGATGACAACTTAAGCCTAGAGTGTATAGATGGAACTCATACCATCTCGAACAACTTGCCATTGGGATAAAGATATGTTCAGACCTATAAGACCAAGTGGAGTCATTGTTTGGTACTTGCAATCCTACATACACCAATAACCATGATACAACATATATAATAATATATCATAAATGACCAAACAAGTGAAAGAGAATAACAATGTCATATCATGCTCATGATGAGTGGTATGATATTGTCTCTTATCATACATACAGTCGTAAAATAATCACAACCATCATGTTATCACTAAACCCATCATAATCATGGAATAGGGTTAGCATAGTCAAGATGTCATCATAGTATCATAAGAAATATAACCATACATGAATAATGAGCATAATAAATATCATCAAATGCGAGCCTATATGTCATAGTAATCCAAGATATATCATCATCCATAAAAGTCATCATATAACATATATCAATATAAAATATCTATCATCATCCATAGCATCTAATCATATGGATAAAGTCATAAGTAATCATCAAAACATCATCAACATGTCTAAACAAGTCTGTCAATGCATAACTCAAAAGATAAGTCAAGGAGGGACATTACGTTTGTTATTTGTCAGTCACAACTTTGTCAAGAGAGCATCCCTCCATGATAACAATGGATCTAAGTGGTTTGTATATCATGCATGTGCGTCTTATTGTTGCACACCTTTTTTTAGTTGTAGTTGTTCTATCTTGGTCACTTAAAATGTTGTATCTTCTCCTTCATGCCATGCTTAGTAACACACAGTTTCAGTAGACATGTCGTGCCTCTCCCTATTTAGCATTATGGAGGGGACATTATACTTTTTATGCTAACATTGGATTTGGTTTCACTTAAAGTGATTTGATAAAATTTTGCATTCCTATTTTGTGAAGGCAACCTTTCATCCTCATGTTGATCGTGGTTCTTCAGATTATTGCACCTTTATTGTCAACTTGCATTGGTGGAGTAGTGAAGATGAGATCATTCATGCATATTCATGTTCCATTTGTATTTTTTATTTATACATGTTTTCTCATTGTTTCCATCTAATCATTGTTCGAGTAGTGCCTTTTGGGACACTCATGTAGATTGTTATCTTCTTAATCTTGATCATCATCTTTTTTAAAAGAAATTCTTTAGTTATAGCACTTTATCAGTCTTATTTGATAGTTAGCTATGACTTCTTTGGGTTTCAATGATGTTCTTCTCATTTTTGAGACATTATTTTGGACGTTTCTTAGTCCTTCATGTTCTCTCTTTTGGATAGTAGTTTTCTTCCATAGGGTGTTTTCTCCTTTTATCCATTTGTGAGAGATTGCATTGCATTTTAAATTGTGCATGAGTACCTAACATGGCCCTGTTTTCAGGACTCATCTTGCATCTTATATTTTTGCATAATGTTTTCATCTCCCTAAGTTGCACTTGGGGTTGTTGGTGTGAATATGGTTATTCACATGACTTGAGTTTACCTATTCTAAGGTAGCACCTAAAAGTTCTTATAATTGGGCCATATCTCATTATTAACTTTTAGTGACTTGACTTTTAATATTGTGTATTATGCATTTAATTTTGTTTTTAGGTAGTTAGTTCATACCTCATCACACCTTATTTATACAAGGTGTTTGATCATTGTAAACTAACTCATGTCTCATTTTCATTTCTCATATTGGTGAAATAACATCTTTGTGTTACAACTATTTTTGTTGTGAAGGTTATTTGGTTTTCAGGTTGTTGTTTTTGGGTGATATGTACCAACAAAATGTACGTGGATAATATTATTATGTAGTATAATTGATATGTAACCATTGTAGGTTTTTCTTAGTTTATTCTAGAAATTTTTACTTTCCTATGAAAACTAAGTATATTACAAATAGTATTATAGTGAATAAGTAAATGTATAGGGATATATACCTAAATATAGGTGACAGTGAGAAATGAGAGGTAAGAATATAGGAACATGTGTAATGGTTGAGTGGATAGAATAAGGAAAGGATCTAATTATTGCACAAAAACCATATCATTTATCATTAACTTAATGGGAATAAGGTTGATTGTGAAATGGAATGGGTATATGGATCCCACCATTACATCTTTCCACTACCTTGAATTGTATGCAATTCATGGAATGATCATGTGTAAAAAGTATGTAGTATTGACTAAAAACATGTATTATAATAAATTTAATGTATAGATTGATTTGTAGCTAAAGTTGAGTATCTTAATTTTAAGTATCCATAAATCACTTATGAATTTTAAGGATTGAGTTATTTGTGTGGTGGCATATGATTTTTGGACTTGCAGTGTAAGAGGGTTTTCCGTGCGATAGTTATTATTTAAAGTGATTCTTACAATGAATGTTATTCAAATAGTTTGAGTTAAAATTTTGAATGGTCAAGACATGTAATTCAAGTGATGTGTAAGGTGACATGGATAATATAGAAAGACTAGAATATTTTTCATGAAAGTGTTATTTAATACACAGTGATTAATAGATTGATATCATCATCATATGTTAAACTTAATACATTATTCATTGCAAACTTTATATATAGAGCATCTTGCACAATGTAGTTTTGAGATGGGGATCTACTATATAAGTGCACAAGTGTTTCATAGTTTGGAGTGAAATCATGCCAAATTTAAAATAATTATCTAAAGTATGCACTAACATAAAATACTCATTCAAAAGAGGGAATGGATAATACCCCTACCTAATTATGCTAAGATTCAACTAAGAATTTGGAAGAATCAACATAAGGAATTCCCAATTTGTTGTGCCACTCCCCTATCAATGGATCCTTGTGGCAGAAAGATTATTGATCCCTTCTCTTCTCTTTTCCTATTTCAATAGAAAAAAAGATGAGTGATGATAGGAAAGATTTATAAATGTTAGTAGAAATATATCTCCTTTTGTATGATTTTTTCCCTTTCCTTATATTCTATTTTCTCTCACCCTCGTTTTGATAATGAGTGGGGCAACTTGGATTCTTCTTGGAGATGTGGGGAGATATCCCTCCATAAAACCCCTAGTCATGCAATGTGACTCCCAAAATGATAAGTTATACTACTGAAATATAAGACAGGGGAAAAACTCCATGCGAAAATCATTTAGAATATAGTTCTTAGCTTATCAATTTTTAATATGATAAGCTATACTAATGTTCAATTGTGTTCCCAAAGTTGTCTGAAGGATCATCTAGACCATCTTTATGTGACATGATTTTCATAGGAATCCTATGTAACCTAAAAATATCCTTTATAAAATGTTTAACCAAACCAGGATACTCATATGAAGTTCTTAAGTATGAGCTAAACTACCTTAGTGAGCCTATCACCATTATTTTATAATTTATATAAGGTGCCATAAGTAGTCCTTTCACAAATTCCAACATAATAATTTTCCACTCATATTGTGGTATTTCATGAGGGTATAGTAATCCTATCAAATGGTTATGCTCTAATTTTATCCTTTGGCATTCTAAACATTTCACCACATAAAGCATTATGTCATTATTTATCCCTTGCCAAAAATATATTTTCTTAAGGTCTGGATACCCTAAATAAGGGATGTTGCATGGACTTCACTCAAAACCACACATCCTCATTTTATTTGAGCTAGGAACATATATTATATTTGATGAATAATGATGAGAAACTAAGGTCCTAAGCGGTACTAAGAGGGGGGGTGAATCAGTACACACAAAAACTTCACAACACTTTATCATATTAAAACACAGCTGGCCGGTTGTCTTCACCACTGAGCATAACCATGGCTATACCGGTTAAGCATAGATACTTCAGACAACATTCCATAGATCTCAAATCTTGATGACTACTTTACCGATATAATCATGGATGAGTTGTATCTACAATACCACAACCATTTAACACTGCTTGCATAACTAACTTAATCAAAAACACACAATCATCACATGAAAAACTCACAACCCATAACACAGAGATTTTTCACGTGGAAACCCAAACGAGAAAAACCATGATGGGGATGATTTGAAGTCTGCTCTGTTAGGATCCTAGTTCAGTTAAAGACTTTGCAATAAGGTTCTGTTAGGAATCGATCCTGTTAGGGATCACCTGGTTAAGGGATGGCTATATACCCTATTAAAGGTTGAAGCCATGTTAAAGGTTACCTCACTAGAGGATTTAAATAACTCAATGAACTTGAGCCACCTGGTTAGAGGCTTTACAACAAAGCATGTTAAAGCTACCCAGTCAAGGGATTTTCCTTTTGTTGAAATGGTTAGAAGACAACAGGTAAAACTTTGATCTGATAACAGCACTCCATGCTAAAGTAGATCATTTTCAGTTCCTCTCCTCTGCAATCACACTCTACAGATTCCTCACTCTGGTTTGGAAAGTATCTAATCTCCAACATGCGGACACACACACAACTTTTGCCAACCACTACAATAACAAAACTCATCGACCTTATAGACAAAAATTAGGTCAGTCGCATAAACCCTAAACCCTAAATATTTTAGGTTTATAATTACAAGCGGTCCAATCCTAACTGTCCAAACACATTACATAGAATGAAATGATCTAAGATAGATCTCAAGACATTCTACATCATCCAATCTTCACCGCATCTGGAAAACAGTAACCCATCACGTACTCTTCACACACCACTTAGAAAATCATGCCTTCCCGAGGTAGACATTCAAATGCATTTGATCTTCATGTGCAAGATCCTCAAGGAAATTCTTCATGTGCACACAGCTGACGTGGCATCCTGATTCTTATCCTTATCGTTCACAAAACACCATCAGTTGCACCACACGGGCCATACCGAAAACCCTAGAGTTGAACAGAGACTACCAACCCGTAGTCACACTTAGTGAACCCTGACACTGGTCCACTCCATTCTGGTTGACCATAACTATTTCCAATCTTCATACTGGTGCATACCGATTCTCATGCTTGAGCACTTATTGACATCAATGACAGCATACATTGTCACCGCTTCATCAAATGCCAACACTATTATTGTGTTGAATAATACATCTTCATCAAGAGTGTAACCTTCCACCTTTAGGTCCACTGGAACGAGTTCTAAAGTTAACTACTATACCTTGAAATAGGAGGGTTAGAGGATTAATCATTATACTTGATAAGCATGAAATTACTAAAAAAAAAATATGTACTTGGCATATGAGGAAAAATGTGATTTTAAGGGCATAATGGCCCTATTCCCTTTGGAAACTCATTAAATTACAAAACTATGGAATTGAAATTCCAACATGAAGTTATAAAGGTTGTGCCTCATAGTATGGCCAATTATGCTCCTACACCAATTTCAAATAGGTAGATGGAGAGAAACTATTTTAAATAGGCAAGGTAAGGTGTTTAGTGATTTGCCTCTAGGACTACCTCTCGATAAAGGGTTTCAATATATTATAGAACTTGAGATAGGATCCAAACTTGTCATGATTACTCCACACCACCATTTGAGAGAATTCAAAGAGTAAATAGAATAGAAAAAAAGTTTTTTGAAATGAAACATGTATTCTAGTTCTAGTCCTTTTGTCTCTACAGTAGCATTGGTTAAAAATAAAGATGGCACTATGACAATGTGTATAAACTACCATCAACATTGAATGAGAAATATTATAAAAAATAGGAACCCAATACCCTAGATCGATGAATTACATAAACCAAGGTAGGGGATGAAGTTGTACACAAAATGACCTTCAAGTATCATTATGGACATTCTAAATTCTTGGTTATGCTTTTTGGGTAAACCAATGCTCTAACTACATTCTAGTCATGCATGAATCATATTTTTAGGGAGAAGTTGACGAATTTTGTTCCAATATTCTTCTATAATATTGTAGAGTCAAAAATTGCATACCCCTTTGCAATTTCACCTACACTTTTGTAGCCACTTTAGTATCCATTCCTCTAGTACCTAAGTAGGCTCATTTCGGCCCTTGCATTAGCTTTGCTCTTCTCAAGATCCTTAGGACACCTTTTTAGCAACTACCTTCTTGTGTCATGTTTTCATCAACCATGTGTGTCTCTTGTCACTTGTCATTTTTTAGCATGTGTTGTTTGGACACTAGCGCCCCACATGGACATTCATGTGTTGTGCTATCATCCTAAAATAACTTAACATTCAAATGTTGGTTTTGAGCATTTTTCCACTTGTCACCTACTCAAGTCAATGGAAACAACTTGGAATCTTTTGAAATGGCTCGACAACCTCTTCTTTCTCTCCTATTCACACTTTTAAATCCATTCTTTTCACTACATGCAATCTCTCTTAGTTCTTTCTAGCAATATCGCATTCTTTTCTAGCTTTCACAACTTCCTATAGCTCGCTACAACAATATATGCAACTATCTTGGCTTTCTCAATCCTTTCTAGTAATTTCTCTCTTGTGTCTTTGAGCATCTTGGGATTTATCTCATCCCTTGTCTATTAAATCATTTATGTGTCTATTTGTATTTGATCTACCTATCTATATATCTATCTAACTATCCATCCATCCATCCATCTAGCTAGCTAGCTAGATAGCTATTGTGGAGGTGGAAACACCAAAATAGGGACTTGTGTGCAGGTTTAGTAGAAGCATTCAAACACATGGAGGTTTGTATGTGTACATTTATTTTATTTTCGTGTATATTTGTTATCTAGTATTTTCTATTACATTTCTATCTTCTGAGTTGTATAGATCAATCAAAGTATAGAGTTGGGTTTTTACCATTTCTCGAGTCTTTTCTGCCTCAGCACATACAAGACTATAGTGTGCCACACTAAAATCCTTGGTTGAGATATTCATATTTGGAGAAAAAACTCCTTGTTATTTACTCTTTCCATTTTTGCAATCAAAATCTTTATTTTATATATCTATAATTAGATATCTTCACCAATTTTACAAGTTGAAGCTATCTAAATGTATGAAGTGAATTGGATTTCATAGGAACATGGTTTTCATTTTGTAGAGTCACGTTTCCTCCACTATAGATATTTTGGTGTATAAAAGAATGGAAAGAACATTTCAAACACTTGGATAGATTGATAGGAATCCTTTAGCAACAAACCCTTTTTTACAAAAGAGTCTAGGTGTGGATTTCGTATGAGAATTTTTTTATACTTGTGACATATTATCAATGCATAGGGAGTACAAGTAGATCAAGAGAATATTTAGGCAATAAAAGATTGGCCACTAAAATTTCCTCTTTGATATAATTAAGAAGATTAATAGGACTTTACAATTATGATGTATGAGATTTGTGAAAGGATTTTCACAACTTGTTGTTCCATTGATAGAATTAACAAAGAAAGGAACTTTTAGATGTTTTGAAATAGCCCAAGATGTATTATAAAAACTCAAAGAAGTAATTAGTTATTTCCTAGTACTTATTTTGTTAGAGGAAAAGGAGAGAGGATCTAGGTCAACTAGAAATTATCATGGAGTAATAGGGCACAAAAATTTATAGAAATGATAAGTAGGCAATGGGTCATAATAACATGGATGTAGATGATGTATATTTTCAAAGACTTATTCAAGGCCAACAATAGTTAGCTAACATGAAGGCACAACTTGTCTCTATTGTGCTAAATAATAATATATTAAGACTACAAAATGGTGAAGGTAATTCATCAAGGGAAAATATTTCACCAAAACGCTCAAAAGGATACTCATTGGTTTTCTTGTAAGACCTTTCCAACCCAATTTCATCCATAGGGAAGAAATTGTTATTGGGCCTAATATTCAAATGCCCATAGCATAAGACATAGTAGCCAACTAACAGTTTAGGCTGATATAATTAAAATTAGGGATATAATATCACTCATTGTGGTTTGAAAAAAACATGGGTGGTCAAAGAGCTAAAATAAGGCAAGAAACAAATCAAAGGGACTTCCAATACAATCTGAAAGGCAAATTTGAACTCAAATAATAAAGGAATATCACTAATATTTACCCATCCAAAAGCCTACCTCGTGCATCAGGGCATAGGTGTAGTGTCCCTCCTAGACTTATTTAGATATATGGTTGATATTTTGATGATTACTTATGACTCTATTTATATCTCAAATGTTTTTGATGATGATAGACATACTATATTGACATATGTTATATGATGACTCTTACGGATGAATGACATATCTTGGATTATTATTCACGATGGATCATATTTTTTTATGGGATTTCAATGATATCTTGGTTATGATAACCCTATCCCATGATCGTGATGATTGAGTTGATATAATAATGATTGTAATTGTATTCTAGTGTACTCATGTTAGAAACGATGTCAGACCACTCATTATGAGCATGATGTGATGTTGTGATTCTCTGTCACTTGCCTGATTATTTATGATATATTATTGTATATGTTGTATCGTAGTTGTTGGTGGTTGCAGGATTGCAAGTACTAGACATCGACTCCACCTAGTCTCAAGGGTCTAAGTGTGTCTTTATCCCAATGGCAAGTTGTTGGAGATGGCATGAGTTCCCTCTACACACTCTAGGTCTAAATCGGTAACCTTGTCAATTGTGTCATGGTCTAGATCGTCTTGTGGCATCATACTGTGTGTTGCTTGACCCTTGTGTCGGGTTGCCTTGTGTTATTGTGAGTATTTGAATTTTTTTTTTTGTATTAAGTATCATAGAATCACAAAGTTCATTTTTTGCTCATTCGAGCATCCACGTTACAAACTTATTACAAATACCAGCTCCTTTCGAGCACCAAACTAGAAACAACAATTGGAAGACCAAGGGTCACAACTTAGAAATCCACTTTAAACAACCAATGGAAGACCAAGAGTCACAACTTAGAATTCTACACAAAGGTGTCCCTCGTGGGAGTTGAACTTGGGTCTCCACATTGAGAACTCAATGCTTTAACCAACTAAGCTCAACCCCTTGGACTGTATTTGAATATTTAATTTATTAATAATTGATTAATATAGTTTAATAATGTTAAATATAATTAATTATATAGTTTGGTCATTTAATTAATATTTGAATATTTATTATTGAGATTTAATATTTATTTGTATTGTTTGATTATAGCTTTATGAGCCTTGGTTATTATTTAGTTATTAATATTTATTTTGGGATTTAATGTTTAATTGGTTATTTATTTAATTATTTTATATGGATTGTGATTTTATAATTAATTGCGGTGTTTATTTTATATTGCCTTTGATTTATTTGTTTATTGGGCTTTCATATTTTATTTGCCCATAAGGTTATTTTATTTAAATGGCTTTTGATTTATTAATCCCTTTGTTACTATATGGTTAATCGATATAATATATTTATTACCTAGCCTTTTATCCTATTGGTCGATTTTGTGACGATGAGTAAATAATACTATTTTATAGTATTTACCTCGTAACTATGCATGGTAGGTAAGTAAGATAGTTTATTGGAATATTTTGATTGGTGGGAATTTTTTCTATAGTTTTGGTTTTCAATTTTATTTATTGGCTTTCTTTGCGTGTTGTCGAAGTTAGCTTCTAAATGGGTTTTCTGCGACTTTGGGATTTTCAATTTGCTTGGAGTTGGAATTGCTTGGCTGGACTTTGATTTTGGATTTGGGATGCTTGCTGGAATTGGATTTTTCTCTTCTACGATTTTGCATTGCCATAACTCCTATTCTTCCAGGTTGGTGGAGTTTTCTCCTCTCTGCGAATTTTACTTTCTGGAAAGATTGTATGCTCCATGAATGAATAAAATTGGCTATGAAAAAAAAATACAATCTAGATATATTTGCTATAGTATTATTATACAGATGGGGAAAAGTGAATGGATATATACATATATATATATATATATATATATATATATATATATATATATATATATATATATATATATATATATATATATATATATATATATGTTGCATGTGTATGGCTCTCAGCAATGTTTCTTATGAGTTGTGAATATATTATGTATTTTTGGTGGTCTTGCTTGGTTTAGAGTAGCATTGTATTATGTGGATTTTGAAGTGTTATTTTTATCCATGTGATTGAAAGAGTCTTGTTATTTCTCCTTGTGAGTAGATTGTGTATTTGACTCAGGAGTTCAATTTTTTGAGGATATTGATGCTCTGGGATAGTTGTATGATGTTAATTGCTCTTGTATGGTCTTGTTGCATTATTTGTATTTTGTTTTGGCTCTATTTTGGCCTTACGCACCTTCTGGGAGTGATTATGTACCCTTTTGTGAGCCTATGTTCAATTCTGGGTGGAATCGTGACTTTATTTCTTTTGTTTCTCTAGTTTTTGGTCTCTAGCTTCAATGTACCACATAATGGCTCCAATGCACTACAAAATGGCATGGATGTTCCATTCTGCACCATGTATGCACTAAACTGCCCCATGGATGCGCCAGTTTGTCCAGTTTTGTCAGTTTGTCAGTTCTTGTTCTTTTGTGATCAATTTTTGGATTTTGGTTTGTACCAAAGGCTTTTTAGTGAATGTCTTGAGTTTCTCTGAGATGTTTATGTTTCAGTAATGTTATTTTTTTATTGTTGTTTTGGCTCCGACAAGATGGAAATGCCTATTTGTTTAGGGTTGTCCATAGATGTAATTTCAGCTCTAGCAAGAGGAAGATTGCCTTGCTATTGAGGTTGATTTTATGTGTGCTCTAGTGGGATGGTTGTGCCTCACTTTCAAGGATTGTATATTTATTTTTTTGAGTAAGATGAATGTATGCATTACTCTTTCTTATTGTTGTTCTTTTGATGGTTAAGGCTCTTGAGTTGCATGTTGGCATTATAGTCCTTGTTATGCTTCGTATTTGTATCAGTGATTCTGTTACTATGGATTTATTTCATTAGGAGCCTTCATGATGTTATTGTGATTTATGTTTCAGCCTAAGGTCTTGGTCCATGGTTAGGGGGAGTGGGCTCTTGCATGTGTGGATTGGGGTCTTGAGCAATAGGCTTCTAAGAGGTTCCTTGTAAGGAGCTTAGGGTCTAGACCTATCAAAGAGCCATATGGGGAGTTTATCTTTAATTTGTAAGTGATAACCATAATAATTTAATTAGTGGGTTGGTTAATTAGGATTTACTTAATCACGATAGTGAAATTAGGCTTGGAGTCCCACCTCATAGCCCTTGAGTGGAGAATCGGGATGAGCTTGGGAATATCATGGAGACGGTAAACCATACTCCCTTGATGTTCTCAAAGGTTGAGATGGTTCCACATGTCTATTACGGTATGGCTTTTCCCCTTCTATGTGAGGATATCATGTGATGACACTCTTTCTCTGCATGTATCCATGATCCTTATGCCTTGATTATTGGTACGCCTCTGGGAGTTTATTACATTTCAATTTAGCCTTGTGATTTGATTTTTTGTACTCTTTACGTGGTTGCCTTTCTATGTTTGTGAGCTCTTTTCCTTTGGTTGTTAAGTGTCATCCTAGGTCTAGAGTGTGAGTTGGAACCTTATGTCATTTCCTAGCATAGGGGGTGGTTCCCTACGGTTCCACATGGTTGGGTGGCTTGATGCCTTCTTCCATTGGGATATTATTTATTGGTTGCTAGTGTGTGTGGATGTGGATTCGTATCTCTTATTCATATGGATGGATCCTTGGAGTATATTCTAAGTATTTGAGATTGTATTTATGTATCTTGTATCATGAGTAAGATGTATTGTAAGAAAGCTTATGTAACTTGTATCTTGAGATCATATGTAATAGGTCTTGTAGTGGGTTGAGATTATGATGAGTTGAAATAGAATATGATGGTTGTAATCTTTGTAATCTCTATGTTGTAACTGGATATTCATCATGTATGTAATCCTAGGTTGGAAGGAATCAAATAATGAGTAATGTTATTAGATTATCTTATGTGTAACTATGGTTGTGATGAGAAGTTAATGATTAAGTTGGTATTAAAATGAATGTTCTTAATGGAAAATATGTTAATCTTTGCCAATGGATATCCCTAGAATATGAATATGAATGAGTGACTTGTAGGATATATGGTTACTCTTGAAGGAAATGAACTAGATTTGTATTAGGTGATACTTAATGTGGAAATATGATATTAACATGTTAGATGGTTAAAAAGGGAATTAGGAAGATTTTATTGGTGCCTTGAAATGAATTAAAGAGTTAATGGGGATATGTAGGATTTGCATTTTATAGTTCATAATTCTCATGTTAGGAAGGAGTAATTAATTAGGAACTAAATGTAATGGATGTTAATGGTATCATGATTATGGATGTGTTTATGTGTTATTGTTGGTCAAGCAATGACATTGGGATACCCTAGGGATGGATAGTTGTTGTATTGTTATTCCACGTGTGTATTATGTTGTTAAGAAGATGATTATGTTTTTCATTGTTTATGCATTCATGCAATGTTATGATTAATGCATATGAGTACTTGTAGCGTAATATGTTGCATTAGTAGATGTTGTTAAAAAAAATTATCTCTATTTGTTAGTTATGTTAGTTAATTTCTCTAGGGTATTTTGAAGGCATTATAATAGGGACAATACAATTTGCTACTTTTGTTCTAGATCTTGCCTTCATAAACTCCACATCCTCCGCAAAGCCAACCACCACCTTCATGGGAACAAGACCTTCCTACAAATTCTCCCAAAAGTCAGTCATCCTCCCATTGTTGACCTACTACGTCAGATGCTTTGTAATGATAAACCTGCATTCTATCACAAACCTCTAAAACATAGACCCCCCACCTAGATTTTCTATCATTAGAATCCTAATTGGATCACTATTATCCAAATATTTACTTTATAAGATGTCACACCATAGCCTCTATAGTTTTTTATACATTTTCTAGATTAATTTTGTCCCTAAAGCCAAATTTTGCTTCCTCATTTTCTTCAAACTTGCATCAGCCTCCTTATTCATGCAATATTTATCTTGGCCAATAAGAGGAAGCTTCCTCACATCCTTTACGCCCTCCCACAAGAATTTTTCAAGCACACTTTCTATCAAATTCATGGCCTTGTTTGATAACTAAAAATTGTTGGCATTAGATTGTCATTGATGTCAATAGTTGAGAAGATACACTGGACAGTTATGTAGAGACTCCCATTGGATAGAGATGCGGGATGGTGAATGTCCCAGATGAAGGTTAGATTGATATTGATGGTATTGTCCCAGGTTGGTAGAGATGTAGAGACATTTATTGGATAGAGATGTAGAGAACAAGTGTAGCCTTTTTATCCTCGATTTTTGTTATACAAATATCTAAGGGTACCCCACAAATTTTATGTTCATTTGTGATTTTTGTGCTCATTGTACACTTTACAAGGCATTATTATGTTTGTTAGCATGTTTTTTCCTTCTTATTTTTCCTTTTTTCACTTGGGTGAAATCTAGGTGCAAATCGGGTATCTAAACCCGATTTACACCAAATATGCCATTTAGGTGGGAATCAGGTTTATAAACCCAATTTACACCTTTTTTCACATGTTTTTCCTTACAGGTGCAAATCATGTTTATAAACCCGATTTGCACATATTTATTGCACTTGAGTTATTAATTATTCATTTGGAAAATTTGATTAGGAGTCTTCCTTTTTCGATTATAAGTCTTTTTAATTCATTTTAATCATCATTGTTACCTGATAAAGTTTATTTGAAATCGAGCTAGGAAGATTTCCATGATTTTCAACTTGGGTATGATTCTTTTTACCGATTTCTTTGGGTTTTGGAAACCTTTTTTATTTTCAAATTCATACCAGGTTTTCCTTGTTTTGATTGTAAAATATACATCTTTGCATAATTCCATTCAGGATTTTCATCTCTCGAATGATATTGCATTATCATTGACTATTTTATTTATCACTGTTTACACAATGGTGTGAGGCGGAGGCCATAGGCCCATCACACACCACGAAGTGGTGCGTGGCGGGTTTGCGACCTGCGCCCTACACCATAGTCTTTCCCTGCAAATATTTTTTGCACTACCCACTATGGTATGGGTGGGGCCATTGGCCTGTCACACTACCACACTATGGTGTGTGGCGGGTCGGCGACCCTGACCACCACCACCTCCATTTTATATATGTTGTGATACCAAGACATGGTGTTGGATGGGGCCGTAGGCCCATCACACACCATGTGGTGGTGTGTAGCAGGTCTGCGACCTTGTTCACCATCATGGATTATTCCTTCCTTTCCTTGCAAGCTGAACATGGTGTTTAGTGGGTTTACAAACCCACCATACACCAAACATGGTGTTTAGTAGTTTTGTAACCCCACCAACCACTGATTGATCTTCCTTTGCTTTGAGGTGTTCGACGGGTTTACAAACCCGCCCTCCACCTATGTTGCTTTGTTTTAATTCCCAAAGGTTCTCGGCAGGTTTGTAACCTCGCCCAACACCTATATTTGCAATTTCACTTTTTAAGTGTAATTCGGGTTAATAAACATTAACCTGAATTACACCTATGTTTGTTTTTTCTAAGAGCAATTTGGGTTTATAAACCCGAATTACACCTTGATCCACACTTTTTAATAGGTGAATTTTTCAAGCTTATAAACTTGAAATTCATTTATTTCACACATGTAAATTGTGATTTTATATCCAATTTACTCAAGAAATATCAAGTTTTGCAAACCCTAATGGCTTCAAATGTTTTATTTTTTGAAGATTTTTCAATTCAGATGAAGAAAGTGATTGATAAAATGTATCATTAAAATATTGATCAGCATCTTTTTCTCTCGGTGTTATTATTGTATCAATGACAAAAGCTTCTCCAAACAAGAGGGATGAAATTCAAAAAGCAAGACCCTCATCCGGTCTTTCCTCCTCCTTCAGTCAGTTCAAACATTGATCGCATAAGAGATACAGAGGTAGGTCATGTTGACCTAGTTGAGTTTCTTAAAAGGATTGAGAAACCACCTTACTATGACATGGAAGTTGTTATCAACAACATAATTCATCTGGTGGCTACTTTCCCAATGTCACCTCAAGATCCTGAATTTGTAATGACAATTGCAAATCACTTTGATATAGTCAGTAGAAGTGTAAAGGATGAAACTGGAAAGAAATTAATCAGGCTAGATGAGGATTTATTTGACTGAGTATTCAAGTATCCTAGTATTGAGAAGTATTCTGACATTACAATTCAATTTGTCATAGCTTACTTTGACAAGAATTATGACAAATGTAGAAAGAACATGAATGACAATTGGTTGAAGACCCCAAGACCTACCATGGAAAGGTGGTCAGAAACTCTTCCTAGATGTGACTTCATTGAAGAATTCAATGATTTCATAACTCTTTTAAGCAGAGTGAAAGGACTTCCCACCTCTAACACTTTCTATAAATGGATGTATCAATACATTCATGTGATCATGCAAAACAAGGAGAAGATATTTTGGGGAAAATAGATTAGTGACATTATCTATGAGAACCTTACCAAGGTACGTACCTACCACACTCAAGTTCTACATGAATTCATACTTGGTGTATGTTGCGGCTTCAATGAGACATTTTCCTGGATTATCTGCAGCTGGAGATAGGAGGTAGATTGAGGTACACAAATATTATTCCCAATTGGTTCTTCAGACTAGTCATGGTCATTTCCAAAGAGTAAATGATGCATTATTTGGTCATTACATGGTTATTTTGAATAAGAACTTGTACAATAAAAGGGTGTTTGATCATGCTTGGGAAGTGGTTAACCAATATGGATGCATGTTTCTCCAATTTTTGACCTTCACATACCTTAGAGTTGGTTGTTTTGCTAGTGATCCTTTCATGCTCCCAAGGTACCCATCTGATAAGATTGTATTAATGGAGCAAGCTCCTCAAATGAATGCAATACATGAAGCCTAATCGGGTTCTCATAAAACAGGGTTGAATTTTTCTCTTACCATTGGTAGATACTCCATTACTTCCATCTTCAAAGATAGAGAAATAGATGAGGAAATGAGAAGGGTCACCATGAGGTTTTTAAAGCTAGGAAGGACTTCAAATACAGGGGGATGAGAAATAAGTTGTGTTCATGTGCATCAAATTGAGGATGTTTAGGCTGATTCCAAATCCGAGCATGATGTGAGAAAACTTGACTACTGTCAGTTGACAATTGAGCATTGAAAACTTTGGTCTCGCTGATGTTTCTGATGATTTGGAGGAAGATGGAGACATCTTGGATACCATGTATGAGAAGAATAAAATTTATTCTACTCCTTTGCCTCTCATTTAGTGGTCACAAAAGGAATGTACTTCTATCAAGGAGCAATTTCAAAGTATTCTTTTGAATACTAATAATTGGTTGATTTTGCATGGTGTTCTGTTGAAACCTTTCTCATCCGGTTCTAATGATGACATTGTTGGCCCAATGAGAAAAAGATAAAAGGTTAGAACCAAGAACACACAGGATCTCAATACTCTAGCCAAAGCTCCTAAACTAAAATTTACAGTTGTAAATAAGAAAGGAAAAGGTCAAGGGGAACCCTCGAGCTCAAATGCTCATGAGACACAAGGGTCAGAAGTTCTAAATGATCAATTGGAAGAAGAAGAAGAAGAAGAAGAAGAAGAAGGTGACCAAGAAAAGGGTGAATTTGGTGACAAAGAGTTACCACAAGTTGATAAGTCCTTACCCCAAGTACCTCTATCCTCACCTACATCTATCCCTTCCTCTAGGTTTGAGCCTCTGGTGGTTACTTGTGTTTCTCCTACAAATATTATTCACGTATCCTCCACTAGTGCTAGTGAGTCCACTTTAGACACACTGCATGACAATATTGAGAATGTATTCTCATATTTTCCCCCATTTTCTGAAGTATCTGTAACCATGATGGATGATTTTGATAAATTCATGAATGAAGTAGTCCTTAGATCTAATGAATCATCCCTTGAAAATCCTCCCAATGTCATTTCCAAGACCTCTCCTCTTGTAATCACCACTATTTAGGATTCTATCAATCCCTCTCAGGAGGTGGTAGCAAGTGAGGATGATGATTGTCTTTACCACCTTGGTTGATGTCAAATGCACCTAAAAGAAAGAAACAAGTTATTTCTCCTAAGGACTTTGATTTCAATCAACTTGTTTCTGTTAAACCCAAGACTGTTAATAAAGCCAAAACTTTGTCAAGGGTAAAAGTTGACAAGAATAAGAATAAGTAGGTTGAGGTCGCCATCCCTCCTCAAGATGTGGTTATCAAACAAGTCTAGGACTCAGACTATATCATTCAGAGGATTGATCTAGGGAAGAAAACTCATGATTCAGTAATGCAGGACGCTCAGTCTGCCTTAGAGGCTTTAGTTTCTAGGTATGATGAGGACAAAGTAAAGAAAGATCAACTTAAGGCATGAATTGAGAAACTCACCTCAATTCTCATCAAAGTGACTAAGTCTTCAAAAGTTGTTGAACCAGTGGCTTCTTATTTGGATGAACAGGCTATCAAGAGAGATGAGAAGGCCGCATCAGGGAGAAAAGTTGTAGGAGAATGGATGGATAAAATGCTAAGTCAAGGTACGTAACTCCTGAGTTTGGCTTTCACCATTGTCAGCAACCACGATGCTGTAAGGATAGAGGTGGATAATACTATAGGAATTTTCTCCCATGAGCTTGAAACACAAGAAAGGGATTTTGAAGCCTATAAGACTATGATCCAGATGATCTTATTCAAAATGGTGTGATCCCCTCATGATGCATGTACATTGAGCAACGAGAAACATTAGAGCACCAGATGAATATCCTAGAGCACCTAGTCAAAGATATGAGGAAGGCTCAAAAAGAATGTGCAGATAATAAGGAAGAGATTGTTGCAAAAAGCTTTGAGATCCCTTGTTCTTTTCTTGATGAGAATGAAAAGGTACTAGATGCAAATGAAATCATCAAAGAATTCATCTTTCTCATGACTATTGAGGTTGATAGGGAGGATTTCTCTTTATGCTCAATTGATAAATTGGTTGATCTTCAATTTATTCTGGATTTTCTTGATTCACTTCTAAAGAAATATAAGAAGTGTTGCACCGACTTGGAATATTACATCACTAGGGTCAAGGTCATCACTGGAAACACTCAGGGACCCGATGGAGTTCAGATGAAGAATACTTTTCAGAAGTTTGAGGAGTTCCAGAAGTGGAATAAATCTTAAGGGAAAATGATACTTAGTCCTTTTCATGATTTTCCTAGTGGAATTTTATTTTATCCACCGACACCTCGGGTGTCATTTTGTAATTGCACATGTGCACCTATTGAGTGCAAAAGTCCTAAGTCAAATCGAACTCTTATTTTGACTTAGTCTTAGAATTAGTTATAATTTCCTATTTTTATGTTGCACACCTCTTCCATATATATGAGAGTTATTATTGTAATAATGATCTTTTTTACATCTTTGGTTATGCAACAAAACTCTGGCAAAGTGAAGAGTAGATTGAGACTTGGTGTTCATTTTGTAATTTGCAATTTAATCAAGAAAGAGAGAAGCTTGGCATTCAAACTTTGTTTTGAGTTCAATCTTTCATATGGTATGAATGTTGTTATGTCATTGGTGCGATATGTTCTTGAATTATTAAAGTTGGATATAGTTATTTTTGTTAAACACTAAAGAGTTTTTGAGTCTTTACAAGTAATCTTTGAGTTACTTTGAAAATTCAGAAATTGGGAATTAGTTGAGGGAAAAATTTAAGTCTTTGAACTTCTACAAGTTATCTCTATAAACTGTATTTGAAAGATAGAAAGTAGAGTCTTTGTGCTTTATAGAATATTTGGTTAGAGTATAATATCTTGCAATATAATTGTCATTCTTTGAGCTGACAATATATTTGGGTTACACTGGTTGATAGGAATCTTAGTACATAGAAAGAATCTTTGAGTTCTTAAGTGTGCAAATTCCTATCCCTAGGTCATTTTCAAAAAAGGGAAGTAACAAAAGACTTTGTTCTTTCATGGAAACTTTACTTTTCAAATTAGTTAGTATAATATTACTGCAAGTTTTGGATTATTTATGGAAAAATATATATCTTAAAGAGAATTAGATGTAACTGGTTCTGAAAGAAGAGGACTAAGTTGTTATTGTACCCTAGATTAGTGTAAAGTTAGTAGGTAGGTAAAATAGAAATTAATTGCAGTAGAAAGTGGGAGCCTCCCTTATAATTAGGAGGGATTATATCTTGCCTTCTGAGAGATATCATCCTGTGTGCTGACATGAAACACACATTTTGTGAACCTTCATCAGTTTATAAAATTTTCACCCAACAAGCCTGATAGAGAATGTGTAGATTGATAACTTCACTGTTGGTATTTTGTATATGTTGATATGGTTTTGTCATTGATGTCAACTCTTTTCAAACACTTGTCAACACTTGTCAACACTTATCAACACTTGGAGATCTTTGGTTATGTTCACCGGTATGTCAGTGACTTATGCACAGTCGCTGGTATTAGGTTCACCGACAGGTTATATTATTCATCAGCACTTGGAATGACTTGGAGACTACCTGGTTATGTCGAACACATTATTTGATCACTTGGTTTTGGCGATTTGGTTATTGGTCTATTCAGGTTTGCATATTTGTTATTACCAGCAAATAGGTCTAGGTTATGCACCAGCAAGCATATCTATTCTAGATCAGCACGACAAGTTATGAATATGATTTGTTATTATTGTAAATGCATTGAGCCGACATGATGCATATTTAATTGTAATTGATTTTATTGTAATCTCTTTAGTGAGTCGACCTATTCAATTGGTCTTAGGTTATGGTATAAATGTAAGATCTCATTTGTGAGATTGATATAGGATTAAAATGGGAATGTAAGTAAGTGCAAATAAGGTATATACGAAAATAAGCAGAGCTATACACGCAGACATCATTTGAACATTGACAGAAGGTTTTGAAGAAGGCATATCAGAGCTTAACTAGTACTGAATCCAGCATATGAAGATGCTATTTTGAGCAGTACATTAGCATTGGATTTAACCATCCAATTGTAGTCAGTGTGACTCCTATTTTGTGACTGAGCAGTGAGCTCTAGGCAGTTGACCTTTCTGCATGTGCAGACTCCATATTGTACACACATACTAACTGTAGTAGTATCATTTGATTGTGGGTAAGGTTTCCCACCGTGGTTTTTCCCCTTATAGGGTTTCCATGTACAAATATTTGTGTTATGTGTTGTGGATGTTATTGTCTTTCTGTTTCATGCATTAATCTTTATCGGTACTATAAGTAACTGATAAAATTGTCTACCAGCATAAAATTTGGTTTACCGGCATTAAACATTAAGTTTTGGTTACGTTAATTTTGGTTTGAATTTATTGGGCAATTGATTCACCCCCCCCCCCTCTCTTAGTTGTCTTCGAGACCTAACAATTGGTATCAGAGCCTAGTCCTCTTTTTGCAGAAGTTAAACAGCTTGAGGAGATCCAATGTCTTCTAACTATTTCAGGAAGGACAGTCCTAAACTTAATGGAACCAACTATGGCATATGGAAGATCGGGATGGAGACACTTTGAATTACATTGGAAAGGACATATGGGATGTTACAGAATGGTTATACTACTCCTAATCAAGGTCAACCTAATCCACCAAACTTTGTTAAAGATGAGGAAAATGATTGCAAAGCAAGAGAAGCACTTTTGAGCACATTGTCAGATCAGCAAATCATGGGATTATCAAAAAAAGATCTACTGCTAAAGCTTTTTGGGATAAATTGGAAACATTGAATGAAGGAGATTCCACAGTCAAAATTGCAAAACTTGAATGCTTCCGGGTCAAGTATGAAAATCTGAAAATGGAAGAAGATGAAAGAATTTTTGCTTTTATGGAAAGAGTAAATGAAACTGTTTTGGGTATACAATGTTGTGGAGGAACCTTAAGTGAAGATGAGATTGTTTCTAAAGTTTTAAGAGCTTTTCCACCGGCATATAAAATGAAAGTTACCGCTATAAATGAATTGAGAACAATGCCTAATGCATCAGTATCTAGAGACACTTTGGTTGGAAAACTTTCAGCTTTTAAACTTGAGGAATATGGTCATGTTGCTACTATTAAGATAGATCTAGCTTTCAAGGCATCATCATCATCTGTAGCATCATCATCATCTGATAAATCAGATTGGAAATCCTTTTATGCAAGAGAACTTGAAGAAATCAGAAAGGAGAATGAAGAACTGGAAGAACTTGAAGAACTTGAAGCACTATTTGCAAGGAAAATGCCTCCAGTTGGAAGTAAGTATGAAGGTAAAGCACCCTTTAAATGTTTCAACTTCAATAAAATTGGTCATATGGCTTCTACATGTCCTGATAGACATGCAAGATTAAGAGAAAAAGTTAAAAGAACATATAAGCCTAATCCTGATTATCAGAGATACGAGTTTAAGAAGAACAGAGATAAATCTTGTTACTATGTTGATGAAGGAGTCATTGATGATTCTGATGAGGATCCGGAAGACAATGGATGGGATTTTTTTTCTATAACAAAAGATCAACCGGCACCTACTATTCAACCAATAGAGAAGGCCCTGGCAGCGAAAATTGAAGATAAGGATGAATAGATTATTGATTCCAGATGTTCACATCACATGACTGGTGATAAGAGTAAATTCTTAACCTTTCATGAATACAATGGAGGTCTAGTGAGATTTGGAGATGATAAAGCTTGTATGATCAAAGGAAAAGGAACTATATCTTTTGATGGTAAGCACAACACTGATAATGTTTACTATGTTGAAGGTTTGAAGCATAATCTTTTGAGTGTTGGTCAATTAGTTGAAAAAGGATTTTAGTTACAATTCAAGAATGATAAATACAAAATCTTAAACAGAACTAGTTTGGAAATTGCAACCGGTAATTAGACTAGAGGTAATATCTTTCATTTGAATAACAATGAGAAAGCATGTTTGATTGCACATATTGATGAAAGTTGGTTATGGCATAAGAGACTTTGTCATGTAAATTTTGCTTGCATTGTGAAAATCAGTACAACTAAGGCAATAAGAGATTTACCTAAGATTGTTAAAGCTCACAATCTGATATGTAAGGAATGTCAATTTGGAAAGCAAGTTAGAGCAACTTTCAAGAGTATTCCAGAGAAATCTAACAATGTTCTTGATTTAATTCATATTGATTTATGTGGTACAGCAAGAACTAGAAGTATACAAGGAGAAAGGTATTTTATGCTAATCATTTATGACTATTCTAGAATGTGTTGGGTTACTTTTCTTAGGGAGAAATCTTCAGCATTTGGGAAATTCAAACTATTCAAAGTGATGGTAGAGAATGAAACCGGCAAGAAAATCAAATGTTTGAGATCAGATCAAGGAGGTGAATTCACATCTAAGGAATTTAATACATTCTGTGAAGTGAATGGAATCAGAAGACAGTTATCAGCACCCCGGACACCCTAGTAGAATGGAGTTGTAGAAAGGAAAAACAGAACTATCTTAGATGCAGCTAGAACTATGATATCAGAAGAAAATCTACCTCATATATATTGGAGAGAAGCAGTCAATACAATAGTTTATACATTCAACTAAGTTCACATCAAAGGTGAAACCGGTAAGACCCCTCATGAACTATGGTTTGGTGAAACTGGTAATGCTATATTAGAAGAGATGAGTATATTGAGAAATTTGATCCTAGAAGTGATGAAGGAATATTACTTGGTTATTCATCTAAGAGCAAGGCATATAGATGTTTTAACAAGGGATTGCAGAAAATTGTTGAAAGTGCAAATGTGAAGATTGATGAACAGTTTAGAGGAAATTCAAGGTCAATGGACTCTAAACTGGCAATAGAGATAATCACAAATGAACCTACTATGAGTACACCGGTACAAAATGTTGATCCAGTTACACCGGCATCATCTGAGGATTCAACAGTCACCAAAGAACAGTAGCAAGTAAAAACACCCCGGTATGTAAGATTGAACCACTCTGAAGATCAGATAATTGGAAATAAATATCAAGGAGTTATGACTAGAGGAAGATTGGCAAATGAAGAGGTATGTCTTATTTCTCAAATTGAAACTACAACTATTAATGAGGCATGTGAAGATAAATATTGGATTAAAGCTATGGAAGATGAATTGGAACAAATTGAAAGGAATAACACTTGGTCATTAGTTCCCCGGCCTAAAGACAAAAAAGTAATTGGAACTAAATGGGTTTTCAGAAATAAACTTAATAAAGATGGAAAGGTAATCAGAAACAAAGCAAGATTATTGTGTAAGGGATATTCACAGAAAGAAGGAATTGATTACAATGAAACCTTTGCATCGGTAGCTAGAATTGAGGCAGTCAGACTTTTATTGGCTTTTGCAGCTCACAAGAACTATAAAGTATATCAAATGGATGTTAAATGTGCATTTCTGAATGGAGATCTTGAAGAAGAAGTTTATATTGAACAACCTTATGGATTTTCTTTGACAGATGACAAAGCTATGGTTTGCAGGTTAAGGAAAGCTTTGTGTGGACTAAAGCAAGCTCCTAGAGCTTGGTATGCTAGATTGGACAAATATATTTTGAAGCTTGGATATACTAAAGGTAATGCAGACAATAATCTATACTACAAAGTGACTAATGATGACATCTTGGTTATTGAAGTTTTTGTTGATGATATAATCTTTGGAGGAGAAGATGGATTGTGCAAAGAATTTTCTAATAAAATGCAGCAAGAATTTGAAATGTCTATAATTGGGGAGATAAAATTCTTTTTAGGATTGCAGATTTCACAGACTGATAAAGGTATATTCTTATGTCAATCTAAGTACTTGAAGGAATTACTAAAGAAATTTGGCATGGAAAACTCTAAACCAGTAAGTACACCTATGCCTACAACTGATAAACTATCTTTGAAGGATGAATCAACACCTGTTAATCCGACTGGATACAAGTCTATGATAGGAGGTTTACTGTATTTGACACAAACAAGACCTGATATTATGAATGCAGTATGTTTAGGGATTGATGGTACAATGAAGTTGAATTATGTAATGTGAACAAGGCTAAGAAAAGTGATTATTTGGGCTACGCATTGTTTGGAAAAGTGGTGGAGGGAATTGACGACTGATATGTTCAGTAGAAAATCAGATTTTGTCTACATTTTTTTCATGTTATTTGCATGTGTTTGGCCAAATTTATTTTTGTTTGACCAATATATGGTCTAAAGTTGTTGCCCTGAATATTGGTTGCCTCTTCATTAAATGATAACATTTTCCATGATAATGTTTTCCATGTGGCTCTGCTAAACTGGCATGCATAGGTAGGAAGAATAATACAAAATCACATTTATATTTTATTATTTTGAAATTGGCACGTGTGTAAATTAGACAACCAACATGCATGATGCAGGTACACCAAAGTTTTTAATTGTTGAAAAAAATAGCAAGGCATGTTTCCCACTTAGAAATAGGAGTGACAAAACTTAGGTTAGAGGTCACCATTGAAACTACTACTACTAAGTAACCAAAGAAGATCAGAATGGGCTCTTGAGAGTGTAAGTCCAGGCCAAACATTGGCCCAAGTGGTACCAAGCAGCTCAAAAAACTCACTATTTATTTTTTTCTTTTTGACGAGGGATTATAGAGCGCGATTCAAAACATCAAACAAAAAACATACATTGTTTAAATTAAAAGTTTGCACATCTATTTAATGGAAATTGGACAAGTCGTAGCAATTATTTGCATTTTATGGGAAATACAATATCTAGATGAAGATCAAGAGATGCTATTTAGAATTGTATTCTAGATGTTCTTTTGCAGATTCAAGATTCATAATGAGAACTTGATATTTTAATGTAATGTCCCCTTCATAGGTTTAGCAATTGATGGAGACCCTTAACCTCTTTTAATTCTCATAGGTTAAATGAGAGGTGAAAAGAGAATAACTAGCACTTGCACCCAATTTAGGTGCAATGGTTACGCTGATAGGAAGATATACTTTGAATTGTATATTGGAAGGTAGAAAAATTACAAGAAATGAAAAGGTAATAATTATGGACCTCTATTCCACTTATGTCACTTAATCTCTCTACTAAGAACAAAAAATATGCATATAATGATGTTATATTTTTCGAACTTTAGAAACCTTTAGACATTATAATTTGAATATAATAAAGTAGAATTCGTTATACTATATAATTTCTTAATAATCACTCTCATTTTGTATTTTTGAATTTTCAAATGTATTACCATATCAATATCTAATAAAACATAAAATAACTTTAAAAAAATATAAAATTCCTTTCAAAAATAGTGGAGAAAAAGTATGGAATATCATTATTTAATGACATCTCTTATATGTAATAACATTCTTTAACATGTTTCTCCCCGCCCCCTGACACCTGTTGGTTGAAATTAAATTTTGATGGATCTTCTAAGGATAACCCGAGTCGGGTGGGTGGGGGTGGTTCCACTCGGGATTCAAATGACAATTTGATGTTGGTTTACATGGTCAACCTTGGTACCCAAACCTCCAGTTTAGTAGAAGTTGTTGGAATCCAAGAACATTGAGAGGGGGGGTGAATCAGTGTTCTACCAGAATGTTCAGTTTTAACCTTATTATAGCATGCATTCGCCAACCGATAAACCGGTACATATATAATTGAAAGAAGTAATGCAATCAATGAACGAATCACACAAATGAATACCATAACACAGAGAATTTCTATGTGGAAAACCTCAAAGAGGAAAAACCACGGTGGGATTTGGGCCATAATATCAATTAACTGGCCGTATGAAGAGTTGTTACATAATATGGGGGCCTGCACATGCAGGAAGGCTTACCACCTAGAGCACGCTACTCAACACAAAGAAGTCTCACTGACTACAATCACTTTGAATACTAAAACATGAGACTAAACTCATTTAATGCAACTGCTATGCTTGATCGAGTTCTGGTTCAAGCTTTGATTGTTCCGGTTCTGAAACCTTAAACCCTTACTGGAATAACCTTCGCTCTATGAGCGCATCTACATATCATTACAAAATATTGATCTCTTACACAAATGACCTCATATACATAATCTTCGCATTACTGATCTAATCTCACAACATCATATCATATATCAAGATGATCTAATAATTGACCTATATACCCTTACAGTCCTTCATGACTTATGTCGGCTTACATAGATAATACAAAAATGATTATACATGTCGGCTCATTACATATATACATAAATAACAAAGTGAATTTTTTATTACCGGATCTCCCAATGATGTCGACCTCCTATACGGATACCATGTTTGTCGGTTATTATCCTTGATCTGCAAATCATGTCGGCCTTCAATTGCTGGTGTTGGCATTACAGTAAGAAAGATTGTTGATATTCAATAAGGATATTGAGAAGGTTGTTGAAGATTATTGATATAACTGAAGAAGGATGATAACTATCTTTATAACATTATTTTGTCATCGATGTCAAGAAATTGATTATCTAATTCAGTATGATGTTTCCATATCTTGAGAAGATTGATTTGAAGAGAATTAAGATGTTGGTAAAATACACAAAAAGAATGTGATAAATAAGAGGAGGAATAATTTATTCAATGGGCAACTATTATCGAGTTAGACAATGATGAGATCATGATGTTTAGATTGTTTTGATATCCTACATATGTTGTTGATTGTCGGTAAACCATAAGGAACCTAGTTGGTAAACCCTAAGGTTATCGATATGGGTTAATGAAGGCGGAATGTCGACCGAGTAAAGTTTAGTATTTACCGAGTTATGACAGTGCGCATTGGATGGATAAAAGCATTATTTAATGAAGGACAATGATTAGCTGGAGATGTATAAATGATTGGTATGTCGTGCATGAAGTTTGTTAAGGATCTATGGCAAAGGAAAATCGGCAGGAAGATCTACAGCGCAGATTGAACCGCAATAACCTTATGCAAGTTCCAAGAAGGGAATGCAAGTCTCGAGGCAAGGTAAAACATTTTCAGATCCGAAGGATACATTGAACCTGGTCAAGTTTGAAGATCTGATGGCTAAGATTGATCATGGGAAATGTGATCAAGGAGATTTAGCGGTTAGCAATTGTTTATAAATAAGGAATTGTTAATAAACAATGTATGCGGGCAAGTGTAAGCAGAGGGATGCTACATAGTGATTACCGAGCACAAAAGCTTGAAGACCTGTTTGAATAACATAGTAGAGAGCCCAACAGAGGGACAAGATAAGTCCTATGACTAGATTGTTTTGAGCAAATAAGAATATGCTTTAGCATTTTAGATGTGAAGTTGTAGATATATTGTATTACTGTTATTTTGTAAGTGACAAAAAATCTCTTAACCGAGTGGACTTAACAGTCTTATTTGTAAACCCTCTAGCAAGGTAACATTCTAAATGAGTGTTTGAAATCCTTTGACAAGGTCACTTCTAACAAGGTGAAGATCCTAACAGATCTAAGGGAAATCCCTTACCTGGGTCAAATCTAGCAATGTGTTTGTAATCTTTAACAGGATTTGCTTTTAACTGAGCATACTCTAGAAGAGTATATTTCTTAGTGGGTCCGAAATCCCACAGTGGTTTTTCCCTATTTGGGTTTCCACGTTAAATCCGGTGCTATGAGTGTTATGATGATTATGTGTTCATGAGTTTGCATGTTTAGCAGTTTTTGGTTAAGTTGCTGAAGTATAAGTTACCGAGGTTGAATCTGTTGATTTTATGGAAGTTTAAGTTTTTATGATTCACCCCCCCCCCCTCTCATCTTATTAGCTATTGGCATCTATACTTTACATTAGTATCAGAACTAACAACTGGTACCCATAGAATCCTTCCTATCGGTGTCAGTGAAGTGTCTGTCGATGAAGTACCAAGCGAAAGAATGAAGTCGGAACATGTTGCCATCAATGACAACCTATGAAACCAACCAAATGAGTGTCAATTTTCAATAATCTCCCCCTTTGGCATTGATGGCAACACTCATATGAAAAATGATAATGGTTTCCATCTGCCATATTCAACCTGAGACTGCTCCCCTTGAGTTGAATATATCATCTGTAATCATGATCTGTACAAGTACTCCTTATCTCTTGATGTCAAGGATTTATTTTTCACCTATACTCCTCCCCCTTTGACATCAATGCCAAAAAAAACCAAAAACCGGGATAAAGAATGAAATTTTGTACAAAGAGTATGTCCCAAAACACCTTACTGGAGCTGAATATACTTGAAAATTTCTAGATAGGCTTTCTCCAAAATCTCTAGATAAGTGTCCCAACCGGATTTGAATGTGTTGGATATTGATACAAGTCCATTAAGCATTTGAGCATGGGACTCTCTATCCTTAAGCTCTGTCGGTGTGGGCTTTCCAATCATATCTATGCATTCCTTTTTATGTACACTCAAGGAGTCCAACCGAGGACTCACTAATCCGCTGAGCCCTTTAGCTCTCCTAATGATTTTGTCTCTATCCCTTTCAAGAGCTGAAATTTGAGCTTCTAACAACAACATCTACCCATCAATAGATGTAGTCAAAGAATTGGAACCATCAAAAGAATTTACTATACCTGCAATTTTATCCTGAGAATCTTGAATGCCTTTATCTATATTTGCAGTTAGTAATCCGGTGTTACAACATACTCTTTATATATTTGTACATTGCCTTAAAGCATTATCAATTAACTTCAATTTGTCAGTAGTCTCTTTCTTATATGATTCAATCATGTGATCAAAAGTGGCTTTCTTAGCTTGAGTGAATCTTGCCAATGCCTGTCAGATAGATATTTGCTGCAATGATTGAAAATCCTTGGAGATGTGCTCAGTAATTGTTTTGAGCTTGTCGGATGGGCTTTCTCCTTTGTCAACCTAGCACTTCGAGACAAGTTTGTGCAAAATTGTAATTGACTGATCAATTATTCCCTTGTCCACTGACCCTTCCTTCATCATCTTTTGAGTAGCAATCATTGTGAGCTCAATAGAGCTCGTCTCAATTATGCTCTTCTGCTCTACCTAGGAGGTGTCAATTGACAACAAGGATGTGTTGGCTACCGGTTCCCTGCCGAATTCCTCTCCCTTTTTCAATGATAGTTGTGTAGAAGCACTTATTTCATTCTAAATTTCTTTTTCTTTTTCACCTTCAATATTTCTCCCTTTATCCTTCTCCTCTAGTTTATTTCCTTTAATAACATCCTCTTTTGCACCGGTGGCTTTGCCACTTGGTGCAATATTTGTTACTGTTGGTTCCTCATTAACTATATCCTCAATCCGTACATTTTGTGTATCTGTCGGTATATGTACATTATCTTCTTTTGATGGTATCTCCTCTTTGTCATGTACATTTGATTCTGCTAGAGGATCCACATCCAATTCCTTAGTATCTTTCAAAATTATGGGTGGGGTACCCACTACACCTTTTCCTTTCCCTTCAACTGGGATATCAGTAGTGTCAGTCTTAGGATTAGCTTTCGGTGAACAGAAGAAACCAGGGTTGTCAACAAAGAATTGTACCCATGCCTTGTGAGTTTCACTGATTATTTCATTAACCATGTCTGCCATAAGGCTAATTATCTTGTGCTTGCTACGGAAAATTGTTTTGTTTGCAAATTCAAGGGTCATATCCAACTCTTCTAGAGTAATTGAACCACAAGTAATTAACAACTCTTGAATTTTTATGTTTTGGTCCTCCTTTATAGCGAATAATCTCCTAGCATCTAAATTATTATACAGTTGTGTCAGAATTTTCTTTTTAATTTCTAACAAAGCCTTCTTAAATATATCTAGGTGTAATCCTCAATTTCTTTCTTCTCATCATCATCTAAGTGTTCATAATAGTATTGTATATTTTTCAAAATTCCATCCTTGGTGATTTCATCTATCATTTCTGCACAATTCTTAGGAGGGATTACAGATATATTACCTGTTTCAATAGCAAGGTCTATGTTTTCCTTCTTCTTTCTTCTGTCAGTACCGGATGGGGCAAAAGGTGTAAGAGATGTTTCCTTTGGAGCTCTTTTCTTCTCTATAGGTTTGTTGGTCGGTACCTTTATTGTGACCTTTCTTACCAATTGCTTCCTTTCTTTCTCGATACCCTCTTGAATGCCAGAGGAGTATCATCTTTAGTTCCAATTTTTGATGGAATAGGTTCAATGAAGATTTTAGGCTCTTTCCTCTTCCTTCCTTTTGTCGGAACAACTTCCATTAAGGCCTTGATGTCTTGGGATACTTTTCAAATTTGTTGGCCTTACCTTGTTGTTTCTCCCTCTTCTTCCAATTGAATTCAGTTTGAACCTCTCGCTTCTTTTGCTTTGCAGTACCAAAAGACTTGTCAGCCTCATTAATTGGAGCATCAATAACCAGTTTAGCATAAGCATCTAGAATCACAGCATCAACCTCATACCCCATCTCCTCTATCCATATCTTCAGGGGTTTAACTGCTTCCATTAAGGTTTCATCCTTTTTGACCATAAAGAAGATCTCGGTTGAGTATTTGTCAACAATGTGTTTGGGAACCCTCTCTCTGGATTTCATTGCTTTCTGAAATGCCTTGAAATAACCTCAAACCTTATCATCTTGCAGGCTTCCCAAGATAGCAATGGATTGCTTCAATTGTCTACCTACCGGGATGTCAAATGCCCACTGTCTCTTTCCAAAACCAAGAGTTTCACTAAGGAAGAATAGCATTAAGCTGACAATGAGATTCTTATATTGAAATACCCTCTTTAAATCTCTCCTTTAATCTTTCCAAGGTTAATGATCAACTCATCTTTCATCCATCCACAGAGATCTATTTTCTCATTTTCCTTCATAATTTTATGTGTGGCATATATGCAGGAGATAGAAATAGAATTGAGACTATTGGATTGAGTTACCTTATACCCAGTGATCATGCTGCCAAATTTGATGTCTCAGTCAGTGATGGTGTTGACCCTTATCGATTGTCGGTCCAAAGTTATGCCAGTGAGTTTGTTAACTTGATCATTTGAAATCTTTTTCTCTAGATGCTGACCAATCTGTGGAAAATTGGTGATGGCCTTAATGGCCTCCTTTGTGATCTTATATGGCCTGTCCAACTAATGACCTCTCCTTGAACTCTGCTCAGTACATATCAGATGATCTCATCTTAGAATTCAAGGATATCAAGGATGCCAGTAAACCCTAGATCTTCAATGTGCTTATATTCAGGTTTGATCTTACTCGAGTCACCCATTAACTCATTCATGTACCTATTCTTGTTGTCACCGGTACCCAGATCCTCAATGTAGCAATGAATATATACTCTAATGTCTTCCACATAAACAACTCCTTCTGGAACATGTGAAAATGCACCAACCGAATCATCCAAGGTGGCAATATGCGGGCATGACTTGAAAATTGACCTGGAACGATCCTTGACCTTGACAATAGTTGGATTTGCAATGAAAGTAGGTGCAAAGAATGATCCAGCTTCCATGATGAGAGATGATTGCGATAAATACCTGAGAAATGGTTGCCGGTGAATAACCCTAGAGAACTCGCTTTGTATCACTCTTAATCGCTCTAAATTCAAGGTGATAAAAAATGAAGTGGATTCAACCTTTTAACTTTCGAGAAACCCTGATTCATCATTGATATAAATGTCTTCCGATGGAACATACCTGTGTGGGGGAAAAAGTGACACTAAGCAAACATGCCCTAATCTCACTTTCAATCACACATTTGCGGAATACAAAAGAGCCTAGAGGTATCACAAAATTGGCTACTTCTTCTTGTGGAAGAGAGAGCCATGGGCTACCTATTAGGATTTCTATTCCCTTATTGTAATTGAAAGATAGAATGATGCAAGTTCAATCCCTAACCCCAAAGTGCAAGTATGAACTAATAACAAGATTACAGAATTGAACTTAAATGATGGAAAGCTGTAAACACAAGGATAAGACAAGAATGTAAATGCGTACCCGGAGTTAAAATCTGACTGAAAATGTTCGGGACGGGGGCGCGGGCGCCACTATCCTAATTCTGCCCCTGAAACTGCTCCGAAAACTGCTGTTTTGCACTCTGGAAAAGCTGTCAAAAATGCTGAAAATGTTGTCTGTCAGGAGGACCAGGGCGCCCAGCGCCCCTGTCCTGGCCGGACCAGGGCGCCCCACGCCCCTGTCCTGGTCTTTTGCTCTGAAATTTGGTGGGAAGGTCGGTCTCAGTCTGCTTCTTCCGGATCTGCAACTTGCGGCGTCGTCCGAATTCCGAAACCTGCACTTATATCTGAAAAGGTGTTTGGGCGGCTATATAGGGTTTTGCCTTAGTCAAACCCCCGCTTCGGTGATTTCCACCTCCACGAATAGCCAAGTTGTATTGTAAAATGTATTGTGTGTGCAGACCTAGTGTGTGTGCAAGGTCCTTAAATGCAAGAAAGCAAACTAGAGCAACCTAGAAAGTAAACCCTAATTGCTTGTAAATGATAATGTAAATGCTCTAAATCAAGATGCAAAGTGATCTAAAGCATGAATAAAGGATATGTTGAAGCTTATGCAAAGACATGAAAACAACATGAAATCATACCCAACCCTCAAGGGAGGAGTACAAGCCAATCTTCAGTCGGTAATCTCCTATTGTTCTTCAATGTCTTCCAAGCCCTAAATGGATGAATGAAATTGATAAATGCTTGATAGAAGGATGTTGAATGTTGTTGAAGTCTTCAAAGATCTACTCTTTCACTGCATGTGAAGTTCCTCGAAAGCCAAAAATCGGATCCTTTCAAATGAAGAAAGAGAGCTCTTATATATGAAACCCTAGGTCGTAATTCTGTCTTTTGGCCGACCTAGAGATTGAATATCCCACCAATTTCTTGGGGTTAAGCTTTATGTTATGATTGGATCGTGCTCCCAAAATTTCGGGAAAAATGTCCGGGACCATGTGCACCGGGCGCCACGGTCCCGGCAACTTTTCACCAAATTTTCAGGGTCGTCGGATATGATGATTTTAGAGAGAATCCCGAAGTTACAGGTGATTTCGAGATGTTTTGACCCCCGAAATCAAGCCCCCAAGTTCAAAATAGGTCCTAATTAGGGTTTTTGATTAAATGATGTATTGGAAGAATAAAATGAAAGGGGCACACTTTAATGAAAGGGCCCAACTTTATGATATGGGAGATGATAAAATAAGACCTTAGACCTAATTAATTTAATTAATTAAGTGCTAAAGGGGAAATGCAATGCAAAATGCAAAATACGCCAAGGCGGGTGCTAAACTAGGTGTGAAATTGTACCACCCTAGCAAGTGCGTACAATTTACGACGCTACATTTAGCCCCCACTTTAGCGGTCATATGAACACTACGTGCATATGCAAGCTAAAGTACAGAAAAGTAAACATTATTTGAAAAAGGATATATCCATAAGTCTGTCGAACGAAGCCCCCAGCGGTATCTGCAGTACACAGTTAGGAACTGCACCCTACAAAACACACGTTAGATCACAAAATCACCTAATGCTTACTAAGGAAGGTGATGAAAATTCGAGGGTAGCTATATGCCCCCCCCTGTTTCGGCTTGCTAATTTTAGTGAGTTGAAACAGGGTATCATGTTTACCACTTCGAATTGTTAAAGAATATTGATGACAAATGCTCACAAGAAGATTTGATATGAGATCAAAAACTAATGGAGAATCATTTGGTAAGAAAGAGGACTAAATCTCAATTCCAACACAACAAAGAGTGTGAGGATTTGAGAGTTCTCTAACACAAGATGAAGGATGTAAATGGAAACAAAATGCAAAGAGAAGAAAAGAAAGGAAAAAAGCATGAATACACACATTGGTGATCCATGAGAAGAATAGTGAGAGAGAAAACATGGACTTCTCGCCCCTAGATCTTGTCTAGGTGATCCATGGGAAAAAGGACATGGAAAACTAGCCCCTAGAGTCTGTCTAGGTGATCCATATAAGGGAGGAGAGTGAGAAAGTCTAGCCTTATGCCGCTAGTTCCACTCAACCTCGTGCATGTGTGTGTAAGTGAGGTTAGAAGCACCTCATAGGAGTCTATGCCCGAGTATGCTACAACCTGTATATGTATAGTAAAAAAACGTGACATCTCGCTCTAAGAGTCTGTGCTCTGGTTCCGAGAATGACCCATTGCCCAAAAAGTGTAATGTTTATGTCATAAGCAAAGTAGAACAAGGATACCTACCTTCATCACAAAAGAAGATACCCCAAAAAAATGCAACAATGTCATAGATCCAAGCAAGAGAGTTTTACACTCTTTAAGCAAGGATAAGATAGTTGAAAAGGGATATCTTGTAGTATGTGTAAAGGAGATCCTTAGAGGAGAAGAGATCTTTGTACAAAAGATGCCTATCCCCAAGAGGAATTGTCTTAGACAAATATAACATCTTCTAGAATAAGACAAAGAAGAGAATAAGAATGCAATACTTCCTTCTTTTGCGAGGTGAAAGTGATTCTTAATGAAGGATGACGCTCTTTTTAACCCAATCGGGAGAGTGAATTCATTATGGATGTATTTTACCCAGTGTAAAAGAGGTTGTAGTCAAGGACTTACACCTCTTGTAAGAGAGAATCCTTGAATAAACAACAACAAATGCATACAAGGAATAACATCAAATAATAAAGTTCACACCATCCACGGAATAGGAAAAAGTGGATCCTTAGATAAAAATAAGGAAAGATCATTGCCTCAATGAGAAGGACTTACACAATCTTCTAGGGAGAGATTTGGACATAAGCAAAAGAAGAGATGTATGAAATCACTCTTGTCCCCATAGGAACAAGAGAAAACATAGAAAATTAGGCTATTATGTTGCTTCAAAAATATGATTGCACTTGAAATTGTACCATCATGAATGACAATGAGCCCCCAGTAAATGAGCTACCAATGTCACATAATGATGAGCAACATAATAGCCATTAATGTTATTTAAAGACATGATAGATTGAATGAGGTATTTGAATATGACATGCTAAATGCTCAACTATAAGTGAGATCAAAAACATGTATAAAGTGATAAAAATTGAAGAAGGACAGTTACGAGAAATCTTAGAAGAAAGATGAGTGTAATTTATTAGAGCCTTATCCCTGGAGGAAAGGACTTTGTGATGAATAGGAGATAAAGATTCATAAGTGGATTTAGAAATTTGAGGGGAGTCATAAAGAGATTTGTTCATCGCCAAGATTTCCTTATGAGGGGAATGAGAGATGATAGAAGTAGAAGATGATTTAGTTGAAGTGAGATCATCATCACTACTAAATATAGCATTCACATTAAGAGATGGTCTTTTAGATGCTTTAGTGTGTTTGCAGGGATTATAGCCAAGTCCAAAGGCATAATTCTAAAAATTAGTCTCTAGAGAAACTTTTATCCCTTGTTCATGAGCACCACAACCATTTCCATGATACCCATGCTTAGCAAAAATGCAAAAACCACGACCATAACGATCAGCCATTTCAGAAAGAGAAGGTCGTTTTTCATAAGACAAAGAATCAAACTCTTCAGAATTAGAAGTGTGAGGAGAAGAAGTTTGAGAAGCGGCCACAAAATTATTACTCATAGGTTCAGGTAAGATTCATTGATTTCTATTTTCTTCCTTCTTTTTAACTTTAAGCTCTCTAGGAGGAACCCTATATTCACCTACAAAGGTGGGATTAAAATCAAGAGATCCCCAATCGTCTTCTGCGAGAACCTTCTCAGGATCAAAAGCTTTTTCATGTGTAGATTCAAGTCGAGAAGGATCTTCTTCAGGAGCTTTAGACTCATCCAAAGAATTTTGATTATCAAAGGGTGATGATTCAT
Organism: Cryptomeria japonica; assembly: GCF_030272615.1. NCBI lineage: Eukaryota > Viridiplantae > Streptophyta > Pinopsida > Cupressales > Cupressaceae > Cryptomeria > Cryptomeria japonica. The sequence continues at coordinate 292,452,128 of NC_081409.1, read as the reverse complement.
CCATAGGTATCTTGTTTAACGAGTCATCACTAGAAGAGGAAGGCTTAGAAGAACTCCCTTTGGAAGTAGATGTTTGCAAACAAGCCTGAAGTTTAGTATCACCTATCAAGGTATATGTCTTATTGTTATAAATGAATTTAACTTGTCTATGCAATGTAGAGGGGACAACTTGCATACCATGAATCCAAGGTCTCCCTAATAACAAGTTGTATGTTAGATTTCCCGACATAACATGGATAGGAGTAGGCAAAGTAACAGGTCCCACTGTGATGGGTAAGGTGATAATACCTAATGAAGACTTAGCCACATTATCAAAGCCTCGAATGGGACGAGAGTCAGGCTCAATAAGGGATGTATCCACATTCATCTTATGCAATAGATTAATGCTACATACATTCAGGCCAGAGCCATTATCTACTAGTGTTCGTCTTATAGCCGTGTCATTTATGATAACCACAATCATCAAGGGATCATATTGTTGTTGAATATCACTAGTAGGCAACTCATCTTGGGTAAACACAATTTGAGCTTTAGGATTCATCACAGAGTTAACTAAAGATGCTATATTACTAGATGTATTAGGTGGAGGAACATTCAAATCTTTCAAGGCATCTTGTAACATTCCATGATGAGATGAAGAAGTTTGGATCAAATCCCAAAGGGATATCTTAGCAGGGGTAGCTTTAAGTTGTTCTATGAGATCATAGTCCTTACTAAGAATTTGTGAAATCCGTGGAGCTTGCGGAAGAATTGGTTGGGAAGGAGGAAGTGAAGTTGGGATAACTGGAGGAGGATTAGGTTGCCTATTGTTTCTTGTGTTATAGGTATGGGCAACCGCATGATAACTCTCTCTAGTCAGTTGCTTAGCATACTCATAAGGGCTCTTAGAAGAATAACCTCCTTGCACAGTAATAATAGGTTTCTTAGGAGTGCAAAAAGAATCATTAGCATAACCACCTTGAACCACTAAGATAGGCTTATTTAAAGGTTGAGAATTTTGAGAAGAACAAGCACCTTGGACAGTGAAGAGAGGTTTGTTAGGTATTTCATTCACACGTATCAAATTGATTGAGGATGGTTCAGAGGAATGAACAAAAGTGTTGGAAGAATTTTTGATAGTCTTCTCTTGCACTAAAATCTTATCATGGATTAAATCAATTTTAGGAGAGAGACAAGGAATAGGCATTGATGTCCTAGTAGGAAGAGGAAAGGTCATATCATCCTCTATCATCAAATGATCTACATGGGGAATAAACTCTCTAGGAGAAGAGTCAACATTACTCTCTAAAGTCTCACTTTTGAGAGGGAGATCTTTGAAAGAGATGTTAATCATCTTGCTTTGAACTAGGGTATCCTTATGAGTAGAACCAAGTTGAGGAGAGGGAGATGCTTTATTTTTAGAGGAAGAATAATTGAGATTCAAGGAAGGGGAGAAACTATCACGAGAGAGAGAATAATCTATACCTTCTTCTAATGGTTCATCCCAAATAGTGAGGTTGTTGAAAGGAATGTTTGAAGTATCGTCAATTTCGGGAGAGGAGATAACATTGTTTATTAATTCCTCATCCTTATGAGGGAGAGTATCAATAGATGTGTTAAAATCATCCTCTTTCCTCAAAATATGTTCAATATGATCTTTAGGGGAGAGAGAATTAAGGAAATTGCTTATTATTTCATCTTCTTTCTCTAAGGGATGCTTATGGGTAAGACAACCTTTTGGAGAAGGGTAAGCATTTATCATTAATTCATCATCTCTAGTGGGAATTTTGTTGGAAAAGGAAATGCCATCACTAGGAAATGTAGGGATAATGTCATCTTCTTGCACAAAAGGATCCTCATGAAGGGAGTGTTTTTTAGGAGGAACACGAACATATTTCTCCAAAGATTCAGGCTTAGGAAGGAGATCTTTGAAAGAAGTGTTCATAACCTCTTGTTGAACTAACATGCCCCCATTGGAAGGACCAACATTAGGAGAAAATAAGTCAATGTCCATCAATACCTTTTCACTTAAAGAGGCATCATGTAGGGAAGGTAAAGTAACATTAAGAAAGGTGTTTATGATATCATTCTCTTCCTCTAGGATAGCTAAATAGGAAGGGCACATTTTAGGAGAATTATCAAGATCACTCTTAAAGACTTCATCCTTAGAGCATGGGAGAGTCTCAAAGGGATTGGTAACAACTCTTTTAGGCACTAAAATGTTGTTATAGATGGGGGGAGGTTCTTTAGGAGAAGGAAAAATTGAAACAAGGGAAGCCAACCCATTATCACATCTATGAAATGAATGCATCATGACAACAATTTTCCTCTTTCAAATGATAACACATGCAAAATAGAAGGAAATGTTTAATTTCAACCAATGCAAGCACTTAGAATGTAGATTTAGAAAAATGAAATTTATAATTCAAATGAGTTCCTAAATCAGATTTGAAATTATTGATCCCAATTAAGCTATCCACAAGTTCAACTTTGAATTGAAAAAATTAGGGTTTTAGCAAAAATTTCCTCTAGATTTTTGAATCTTGCAAGAAATTAAGACTTGTAAATACAAATTTGAATTTGAAAACACTCAAATTTGAAAACATAAATCAGAATTAGAGAAGATTGGAGTTCACATTGGGTTCACCAAAATGTGTGGGGGAAAAAGTGACACTAAGCAAACATGCCCTAATCTCACTTTCAATCACACATTTGCGGAATACGAAAGAGCCTAGAGGTATCACACAATTGGCTACTTCTTCTTGTGGAAGAGAGAGCCATGGGCTACCTATTAGGATTTCTATTCCCTTGTTGTAATTGAAAGATAGAATGATGCAAGTTCAATCCCTAACCCCAAAGTGCAAGTATGAACTAATAACAAGATTACAGAATTGAACTTAAATGATGGAAAGCTGTAAACACAAGGATAAGACAAGAATGTAAATGCGTACCCAGAGTTAAAATCTGACTGAAAATGTTCGGGACGGGGGCGCGGGCGCCACTGTCCTAATTCTGCCCCTGAAACTGCTCCGAAAACTGTTGTTTTGCACTCTGGAAAAGCTGTCAAAAATGCTGAAAATGCTGTCTGTCAGGAGGACCAGGGCGCCCAGCGCCCCTGTCCTGGCCGGACCAGGGCGCCCCACGCCCCTGTCCTGGTCTTTTGCTCTGAAATTTGGTGGGAAGGTCGGTCTCAGTCTGCTTCTTCCGGATCTGCAACTTGCGGCGTCGTCCGAATTCCGAAACCTGCACTTATATCTGAAAAGGTGTTTGGGCGGCTATATAGGGTTTTGCCTTAGTCAAACCCCCACTTCGGTGATTTCCACCTCCACGAATAGCCAAGTTGTATTGTAAAATGTATTGTGTGTGCAGACCTAGTGTGTGTGCAAGGTCCTTAAATGCAAGAAAGCAAACTAGAGCAACCTAGAAAGTAAACCCTAATTGCTTGTAAATGATAATGTAAATGCTCTAAATCAAGATGCAAAGTGATCTAAAGCATGAATAAAGGATATGTTGAAGCTTATGCAAAGACATGAAAACAACATGAAATCATACCCAACCCTCAAGGGAGGAGTACAAGCCAATCTTCAGTCGGTAATCTCCTATTGTTCTTCAATGTCTTCCAAGCCCTAAATGGATGAATGAAATTGATAAATGCTTGATAGAAGGATGTTGAATGTTGTTGAAGTCTTCAAAGATCTACTCTTTCGCTGCATATGAAGTTCCTCGAAAGCCAAAAATCGGATCCTTTCAAATGAAGAAAGAGAGCTCTTATATATGAAACCCTAGGTCGTAATTCTGTCTTTTGGCCGACCTAGAGATTGAATATCCCACCAATTTCTTGGGGTTAAGCTTTATGTTATGATTGGATCGTGCTCCCAAAATTTCGGGAAAAATGTCCGGGACCATGTGCACCGGGCGCCACGGTCCCGGCAACTTTTCACCAAATTTTCAGGGTCGTCGGATATGATGATTTTAGAGAGAATCCCGAAGTTACAGGTGATTTCGAGATGTTTTGACCCCCGAAATCAAGCCCCCAAGTTCAAAATAGGTCCTAATTAGGGTTTTTGATTAAATGATGTATTGGAAGAATAAAATGAAAGGGGCACACTTTAATGAAAGGGCCCAACTTTATGATATGGGAGATGATAAAATAAGACCTTAGACCTAATTAATTTAATTAATTAAGTGCTAAAGGGGAAATGCAATGCAAAATGCAAAATGCGCCAAGGCGAGTGCTAAACTAGGTGTGAAATTGTACCACCCTAGCAAGTGCGTACAATTTACGACGCTACAATACCAGATCACGGTCGGACATCTCCATGTCGGATAAACCTTTTCTGATGTCTGGAACTTTCCTCTAGATCTCCTTCCCAAGGCTTATGCAATATTTTCATGAAATTTGCCTACCCCTAAGGCATCTGCCTTAGTTACCGGATGAGCTTCTCGTCGATGTAGGAGCAATCTGCTTTGTTGGTTGAGTAACCGGAGCAGTTCCATCTACTAATTGATCATCTAACTTCCTGACCCATTTCTTGGTATTATCTTACTGGATTTCATTGATCTTTTCTTTCTCTTTATCATTTGATCCATCATTGCTAACCGGTGGATTTTTGCTTCTACAAAACTTGGCTATGTGTCCACTCTTGTTGGATGCATAACATGTAATATTGTTCTTTCGAATTGCTTTGCTATAACTAGGATAATTTCTTGACCTGCACTGATTAGCCATATGTCCAAATTTTCCACATGCATGACATTTTAGATTCATTTTGCATTCTTTTGTCTTATGACCATACTTATTGCATTTGGAAAATTGACTAGGAGTGAAATTATAGTTCTAATTTGCTCTATTTCTATATTGCCTAGCCATATGACCAAATTTATTACAAACAAAGCATCTACCATTGAATTTGTACGCATTGAGCTTCCTTACCGGTGTCCTTTAGTTTCGGTTGTTCTAATCTTCATTTGCAGTACCAGAGCTTTGACCTTGTTGAAAGCCAAGTCCTTTGGAATCTCCATTCTACAGTTGGCTTTCCAATAGCTCATTAAGTTGTGCTAAACTAACCTTGAATTTGTCCCTGTACTCATTTGCAATAGTCAGATCATCTCTTAGGATTATCATCTGTCTTTCAAGTTCTTGTTCATTGCTTTGGGATTGCACTAATTCTATTCTCAACACATCATTTTCATGAGCCAACCAAATGCATTCTTCAGATCTGTCTTTCAGAGATCTCCCAAGTTTTTCTTCATTCATCTTCCAGTCTTCAATCTCCTTGGACATCCTCATAGTTAGGGCTTGCATTTCATTCTTCCTGACAACATTCTCCTGACTCAGCTTCTAACATTGTTCTTTAAGGGCATCTTTCTTTTCATTATCTTGATTTTGCAGAAGTTCCTTCCTCCTAGCTTGAACAGATGACAACCTCTCCTATAGGATAAGAATGAATTCCTTTGCAGAATTTAATTCATCTTGTAACTTCAAGTTCTTCACTTCAAGTGCTACCTCAAGTTGTTTCTCCATACTCATTTCCATGGATTCCGGATTCAGGATCTCCCTCAAGCTGTTAGGATTCCTCTGAGGCATAAGTCTCTGATACCAATTATTGGAATCCAAGAACACTGAGAGGGGGGGGGGGGGGGTGAATCAGTGTTCTGTCAGAATTTTTAGTTTTAACCTTATTATAACATGTATTCACCAACCGATAAATGTTGAAGGACATAAAGGTAAAATGCAAGGAACCTATAACTATTTATTGTGATAATATGGTAGCAATTGATATATCTAAGAATCCAGTATTTCACTCAAAGACTAAACATGTTTCTATCAAATTCAATTTTCTGAAAGAGAATGTTGAAGCAAAAGAAGTGAAATTGGTTTATGTGAATACTAAAGAACAGTTTGCAAATATTTTTACTAAGCCTTTGCCTAAGGAGACTTTTGAATATCTCAAAGAGCAGCTTGGAGTTCTACCCCCACCGGTAGAGACTTAGACAATTGATTTTTGCCATCAACTGACATAATTAATAGAGAAATATTTTATTTCGGCTTTGATGAGGAGAGCTACTTCTCAGGGGGAGTAGTTGGTATTTTTGTAATGAGTTGGTATTTTGTATTTGAATCTGGTTTTTGTATTCCTTTGGAATTTGATGTCAAAGGGGGAGAGATATTATGGAAAAACACATTATCTTTTGGAGAGATTATTCCTAGGGGGAGAGACATTATGTATTTTGATTTCTGGTTAATGATCTCTTTGGGAGATTATTGGTTTTTGGTTTTTGGCATTTCTATTTTGGCACTTTGATGGTTTTTCCATCTTGTGTTGCCATCAATGCCAAAGGGGGAGATTGTTGGTATTTTGGATATGTTGATATGGTTTTTTCATTGATGTCAACACTTGTCAAACACTTGTCAACACTTGTCAACACTTGTCAAACACTTGTCAACACTTATCAGCACTTGGAGATCTTTGGTTATGTTCACCGGCATGTAAGTGACTTATGCATAGTCACCGGTATTTGGTTCACCGGCAGGTTATATTGTTCATCGGCACTTGGAATGACTTGGAGACTACCTGGTTATGTCAAACACATTATTTGATCACTTGGTTTTGGCGATTTGGTTATTGGTCTATTCGGGTTTTCATATTTGTTGTTACCGGCAAATAGGTCCAGGTTATGCACCGGCAAGCATATCTATTCCAGATCAGCACAACACGCTATGGAGATGATTTGTTATTATTGTAAATGCATTGAGCCAACATGATGCATCGCATATTGATTTATTTGTAATTGATTTTATTGTAATATCTTTAGTGAGCCGACCTATTCAATTGGTCTTAGGTTATGGTATAAATATAAGATCTCATTTGTGAGATTGATATAGGATTAAAATGGGAATGTAAGTAAGTGTGAATAAGGTATATGCGAAAATAAGCAGAGCTATACACGTAGACATCATTTGAAGATTGAAGGAAGGTTTTGAAGAAGGCATATCAGAGCTTAACCGATACTAAATCCAGCATATGAAGATGCTATTTTGAGCAGTACATTATCATTGGATTTAACCATCCAATTGTAGTCAGTGTGACTCCTATTTTGTGATTGAGCAGTGAGCTCTAGGCAGCTGGTCTTTCTGCATGTGCAGACTCCATATTGTACACACATACTATCTGCAGTAGTATCATTTGATTGTGGGTAAGGTTTCCCACCGTGGTTTTTCCCCTTACAGGGTTTCCACATACAAATAATTGTATTTTGTGTTGTGGATGTTATTGTCTTTCTATTTCATGCATTAATCTTTACCGGTACTGCAATTAACTGATAAAACTATCTACCGGCATAAATTTGGGTTTACCAGCATTAAGCATTAAGTTTTGGTTAAGTTAATTTTGGTTTGAATTTATTGGACAACTGATTCACCCCCCCCCCCCCTCTTAGTTGTCTTTGGGACCTAACATTCACACGCACTCAATAGAGATGCAAGAAGATGAATGTCCCAAAGGAACATCGGATTGGCTAAAGTGGTGTTGTTTTGGTGTTGATGAAGAGAAAATTAGCTCATGTTGGTAGAGTTGAGTAGATCTTATTGTATACAAGCAAGCTATATAAGTATGGATTGTGCAAGTAGTCAAAAGTCATAGAAATGATAAATAAGACAATTGGGGTCAGCTCTGTGGACTTGCGGGTGGATAAAGGACAAAGGCCATAGAGTTGAAAAGATACTAGGTGAATTGGCTTATCTCTAGAAAGATGGTGTTGCAGTACAACATATCACATCGTGTTATCCAAATGTTGTTACAAGGAGTGCACAACACATGGTGTTTATCACCAAAGTGGAGAAACAGGTAGCCTCACCATCCCACAACAAGGACAACTGGAGACAAATAACCCTGCAGGGTAATCAAATGGAAGAAATGTTTATTGCATGAGGTCAAACATCGTGTTTATCACCACATGCGTAGACAAAGAATAGAGGGTGGTTGTTGTTTCTAAGGTCAACATGTTTGCATTGACCAAAGATTGCTGGCAAAAAGAAGAATAGATATCACAACATGTTTGTCACCCTGGTCTCCGTGCACTCACAAGGGGTAATTCCATCACTAAGAAATCTAATGGTGGATATCATCCGTGGGGAATCTTTTTGTTAGAGAAATGGAGGCCTCGGTACAATGATAGCCATTGATTAGGAGGGTGGAACCCACTACGAAAAAACTAGTGACAATTATGCGGTAAGAAAGAAGCATGTGGATCCTACCCTTGCTTTATCGACTTATCACCACTTAATGGAAGTGTAACACATTAGTTCTCATTATTATCAAGTTGTGTTCCATACAATCCCCAGTCTCTGATAGTGGACCCCACCCTTTCTTTATTGGTTAATCTCTCTCCGATGTAAATGTAGCCACTAATCTTTGAAGTCATTGAGTCTTGTTCTACCTGATCCCTAATCTCTAATAGTGGTGTGTCAAAGGGATCCTCACAAGTCCCATATCATCTTATTACACTTTTTAGGACTTTTGTGCACACACGTCTTGTTGTTCCTTTGTCCTCGAGGTGTCTGATAGCCTGACTCTCTGATGAAAGCAGTCCTATAGTCAGTAACTTGTGTGGTAAGAAAGAAATAAGTGGACCCCACCTCAGTCAAACTAGTGACTATTGAGTGGTATGGAATATGGAGAAGTTGTTGATGTGGCAAGTATGAGATGAATCAAAAGAAGAGACTTTGGTAACAGAGAATTCAAGAGTATGTGGATGCATATAACACGCAAAGATTATTCAAGAGTATGATGATGTCGACCAAAAAATTGCCCATGTGGATGTTAACCAAGTGTGAATAATCATGACATAACACGCAAAGATTATTCAAGAGTATGATGATGAGACACGTTAACAAATCTATGGGCGATATGCAATGAAATGCAATATAGATACATGAAGATGAAGGAAGTCAAATCTGAGATCTTATGACACAAGATCTAGATTATTCAACATCTTATCAATTGAGTACCTGCAATAAACACACACATGCACATGCAATTATCGAAGCTAAAACACACATGCATGCAATAGAAATTCACTCCATTTTTATCCTACCAATCAAGATCTTGTGTTTCAAATATAGGTGCTCTTAGAAGCACATGCACAAGAAGCTATGATGGACAGATATAAATATTATCAAATGAAATAGATATGAGAAATCAATGAAATGAACACAATGATCAAATATAAAAACTTGAATGCAAGAGAAAACTTCAAGTATGCAAATGATAGAGAGATTTGCCATGCTTAGACATGAGGAGGAGCAAGGTATTTATAGATGTTCCTAGGGTGGAATCCAAGTTTCAAGATGAATGTGGGATAAAAGATTAGAGTGAGATATTTATCCCACATACATTAGGTGAGTGTAATTGATAGGAGTGGAAGATGATAAATAAGAGATGAAATAGATATGAAAGAGATTTAGGAAATGGATGGAAAAATGAATTTAATGGAGAATAATGTTATTAAATTGATTTATTTAATATATTATATAAAATATATATTATGATATAGTGAGGAATACTGGAATAATGAAAAATGAATAACCTAAGATAATAGAGAATAATGGGATAATAAGATATTATTTAATTTGGATCCACTTGATAATGATTGGAAAATTGAGATAAAAAAAGAGGACATTTTAATGGAAACTTTTATGTGTCTACAATACAGATGAGATGGAAGGGGCTATCCATGGCTGATTCATAATGATTTATTTCCCCATTGAGCATTTTAGTACCGATCTTGGTCGAGGTATTAAAAACCAAGGTTGAGTATCTCAATTGTAAACAAACATCGCAGACAAGGAAGGTTCCCCTCCATTCTAGTTCATATACGTATGGTCGAAGTATACACTATAGTCAGTAAGCCACAATAATCCATGACTATATTTTTTGCATGGGATCTTGTATCGTAGTGAACTTCCCATGTAGACACCATTAGTATTTGCCCCAAAACTTCATTGGAACAATCCGCAGATACAAAACAAAGAAAAAAGATATCATGAACCATCTTGGCCGCTCTAATCACTTGTGGACATCCTAGAGTAGTGTAGGAACCTAATATAAAAATCAATAACTTGACCAAGTACTTGTCAGCTACACAACATCTTCTTGTCAAAGAGATATGTCATCGTGTCTTATTTTTGTAAGGAAAGATGTATCCTTGTTAAGACGGTCTCACATATGTTTTTGCTCAGATATTTGATTGTTTTTTGATAAGATAGCTGGTCATGTTTTAAGTAGATCAAATGTTATTTTTCAGGCTCGATGTACAAGGAATAATTCTATTGGTTTTTGATTGATTTAGATGTTTTCTCACGTTCTTGGGTTTTATGTTGTTTAATGTTATATGAATATTTTTTGAATTATTTCAAAACATTTTTCGAATGTTTTTGGATTTTTTTTTAATGTTTTTGGATTATTTCAGGACTTTTTCGAATGAGTTACTCAGTGAATCATCCATTTTGAGAATCCACTCCCATCATTACGTTAAAATGTTGCCCCCAATTAGGTGTCAGTGTGAAAGCATGATGCGAGACACATGAGGCAATAACCTTGATTGCAGATCAATAACAAGCCATGATAGATATGATGTATGAGTGGATGCAATGGATGTGATCGCAACAAGTTTGAAAGATAGTGGAGCTACAACCTTTACCAATGGTGCCTGTTTGCTAGGTTTTCACCACCGTACTTATCCAAGGTGCCACCAAAGTGGTTTTCACCATTTGGATGAATGATTTTTCTTTACTATTTTCTTGCTTTTTTCAGAACCTTTTTTTGAATGTTTTTGGTCTTTTTGAGATTTCACGAGCCTGATGCTCTGCACAACTTATGTATGGAACTTTTTGAGATGCATGTTGTTGACTCAATCTGCCAGTGATTCCCCTTCTGAATTTACTAACTGATATGCCCTAGATCCAAAGATGTCGATGATAACATACTAACCCAACCGATTGGATTCAGATTTGCCCTGGTGTTTTATGCTTGGTTGATTGTGAGGATTCTCTCTAAGAACAAGATCTCCTACCTAAAATGTGTGAGGTCTGACCATGTGGTTATAGCTTATGCTCATGCGTTGTTGATACACTTTAAGGTGATTGTAGGCAGCTTGTCGCTTCTCATCAAGCAGTTCCAAGTCCCGAAGATGCGAGACTCGGTACTCTTCATTATTAATTAGATTGCGCAAGGATACCCGTAGAGATGTCAATTCAACCTCAATAAGCAAGATAGATTTTTCTTCATAAACAAGTGAGTAGCGGGTTGCACCTGTAGGGGTCCGAATGCTAGTTTCATATGCCCATAGTGCGGAATTCAAACGAATATGCCAATCATAACCGACATTATTAATTGTATTTTTTAAGATCCTCAATATGTTCTTATTTGAGGCCTCGACTTGACCATTTCCTTGTGGGTAATATGGGGTGGTGAAATGATGTTGGATATGAAACCTCTCACAGATCTCATGGACATCTTGATTTTTGAAGGGAAGCCTGTTATTTGTAATGATGGACATGGGTATACCACACCGACAAATGATGTAATTTAGGATGAATGAGGTGATCTACTTGTTGGTGACTCGAGTGAGTGGAATGACTTCAATCCACCTTGTGAAGTACTCAGTGGTAGTAATGATGAATTTATGACCAATGGATGAAGATGGATAGATTTTACCCACAAGGCCAACTCCCCACTAACAAAAGTGACATGGTGTTGTGATGGGTTGCAGTTATTACATAGGTGCATGTATCAAATCTCCATGTACTTGGCACTTCTTGCACTTTCTGACAAAGTAATAGGAGTCTTTTTCCATGGAGGGCCAATAGTATCATGTCTGCATGATATTTTTAGCCAATGAAGGTCTGCTTGAATGAGCCCCACATAAACCTTTGTTGGAAATTGGAGGAATTTATTATGTGTTGCATTGATGTTTTGTCATTGATGGCAACACTGGTTGTTTTGGTTGTTTACCGGCTTCTAGTAGGTTCTGGTAGAGTGGTTGGCTTATTATATTGATTTGATATGCTCTGATATGCTTTGGCTTGTGGATTTGGTTTAGATATGTCATTCATGCTATTCAGATGGGTATCACAATCAGTTGGTTCGGGATTTGATGACTCAGAAGCTATCATTTGTTTTAGTAAGCCTTTTGGTCACCGGTAAGGGTTCTTCTCAAAGAGCTTTGTTGAAGACCTTTTGATGCACGTGATAAATGGTGTTGGTGTGGCTTTTAGATGGCTTTTGGGATGATGTTGGTTATCTTGTTTGTGTTCCTCTTGATTGGTGGTGTTGGATTTGGGTCTAGACCTAATGCTACCTTATTTGGCTAGATTATGGACTGGTTTATGTGACGTGTTGGTGGATGATCCCGGTGCATTATCGGCTAGGTTTATTGATTGGATTATGTTGTTTCAGTTTTAGGTCGACTTGGTTGATCATTGGATTGTGGGTTTATGTTATGAATTTATTGTATTATCTTTTAGGTGGCTGACCTAATTGTTTAGGTCCCGGGTTGGTATAAATATGATGTAAGATCTCTTTGTAGATCATGGGCATATGGATTTTGGGGATATAGGTTTATCTGTGTGCGAATAAGGTTGTAATCATATATAGAGTTTTTTGTTCGATCATAGGTGATCGAATTGGTTTTGTGTAAGAGGTTTAAGACCTCCAGTATTGAACTTAACTGGAACTGTATCCAGGCATAGGAGATGTTATTCTTGCAGTTCATTCTTCTTCTAGATTGTAGTCTGAATTTATTTTGTAGTCAATGAGGCTCCTTTTGTGATGAGCAGTGCACTCTAGGTTGTTGGCCTTCGTGCATGTGCAGGCCCCTCTTATTGTAATCACATACTTACTGTAGAAGTATTATCTGACTATGGGTAGGCTTCCCACCATGGTTTTTCCCTTTACCGAGTTTTCCACATACAAATATTGGTGTTATCTTTTGTGGATGGTTGGTAAATGTTTTGTGGTTTATATTTGTGCTTAACTGTTATATATGCTATTTTGGTTTTGGTTTATGTATTCTGGTAATAAGGTTTTAATGCTTAAAGTTCTATAATCTATTGACAACTGATACACCCCCCCCTCTCAGTTGTCCTCCGATTATCTGAGTTGTCTAACAATTGGTATCAATGCCTGGTCCTCTCTACAGAAGCTTAACCGCTTGAGGAAGATCCTATGGCATCTAATAGTGCAAGTTCATCTTCTATTGTTTTTTGGAGAGAAATTCCTAGGCTTGATGGAAGAAATTACAGAGTATGGAAGATTCAGATGGAGACTTGTCTGAGATGTCTTGGAAAGGAGATTTGGGAGATCACTGAAAATGGCTATACACCTCATAATCTGACATCTGGAAACCCTCCTCCGAAAGGCTTGGATAAGGACATTGAAAATGATTGTAGAGCTAGAGAAGCCCTTTTGTGTGCACTTTCTGATCAACAAATTATGGGAATATCTGACAAATCAACTACGAAGGCTATATGGAATAAATTGCAGACTCTAAATGAAGGTGACCCTATTGTTAAAATTGCTAAACTTGATGGTTACTAGGTGAGATATGAGAACCTAAAGATGGAAGAAGATGAGAGGATTACTGCTTTTATGGAGAGAGTTAATGAGATTGTCATGGGAATTCAGTGTTGTGGTGGATCTCTGAGCGAAGATGAAATAGTTTCTAAAGTATTGAGAGCTTTGCCACCAATTTATAAGATGAAGACTGTTGCAATTAATGAGTTGATAACTATGGCAAACACCTTTGTTAATAGGGATACCTTGGTTGGGAAGTTATCTGCTTTTGAGCTTTAGGAATTTGGTCCTTCTAGAGTAGCAAAATCTGAACCTACTTTTCATGCATCTACATCACCTACCAGCAAGAGTGATTGGAAAGCCTTATATGCTAAGGAAATGGAGGAAATGAAGAAAGAAGATGAAAAGTTTGAGCAACTTGAAGCCTTATTTTCTAGAAAAGTACCTAAAGGTCCTGCAGGAAGTAAGTATGAAGGAAAATCACCTTTTAAATGTTTTGCATGTAATAAGATAGGTCATTTTGCATCTAGATGTCCTGAAAGGAATTCAAGATTTGAGGAAAGAGTTAGAAGATCTTTTAGACCTAACCATGATTATCGGAACAAGCATAAGTACAGGAGAAACAAAGACAAATCATGTTACTATATTGATGAGGAAGGTGTGACTGATTCTGATGATGAATCGACACAAGATTTAGCTAGTGGATCCAGCAATGGAAAGGAATGGGTATTTTTGGCTATCAAGGAAGATGATTCAGTACCTGAAGAAAAGGCCCTTGCTGCTAAAATTGAAGACAAGGATGAATGGGTGATAGATAGTGGATGTTCACATCATATGACTGGAGATAAAAGGAAGTTATATCTTTGCAAGAATTTGATGGCGGTCTAGTTAGATTTGGAGATGACAAAGCATGCATGATCAAGGGAAGAGGAACTATATCACTGGATGGTAAGCATGATACTGATAATGTTTATTATGTTGAAGGTTTAAAGCATAATTTTTTCAGTGTAGGATAGTTGGTGGATAAGGGATTTTAGTTACAGTTCAAGGAGGGAAAATGCAAGATTATCAACAGATCTGGATTGGAGATTGCAATCGATAGTTAGACTAAAGGTAACATCTTTCATTTGAACTCTGGTGAGAAGACATGTTTGATTGCACCAATTGATGAGAGTTGGTTATGGAATAAGAGGTTGTGTCATGTGAATTTTGATTGCATTGTAAATATCGGTCCTACTAAGGCAGCTAGAGATATACCTAAGATTGTGAAGCCCTATAATCCAGTATGTAAGGAATGTCAAATGGGAAAGCAAGTCAGAACTTCTTTTAAGAGTATACAAGATAAATCTAATAATTTTCTTGATCTTATCCATACTGATTTGTGTGGTCCTGCTAGAATCAAGAGTTTTCAAGGTGATAGATATTTTATGCTAATCATTGATGACTATTCTAGAATGATGTGGATTACTTTAATAAGGGAGAAATCTGAAGCATTTCAAAAGTTTAAAATATTTTAAGCTAAAGTTGAGACAAAGACAGGATTGAAGATTAAATGCTTAAGGTTAGATCAGGATGGATAATTCACATCTAGTGAATTTAATAGTTATTGTGAAAAGAATGGGATAAGGAGACAATTATCTGCACCCTGGACACCTCGGCAGAATGGAGTTGTGGAAAGGAAGACCAAAACTATCTTGGATGTGGCTAGAACTATGATGATGGAAGCTAATCTAACTCACATCTACTGGAGAGAAGTTGTGAGCACGATGGTATACACATTCAACAGAGTTAATATCAAGGGTGACACCGGTAAGACACCTTATGAGTTATGGTTTGGTCATACACCTACAGTTAAGTATTTCATAATCTTTGGTAGTAAATGCTATACCAAAAGAGATGATTTCATTGGAAAGTTTAATCCTAGATGTGATGAAGGGATATTTCTTGGTTATTCTAATGAAATCAAAGCATATAGATGTTATAACAAAAGATTGCAGAGAATTGTGGAGAGCACTAATGTCAAGGTGGATGAGCAAAATAGAAATCAAATCAGAACTTATGAGAGAGAACCGATAGTAGAGATGATCATAATTGAACTGATAGCACCTGCACCAGAACAAAATGTTGAACCAGTTACTCCGACAGTATCATAAAATTCAACAGTAACTGAAGATCAGAGCAAAGGAACCGAAAGTCAGAAGACTCCTCGGTATGTAAGGTTAAATCATTCAGAAGATCAGATCATTGGAGACAAGACAAAGGAGTTATGACAAGAAGAAGGTTGGTAGCTGATGAGGTATGTTTAAATACTAAAATTGAACCGGCATCAACAATTGAAGCATATAAAGATGAAAGTTGGATGAAAGATGTGGAAGAGGAATTAGATCAGATAGAAAAGAATAACACATGGACTTTAGATCCCTGGCCTAAAAATAAGAATGTTATTGGAACTAAGTGGATTTTTAGGAATAAATTGAACGAAGATGGACAAGTTGTGAGGAATAAAGCTAGATTGGTTTGTAAAGGATATTCTTGGAAGGAAGAAATTGAATATGATGAAACTTTTGCTCTGGTAGCTAGGATTGAAGCTATGAGATTATTTCCTACTTATGTTGCCCATAAGAACTACAAGGTTTATCAGAAGGATGTTAAGTGTGCATTTCTGAATGGAGATCTTGAAGAAGAAGTTTATATTGAACAACCTGATGGACTTTCACTTTCAGATGACAAAAACAGGGTTTGCAGGTTAAGGAAAGCTTTATATGGATTAAAACAAGCCCCCAAAGCTTGGTATGCAAGATTGGATAAATATATTTTGAAGCTTGGTTTCACTAAAGGTAATACTGACAGTCATTTATACTATAAGATCACTAATGATGGCATATTGATTGTTGAATTCTTTGTTGATGATATCATTTTTGGAGGTGAGGATAAGTTATGTATGGAATTCACTAAAAATATGAAGAATTAATTTGAGATGTCTATGATTGGGGAAATGAAATTTTTCTTAGATTTGCATATTACTCAAATTGATAAAGGTATTTTCATCTGTCAAACTAAGTATGCTAGAGAGTTGTTGAAGAGTCTATGATTGGAGGTTTGTTATATATGACTCAGACTAGACCGGATATAATGAATGCAGTTTGTATTGTATCAAGATATCAGAGTGATCCTAGAGAGAATCATGAGAGTGTGGTGAAAAAGATTTTCAAGTATTTGCAGGGAACAACTAAATTTGGTTTGTGGTATCCTAAAAATGATGACTTTACACTATGTACATATACATATGCTAATTGGGCTGGATATGTTGATGATTGCAAGAGCACATCCAGTGGAGCTTTCTTTCTTGGAAAGAAACTTATTTCTTGGATCAACAAAAAATAGTCATGTACATCTTTATCTAATGTTGAAGCTGAGTATGTTGTTGTCGTTACCAACTATACACAAGTTCTATGGATGAAGCAAATGTTGAAGGATATAAGGGTGGATTGTAATGAACCGATAGTTATTCACTGTGATAATTCTCCTGCTATTGATATATAAAAGAATCTGATATTTCATTCTAAGACAAAGCACATATCTATCAAGTATAACTTTTTGAAGGAGAAGGTGGAAGCAAATGAAGTCAGACTGGTTTATGTGAACACTAAAGAGAAGATTGCAGATGTCTTCACTGAACCTTTGCCTAAGGAATCATTTGAGTACTTCAGAGACAGATTGGGGGTTTCTGCCCCTCTGGTAAAGACCTGAATAATGTTGATTGGCATCAGTCTGGCATGCACTTACAGAGCTACTATTAATTCCAGATTGATGTGTTGGTGCTACTACTCAAGGGGAGTAGTCAGTTGTGTGGTTCAGTGGATTTATGATTTTTTTTTATGTTCATGTCAGATTTCTAGCATTGATGTCAAAGGGGGAGGGATATATGTGAAAAACAAAGCTTAACAGAATATAAGTCAAGGGGAGAGATCAGAGCTTAATAGAGATATCATTCATAGGGGGAGTTTGTTACTTCATTGTTATATCATCTTTTGGGAGATTGTTGATTGTCTTCCTTTGGGGGAGACTTGTTTGGAATTTCTTGGCACTTGGATGTTTTTCACATCTAGTGTTGCCATCAATGCCAAAGGGGGACATTGATGGCAATTGGAGGAATTGATTATGTGTTGCATTGATGTTTTGTCATTGATGGCAACACCGACTATTTTTATTGGCATGATTGGCATAACTGATGCAGATAAGGTGATGCAGGTTAAAGACTGATGACTGAACCGGTAGAGGATAGAAGACTATTTGTGATGAAGAGATTGAGATTTTGTGATTAGATGACTTGATCAGTTATTTGTGTTGTCATTGATGGAAACTGATGTTAAATAATGTTAACTGATGTTTCCTGATGTTTGGTTTGTCATCTAAGTGATTTAGTCTACCAGAGATAGGGTTCACCGGCAATATACAAAAGACTGTGAAATAGGACTTTAATCGGTATATGCAGAGATGTTTTTACTTGAAGCGAATGATTGGTGATGATTGGTGATTTGCGGTTCGGAATGTAAGCTTTTATCATGGTAATAAGTATCTAACCGGAACCGCATCTTGTGATGACTATCGGAAGCCATGTTTCTAATTCCTGATGAATTTTTGCTAGGGTTTTAGAACTGGTGAAGAATTCATCAAACCGGTAATGATTTTTGGTATGGAGGTGACCGACATCAAGTCTACATGTTGATGATAATGTGACACAAACCATGTAAAGTGTTTGAAAGATATTTTGGTGCGTTTGGAGAGCGAATTTCTTGGGAATGTGCAAAGTGCTTAGCGAAATGAGCTAAGGGTTTGACTTTGTACTAGATCGACTTGTTGTGACGACTTATGATCATTCAATGACTGATATTGATTTGTAATTGATTGTAATGATCCATATGCTGATCTATAATAAGTTGTAAAGATATGTGATGATCTATGATGTAATTTAGGGTTTAGTGGGTAACCTAGTGGAAACCATTATTTATGTTGGTTTAGTTGATGTTCATTATGTCAGTTATCTTAGAGAAGATTGTGAAGTCATACCAGAGAAGAGTGAGATCTGTGTGAGAGTTGCAGATAGTGGATTATAATTAGATTTGATTTAGCAAGCTGAGAAGTGCAAGTAACAAATCAATTTTTCACTATTATTTCCTAACAGTTGCAACAGATTAAATCCCTTAACCGGGTAGGTCCTGACAGGCCTTGATCTTGTAAATCCCCTACCAGGGTAGCTCTCAAAAAGAGTGGTAACTCTCACGAGGTTGATCCTAATAGGTTATTAAGATCCTAACCAGGTTGCACATCCAAATCCCTTAACCGAGTACTCCTAACAAGGCATATTGTATGCTCCTAACAGGGCATACTTTAAAAGAGTACAAATCTTTGTGGGTACTAACTGCCACCGTGGTTTTTCCCTATTTGGGTTTCCACATCAAAAATATGGTGTTCATGTGTGAAATGATTTTCATGTGATGTTATTGATTATATTTAGTTTATTCATTATTTCTAAATACACTGGTTATAGCAGTTTATTAGAGATTTATCAGTGGTTATCGATACTGTTTAATGAATTGGCATATGTGGTAAATAAAGTTAGATTTGTTGTAAGTCTAATTTGGGTTTAAAGTTTGAAATTTGTGTTAATACTGATTCACTCCCCCCTCTCAGTATTAATCGGATCCTCATAGAATTAACAATTGGTATAGAGCTTTTGTCCTCTGTGTGCAAAGATCCTAACCGCTTGAGGGAAATATTCTGAGGAATTCAAGACGATGAAGAAAGAGGGTCCTAAGTTCAACAAGGATAACTACAAGATCTAGAAAGACATAATAAAGATCTACATCAAAGGTCTTGATGTACAATATTGGAAGCAAGTTGAAACAAAATATGTTGCTCCTACTACTACTCCCTTGACACTAGATGAACTCAAAGAGCAGCAAGAGAACATGCAAGCCTTGGAAGCTATTGTTAGTAATTTATCTAATTCATAATATATTGATGTTCAAGGATTGGAAACTATAGGTAAGATTTGGGAAAAGTTAGATATAATCTATGGAGGAGATGAGCATGTACAAAGAGCCAAAGAGGAAAGCTTGAGAGGAAAGTTTGATGACATGAGAATTCTTGAAGGATAAAATATTGCACAGTATGGTCAGAGAATCAAAGAAGTTGTTGGTGGCATAAAGAGTGTTGGAGGTAAAATGGATGATGACGCAATAGTAAGTAAAATGCTTAGAACTCTTCAACCTCAGTATGTTATAAGAGTATTTGTAATCCAAGAACTTAGATCTATTTCAAAGGAATAAGGTAATTTTTTATTCATTCATTGGTAAGCTTACAAATTTTGAGTTGAATAGTTTTGACAATAGTGTGACAAAATCTATTGAATCTGCCTTTAAAGCTTTTGTTACCGGTTCATCTGCTAGAAAAGGAAAAGATATATGTCAAAATCATGAGTGTGGGTCACGTCATGGAAGTAACTAAGGAAATGAAGACAATGAAGATCGGGTGATGGAACTTGAGGCACTGTTACCAAAAGTATTTCCAAGAGGCATCGGTAAGCATAAAGGAAAGCTACCTTTGAAGTGTTTCTCTTGTAGTAAAATTGCTCATATTGTTGCTAATTGTCCTAATGCTGACAAGAGAGAGAAATTTAAAAAATATAAAGGAAAGGGAAAAAATAATGTTATGTTGCAGTAGATGAAGGTGTGACCGATGAGGAGTCTGAAGATGAAGATGACAATGAGGAAATTGTGATTGTAGCTGTGAAGGAGGAACTGACAGATGAAAAGGCACTGGTATCTCATATGGAGAATAGTGATGAATGGATTATAGACAATGGTTGCTCACACCACATAACCGAAGACAAAAGTAAGTTCATAACCCTTGATGAATTTGATGGTGGTGTTGTTAGATTTGGAAATATCTCTCCCTGCATGGTGAAAGGTAAAGGTTCAATTTCTCTAAATGGCAAGAGTAATGTTGATGATGTGTTTTGGGTTGATGGTCTAAAGCATAATATTGTAAGTGTTGGTCAGCTCAATGATAAAGGTTATTTTCTTGAGTTTAAAAGTGGAGTCTGCAAAATTCTTGGAGGTAATGGTGAATTGATTGCTACCGGGAAGAAAACTAGAGGTAACTTGTTCCATTTGAATAGTAATGTTAATAATCGTCTGGCTGAAATAATGGAAGACAATTGATTGTGGCATAAAAGATGTTGTCATGTTAATCTTGATAATTTGGTCAAGGTAAGCAAGTCAAGTGTTGTAAGAGGATTGCCCCAACTTGTTAAATCGGATAATGTGATATGCAAATATTGTCAAATTGGTAAGATGACCTCTATTTCTTTCAAGAGAAAGAATTGTATTTCTGAGAATATTTTAGATTTGATACATATTGATCTTTGTGGCCCTATTAGAACAAAGAGTTATTACGGTGATAGGTATTTCATGATTTTCACTAATGATTATTCTAAAATGATGTGGGTGACATTTTTGAATGAGAAATCATAAGCATTTAGTAAATTTAAATCATTTAAAGCTCTAGTTGAGAATGAAACTGGTAAGAACTTGAAGTGTTTAAGATCAGACCAGGGAGGAGAATTCACATCTGATGAATTTGTTAAGTATTGTGATGAACAGGGTATCAAGAGACAGATGTCAGCTCTGAGGACACCACAACAAAATGGCATAGTAGAAAGGATGAACAAAACAATAGTTGAAGCTACTAGAACCATGCTATTACAAGGTAATGTACCTAAAGTGTTTTGGAGAGAAGCAGTCAATACGGTTGTATACACTTTAAACCAGGTACTAGTAAAAAAGGTAACAACAAAACACCCTATGAGCTATGGTATGGAAAAACTCATTGTGTGAGTTATTTCAAAAATAAATGGGAGTTGATGTTTTATTAAGAAAGATAATCACATTGAGAAATTTGATGCAAAATCTGATGAGGGAATCTTTCTTGGTTACTCTACTAGAAGTAAGGCATATAAATGTTACAATAATAAAGAAGATTATTGAAAGTGCTAATGTGAAGGTAGATGATCTCTTTGGAAAGTCAGAAGGTACCAGCAGATCTGAGCCTGAAAAAGATGATGAGAAACTTGTCATCGTTGAACCGAAAGCACAAAACAATGAAGAACCAACAAATGGAGAATTAGGTGCTCATGGTAAGTGATGACAACGATGAAGAAAATGGAGAAAAAGAAGCAGAAGATGCATAACCAGTACTAGTATTGCCTAGGTTTGTCAGATTAAACCATTCACAAGAGCAGATAATTGGTGGTAAGAATGTTGGTGTGCAAACAAGGAGGAAAATAAGATAAAACTCTTGTTTGATATCTACAATAGAACCCAAAACAGTAAAGGCAGCACTAAAAGATGATGATTGGGTTAATGCAATGAATGAAGAATTAAATCAAATTGAGAAGAATCAGACATGATCACTTGTTCCTAGATCAGAGGATAAGAATGTAATTGGAACAAAATGGGTCTTTAGGAATAAGTTGGATGAAGAAGGAAAAGTTGTAAGAAATAAGGAGAGGTTAGTCTACAAAGGGTATGCACATGAAGAAGGTGAGGATTATGGAGAGACCTTTGCACTAATTGCTAGATTAGAAGGAGTGAGGATGCTGCTAGCATTTGTTGCATATAAGGGATTCAAAGTTTATCAAATGGATGTCAAATCAACCTTTCTAAATGGGATTCTAGAAGAAGTCTGCATTGAACAACCAGATGGATTTTCTCTATCTGATGATAAAGATATGGTATGTAAATTGCATAAAGCACTATATGGTCTAAAGCAGGCACCGAGAACATGGTACGAGAGATTACATGCACATCTAATCAAAATTGGATTCCAATGTACTAGTGAAGACAACAACATTTATTTGAAGACTGGTGGAGACAAGATGTTGATAGCAGAAGTGTTTGTAGATGACATATTTTTTCGTTGGAAATGATTATATGTGTATGGATTTTGCTGATGTAATGAAAAAATAATTTGAAATGTCTCTAATCGGTGAAATAAAGTTCTTTATTGTGTTACAAGTCTACCAACTAGATGGTGGTATCTTTATTTGTCAAAGCAAGTATGTCAAAGAGGTGTTGAATACATTCGACATGGAAGACTGCAAATTGGTAGGAACGTCGTGATGATATGATGAATCAATAAAGATCTGGACAACTACTGAGAGGGGGTGGGTGAATCAGTAGATAGAAAACTGTCTTAACTTTCACCAAACTCAAAAACAATCTCACAAGTCAATCACTAAACAAACTGGTTCAAACACTGAGTAATAAACTGCAATAGCACTGACAGTTTACCGGTTGATTGGCATATCAAAATAACAGTATAATAGATCTAAAACTCCCAAACCATTTAACCAAAACATCAAAATACCTAACTAACATTAGTAAAAGCACATTTCATATTACTGTCGATCATCTTAGTATAACTTAGTGCATTTAACAGTTAAGCAAATTAACCATATCAAACATAACCACAAAAACCATTCACCACTTGATACAATATTTTTTGATGTGGAAACCCAAATGGGAAAACCACAGTGGGGATGAATACCCACAAGTATTTTGAACTCTTCTGAAGTTTTCCCTGTTAGGAGCCAAGCTTGTTAAAGCTTTACAAAATATCCCGTTAGGGACCACCCAGTTAATGGATTGACTATAATGCCCTGTTAGAAGCAATACCCTGTTAGGAGTAACCTCGATAGAGGATTTGAAATCCAACCTAATGGATCACCTGGTTAGAGGATTTAGATAGCACTAAGCTTGTTAAAGCTTACTCGGTTAAGGGATTTAACTGTTCTAATTGTTAGAGAACAATAGGGGTTTGTTGATCTGGTAAATAGCACTACTCTGCTTGATCAGATCCTTTTCATGCTCCTATCTACCTTCACACATACTGCAAATACTCCTTCTGGTTCGACAATCAATCACACTGACACTTAACCAAAATTGCCAACTCTACAACAAAACAACTCATCAACCTTATAAGCAAAACAATAGGTCGGTAACACATCACAAACCTAAGATCTCATAGAGATTACAAAACAAATCGGTTCAAACATGATCGTTGGATTACATAGCAATCATTGCACATTTTACAAGACAACTTCGACCACTCCTTGATCATTGCTCATCGATTCTTGTAACTCATTGCGCGGTTTCCACTTCATGCAATGTATTCGCTCATTCCCAAGATAAAATCATTATCTTTACGCACCAAAAACCACTTGAAACTCATCGCATACAACATGCATGCCTCGCATAATCATTACTGATCACCATTTGATCATAAATCAACATAATCAATTCACCAAGCTCCATCGGTTAGGGTTTGGCATATCAACAAGTAGGGTTACCGATTGATCTCACTGCTTCTAGAGTAATATCGACTTCCTTCACTTTCTCAACTACCAATTGCAAAACAACATCATTACTAGTTACAATTGACATCAATGACAACACAATAGGTCATCAATGCAATCTTCAATCAAATGCCAACAATATCCCCCTTTGGCATTGATGACAATACAAATATCAATACCCTTGATTGTGATGATTGAGATTAATGCACATACATAGGTATAGGAATCTTGGTTTACATTTTACCATGTACTCTCCTTCAACTGAGTCTTCCATGTCTTCAACTGGTAACTGGCTACAGTTCTTCTCCCTAGCAATCGTACAATTCTTCCCCCCTTTGACAATAATGCCAAAGTGAAAGTAAAACATGTAGTGTCATACTTCACTATTTTGCAACAATGATCTACAACTTGTTGCTCCCCCTATGGAGTAGCTCCACACTACACCAATCCTGCTTCAAGATCTTCAATTTTCTCTGGGACTAATGTCTTCCACATCTATTCAATTGACCTCATGTAGGGGCACAACCCCTAGCTAACCTCTAAGATACTCAAAAGTAGTCTTAGGCAGAGGTTTAGTAAAGATATCCACTAGTTGCTCCTTAGTAGATACATGCTCCAATAACACATCTTTAATCTGCAGTTTCTCCCTCAAGAAATGATATTTCATCTCAATATGCTTGGTTTTAGCATGCAACACCAGGTTCTTTGAAATATTTATTGTACTGGTGTTATCGCATAAAATCTTTACCGGTTCTGTAATCTTCAACTTAAATCCTTCCAGAATGTGTTTCATCCAGATTGTTTGGGTACAATTCATATACGCTACAACATATTCAGCTTTAGCAGTGGACTATGATATACAACTCTACATCTTATTGCTCCAAGATACAATTCTTCCACCAAGAAAGAATGAACCACCGGTTGTTCTCTTCTTGTCATCAACATTTCCTACCCAGACTGCATCTGTATAAACCTTCAAATCAAAGTTACCTGCATATCGATACCATAATCCATAATCAATATTATCTTTCAAATATCTGAATATACTTTTAGTTGCAATCATGTGTGTCTCCTTTGGGTTCTTCTGACACCTGGCAACTAATCCAACTGCATGAGCAATATCTGGTCTGTTGTGAACAACATAATGCAATTTCCCTATCATAGACCTGTACTCCTTTTCATCAATGGGTGCGACATCATCCTCCTTTGACATTTTACAACCTATAACCATTGGTGTCCCAACTGGTTTACAGTCTCCCATTCCAAATTTCTTCAATACTTCTTTCACATATTTGGACTATGTGATAAAGATACCACTCTTCAGCTGTTGAATTTGGAAACCTATGAAGAATTTTATCTCTCCTACCAGATTCATTTCAAATTCACTTTTCATCTCATTTGCAAAGTCATCACTCATGTAATCATTGCCTCCAAAAATGATATCATCCACAAACACTTCACTAACCAATATCTTATCTCCTTCAGTCTTGAGATATATATTGTTGTTTTCACTAGTTCTTTGAAAACCTATCTTCATCAGGTGTGAATATAGTCTTTCATACCATGCTCTTGGTGCTTGCTTCAAACCATATAGTGCCTTGTGTATTTTACACACCATATCATTTGCATTAGTCAAAGCATAACCATCTGGTTGTTCAATGTATACTTCCTCTTCCGGTATTCCATTTAGAAATGTTGACTTCACATCCATCTGATATAATTTGAATCCCTTATATACTGCAACTGAAAGTAGAGTCCTAACACCTTCCAATCTAGCAATCGGTGCAAATGTCTCACCATAGTATTCTCCTTCTTCCTGTGCATAACCTTTGCATACCAATCTTGCTTTGTTACTGACTACTACTCCATCTTCATTCAGTTTATTCCTAAATACCCATTTAGTACCTATCACATTTTTATTCACCAATCTGGGTACTAGGGTCCATGTATTGTTCTTCTCGATCTGGTCAAGCTCCTCTTCCATAGCCTTGATCCAGTGATCATATCCAAAGGCTTCCTTAGCAGTTTTAGGCTCAATAGTGGAGATCATACAAGAATTCTCTCTAATTATTCTTCTGGTTAACACACCAACATCTTTATCTCCAATAATTTGATCAAGATTATGATTGAGTCTTACATACCTTGGAATAACATGATCATTATCTTCAAGTTCATCTTCCTCGCTATCATCATCTTCTGCAGAATCTACCTGTTCTAGTTGAACTGGTACTATCACATTCACTTCACCAACTTTTGGCTTCACTGGTTTTGGTTCCAAAATCAGGTAAGGTTCATCTTCCTTCTTCTCCTCACTGGTTTCTCTTGAAACTTCAGGACACTCATCCACTCAGACATCATCACTTTCAATGATTCTCTTTTTCCGGTTGTTGTAACATTTGTAAGCTTTACTCTTGGTGGAGTAAGCAAGAAATACCTTCATCACTCTTAGCATCAAACTTACTAGCATAATCACCTCTCTTGATAAAACATCTGCTGCCAAAAATCTTAAAATAACTGACATTAGGCAACCTACCATACCAATATTCATAAGGAGTTTTATCCTTACCTCTCTTTACCAATATCCGGTTCATAGTGTATATAGTTGCTGACAGCTTCTCTCCAGAAAGTTTTTGCTACACCTCCTTGTATTAGCATCATTCTAGTAGCTTCAACAACTAACCGGTTGTTCCTCTCTGCAATACCATTTTGCTATGGTGTCCTAAGTGCAAAAAGTTGCCTCTTAATTCCATTGTCTTCACAATATCTGATGAATTCCTCTAAAGTAAATTCACCTCCTTGATCAGTTCTCAGACACTTTATCTTCTTACCACTTTCCTTTTCAGCTAAGGCCCTGAATGCCTTAAACTTACTAAAGGCTTATGTTTTGTCCTTCAAGAATGTGACCCACATCATTCTTGAGTAATCATCAGTGAAGATCATAAAATATCTATCACCTTGAATACTTTTAGTCCTTATTGGTCCACAAAGGTTTGTATGAACCAAATCTAACAAATGTTCTACTGAGAAAGATTTGCTCTTAAAAGTTGAGGATGTCATCTTCCCTAATTGGCATTCCTTACACAGAGCATTCACCGATTTGTCCAACTAAGGCAAACCTCTTACTGACTTGGACTTACTGACTTTGACAATGTTATCAAAATTTATATGACAAAATCTTTGATGCCAAAGCCAACTATCATCTACTTTGGCAATTAAACAGTTGTTGACTTTAGGATTTAGGTGAAACAGGTAACCTTTTGTTTGCTTGCCGGTTGCAATCAGTTCACCTTTTCTCCCATAGATTTTGCATATTCCATTCTTAAATTCCAATGAATAACCTCTCTCATTGAGTTGAGCTACACTCAAAAGATTGTGCTTTAATCCTTCAACCTAGTAGACATCATTTGCACTACTCTTTCCCTTAAGAGAAATGGTTCCCTTTCCTTTTACCATGCAGGGTAACTCATTTCCAAATCTCACAACTCCTCCATGAAATTCCTTCAAAGTAAGAAATTTACTCTGGTCACTGGTCATGTGGTGTGAACAACCACTATCTATGATCCAATCATCAAGACTATCCATGCGAGAAACTAATGCCTTCTGATCAGATGCCTCCTCTTTAATGGAAACAAAGACAATGTCTTCATTAGAATCTCCCCCAGATTCCTCATCTATGATTCCACCATCAACTACAAAGAGACAATCTCTTTTGCCTTTTCCTTTGTACTTCTTGTACTTCTCATGCTTATGCTCATTGTCACCATTAGGATAGTTAGCAGCAATATGTCCAATCCAGTTACATGCAAAACACTTCAAAGGTAATTTACCTATGTACTTACCGGTACCTCTAGGCAACCGCTTGGCCAACAATGCTTCAAGCTCGATCAGACTGTCTTCATCATTAACTTCTCTGTTGGATCTAGACTCATAACTGTGACTGGCTTCTTTTCTTTTCCTCACAGGTGGGTTAGAAACTGAAGATCTAAATGCAAATTCGGATTTCTGAGCGCTACCATCATAACCATTTAATTCAAATGCAGTAAGTTTACCAATGATGGAGTCAAGAGTTCCCTTTGTTTTATCAATAGACTTTAGTTCCTGAATGGCCTCAACTCGGATAGCGTAGACTGATAGAAGGGTTCTCAACACCTTACTAACCATTATGGTATCCTCCACCTTACCACCAACACTCTTGATCTCACCAACTATCTCCTTGATCCTCTGACCATATTGTTGAATATTATCACCTTCAGCTATCCGCATGTCATCAAATTTACCTCTCAAACTCTCTTCTTTGGTGATCTTCACATGCTCATCACCACTATAGATATCCTCAAGTTTCTTCCACACATCACAAGCAGTCCCCAGACCATGGACATCAACATACTCTAAATCTGACAAAGAACTGATAATGGCCTCCAATGCTTGATTATTCTCTTGTTGCTCTTTCTTTTGATCATCAGACATAATCCCACTAGGTGCAGTATATTTTGTAACAACATGTTCCCAGTATTGAATTCCTAGACTCTTGATATAGATTTTCCTCCTATCACTCCATATTCTGTAGTTTTCTCTATTAAACTTCAAACCTTTCTTCATCATGTTCTTCTAGATCTTTACCTCAAGTTGTTAGGCTTAGACACTAGAGGACCTAAAATGCTCCGATACCAATTGATGATATGATGAATCAATAAGGATCCAGACAACTACTAAGAGGGGGGGTGAATCGGTAGATATAAAACTGACTTAACTTTCACTAAACTCAAAAACAATCTCACAAGTCAATCACTAAACAAATTGGTTCAAACACTGAGTAATAAACTGCAATAGCACTAACAATTTACCGATTGATTGGCATATCAAAATAATAGTATAACAGATTTGAAACTCCCAAACCATTTAACCAAAACATCAAAATACTTTACTAACAATAGTAAAAGCACATTTCATATTACTGTCAGTCATCTTAGTATAACTAAGTGGATTTAATAGTTAAGCAAATTAACCATATCAAAGATAACCACAAAAACATTCACCACTTAACAAAATAATTTTTGACGTGGAAACCCAAATGGGAAAAACTACGATGGGGATGAATACTCACAAGTATTGTGAACTCTTCTAAAGTTCGCCTTGTTAGGAGCCAAGCTTGTTAAAGCTTTACAAAATGTCTTGCTAGGAATAGATCCTGTTAGGGACCACCTAGTTAAGGGATTGACTATAATGCCCTGTTAGAAGAAATACCCTGTTAGGAGTAACCTCGATAGAGGATTTGAAATCCAAGCTAATGGATCACCTGGTTAGAGGATTTAGATAGCACTAAGCTTGTTAAAGCTTACCCGGTTAAGGGATTTAATTGTTGTAATTGTTAGAGAACAACAGGGGTTTGTTGATCTAGTAAATAGCACTACTCTTCTTGATCAAATCCTTTTCATGCTCCTATCTACCTTCACACATACTGTAGATGCTCCTATCACACCGACACTTAACCAAAATTGTCAACTCTACAACAAATCAACTCATCGACCTTATAAGCAAAACAATAGGTCGGTAACACATCACAATCCTAAGATCTTATAGAGATTACAAAAAAAATTGGTTCAAACATGACCGTTGGATTACATAGCAATCATTGCACATTGTACAAGACAATCTCAACCGCTCCTTGATCACCGCTCATCGATTATTGTAACTCATCACGCGGTTTCCACTTCATGTAATGTATTCTCTCATTCTCAAGATAAAATTGTTATCTCCACACGCCAAAAACCACTTGAAACTCATCACATACAACATGCATACATGGCATAATCATTACCGATCATCATTTGATCATAAATCAACACAACCGATTCACCAAGCTCCATCAGTTAGGGTTTGGCATATCAACAAGTAGGGTTACCGGTTGATCTCACTGCTTCTAGAGTAATATATGTTTCCTTCACTTGCTCAACTACCGGTTGCAAAACAACATCATTACCGGTTCCAATTGACATCAATGACAACACAATAGGTCATCAATGCAATCTTCAATCAAATGCCAACACACTGATGGTGACATGCTGCAAGCTGTCCAAACAAGATGATTCTCCTATTGTTTGTGAAAAAGAGTACAGGTCTATAATTGGTAGGTTGCACTATGTTGTTCATAGTAGGTCAGACATTGCTTATGTTGTTAGATTTGTTGCCAGATTTTAGAAAGAGCCTAAGGAGACACATTTGGTGGCAGTGAAGAGAATTTTCCGGTATCTCAAAGGCACAATAGACTATGGTTTATGGTATCCCCATAAAGGAGATTTTAATTTGGATGTCTTTACTAATGTAGATTGGGCAGGTAATGTGGATGACCAGAAAAGCACAATCGGTGGAGCCTTTCTTCTTGGTGTAAGATTAGTGGCATGGACAAGCAAGAAATAAACATGCATTTCTCAATCTATAGTTGAAGCACAGTATGTTGTTGCATCCATGAATTGCACACAGGCAATATGGATGAGACATATGCTAGAAGGATTCAAAATAAATATATCTGAACTGATGACTATCTATTGTGATAATACAAGTGAAATAAATATTTCTAAGAATCCTGTACTTCATGCTAGAACCAAACACATTGAATTAAAGTATCATTTTCTAATGGAAAGAGTTCAAGAAAAAACATCTCTACATATACTAGTTAAAGTCCTATTTCACAATTTTTTGTATATTGTTGGTAAACCCTCTCCGGTAGACTAAATCACTTAGATGACAAACCAAAGATCAGGAAACATCAGTTAACATCATTTAACATCAGCTGCCATCAATGACAACACAAATAACTGATCAAGTCATCTAATCACAAAATCTCAATCTCTTCATCACAAATAGTCTTCTATCCTCTATCAGTTCAATCATCAGTCTTTAACTGCATCGCCTTATCTGCATCAATTATGCCAATCATACCAACAATCTCCCCCTTTGGCATTGATGGCAACACCAATCAGATATACCAATCAAACTGCAACACCATCATTGTTACTTGCTGTCGGTATCATATCATCTGTCGGTCTCCTCCTTTTGTCTTCACCCTCTAGACTAATAATTCTCCACTTTCTATGATCCTCAAATCTGATCTATGGATGAGATATGTGCTAGAAGGATTCAAAATAAATATGTCTAAACCGGTGACTAGCTATTGTGATAATATAAATGCAATAAATATTTTTAAGAATCCTGTACTTCATGCTAGGACCAAGCACATTGAATTGAAGTATCATTTTCTAAGGGAAAGAGTTCAAGAAAAACTTATCAAGATGGAATATGTGAAGAATAAAGATCAGATAGTTGATATCTTTACTGAGCCCTTGTTGAAATGTGGCGACTGATCAGCACAATACTGTACACTCAGCACGTATTTTTTTGACATTTTTTGTTGATGAAAACCAACATTGTAATAAAACCCTAAAAAGGCCGACTTTGTTTGTTGCCCTAAAAATGCATGTTATAAGCGGTTGGGATGCTTAAGGCATTGTAATGTTGATGTACTATTTTTGCTGGATAATAAGAAAGATTGAACGGTTGTGTATGGTGGACGTAACCCATTTTGGGTGAACCATGCTAAATCTCTGTGTTATCTGTGTCCTATTTTATTTCTTTATCTTTTGTATTTAAATCTGCATATAATTGTTAGTTCATATTTGCTTCGGATCTGCTTGAAACCCTAACAATTAATATCAGAGTGAGGTTTTCTGTAAATTGGCAGGACTTTTAGATTTGAGTGGGAGCAATGGAGGATTCCAAATTCAAGGTTGAAAAGTTTAACGGCCAGAATTATCAGTTATGGAAAATGCAGATGGAGGATTACCTGTATCAAAAGGATTTGTGGCGTCCATTAGAAGGAAAGGCAAAGAAAGCAACCACAATGTCAGATGAAGAATGGGACATTTTAGATAGAAAGGCACTGGGATCCATTCGATTGTGCCTTGCACCGTCTGTAGCTTTCAATATAACAGAAGCAAAAACAGCTGTAGATTTGATGGCGACATTGGCTAAGCTGTATGAGAAACCCTCGGCTTCGAATAAGGTATTTCTTATGAAGCGTTTGTTTAATTTGAAAATGAGTGAGGGAGGATCTGTAGCGAAGCACTTAAATGAATTTAATACAATTACTAGTCAATTGTCTTTGGTAAAAATTACCTTTGCATAAGAGGTTAGGGCTCTCTTGATTTTATGTTCTTTGCCAGAAAGATGGAATAGCTTGGTTATGGCTGTAAGTAACTCTATCTCTAGTAAAAATACTTTGGTATTTGATGATATTGTTGGTGTTATCCTAAGCGAGGAAATGCGAAGGAAAAGTACAAGTGAGACTCCAACATCACCAGGTAGTGTTTTGAATGTGGAGAACAGAGGAAGATCAAACGAAAGAGGAAAAGGCCCTTGGAATGAGAAGTCACGAGGGAAGTCAAAGGAAGGACGCTCTCAATCTAGAGGAAAGAAAGATTGGTGGTACTACGGAAAGCCTGGTCATCTAAAGAAAGACTGTTGGTCTCGGAAAAACAAAGAAGGAGACAAAAATGAAAATGATAGTAAGGAAGCTAATATTGCAAGTAATACTTTACAAGATCCTTTAATCTTATGTTTGGATAATGTTAATGATTCCTGGGTAATAGATTCTGGGGCTTCATTTCATGCTACACCCCATAGAAAATATTTTCTAGATTATGTTCAAGGTGATTTTGGACAGGTTTATTTGGGTGATGATGAGCCTTGTCAAATTGTTGGAAAAGGAAAGATAAAGATCAAGTTGCAGAATGGTAATGACTGGTTTCTGCAGGAGGTAAGACATGTTCTTAACTTAAGAAGAAATTTAATTTCTGCAGGGCAACTAAGTAGTGAAGGCTGTATAGTTACCTTCTCAGACAGTATCTTGAAGGTCGGTAAAGGATCATTAGTAGTAGCTAAAGGTGCGAAGGTAGGCATATTATATTTGTGTACTGGTAACACTTACTCTACCTTAGCTGCTACAGATAAAGTTACTGTAGGGACAGTAACAATAGATGTTGCAAGAACATATTCGATAATGTGGCACCATAGGTTTGGGCACATGAGTGAGAAAGGGATGAAAATCCTTCACTCCAAAAATCTATTGCCAGGACTAAAGAAGATTGATTTAGACAACTGTGAAAATTGTGTTTATGACAAACAAAAAAGAGCTAGATTTCTCAGGGTTGGGAAAGAGAAGAAGAGTGAGAAGTTAGAGCTTGTGTATTCAGATGTATGGGAACCGGCTCAAGTATCATCTCTTGGTGGCTCTTGTTATTATGTTATTTTTATTGATGACTCAACCAAAAAAACATGGGTATATTTTCTAAAGCAAAAATCAGATGTTTTTGAAACTTTCAAGAAATGGAAAACTTTGGTTGAGAATGAGGCAGGAAAAAGGTTGAAGTGTCTCAGATCAGATAATGGAGGTGAGTATTGCAGCAAGGCATTTGAAGATTACTGCTCCTTAAATGAGATTAGAAAGCAGAAGATAGTTTCAGGAACTCCACAGGAAAATGGTGTGTCAGAGAGAATGAATAGGACTATCATGGAACGCACAAGGAGCATGAGATTGCATGTTGGTTTGCCCTTACATTTTTGGGCAGATGTTGTACATACTGCTGTCTATTTGATAAATAGAGGACCTTCAACCCCTTTGGATGGTGGTATTTTAGAGGAGGCATGGACTGGTAAAAAGGTAAATTATTCTTTTCTGAAAACCTTTGGTTGTGAAGCTTTTGTCCATGTTGATAAAGAAAACAGAACCAAGCTTGATGCTAAATCTCAGAAATGTACCTTCATTGGATATGTGATAGATGAATATGTCTATCGGTTATGGGATTTTGAAAATAAGAAAATAACTAGAAGTAGAGATGTTATATTCAATGAGAAGGTTATGTATAAAGAACAGATGCAGGAAAAGAAGCATGAACAGGACAAGCAAGAATATGTGGTGTTGGATGAGATTCCTGAAAATGAAATGCCATAGGTACCTGATGTTCAGCAACAATAGAATGTCCCACAAACTCCTACAAGTGTTAGACGTTCTACAAGGTCTAGTAGACCCCCCGAAAGATTTTCTCCTTCTTTGTATTCTATATTATTAACTGATTCTGGTGAACCAGAAGAATATGAAGAAGCAATGCAGGTGGATGCCAAACAACAGTGGGAGCTAGGCATGAAAGAGGAGATGGACTCCTTGATGAAGAATAAGACTTGGAACTTAGTCCCTTTACCTACAGAAAAAAGATCCTTGCCTAACAAATGGGTTTATCGGCTGAAGGAGGAAGGAGGTCAAAAAAGATATAAGGCCAGACTTGTGGTAAAAGGTTTTGCACAAAAAAAGGGTATAGATTATGATGAAATATTTTCTTCAGTTGTAAAAATGACTTCAATTAGAACTGTACTTAGTCTTTTGGCTGCAGATGATTTACATCTTGAACAATTAGATGTGAAAACAACTTTTCTCCATGGAGATTTGGAGGAGGAAATTTACATGTTGCAACCACGGGGATATGAGATCAAAGGTAAGGAGAACTTGGTGTGCAGGTTGAAGAAAAGTTTGTATGGCCTAAAGCAAGCACCTCGACGATGGTATTTAAAATTTGATAGTTTCATGGCTGAACACGGTTATCATAGATGTCATTCTGATCATTGTGTATATTTTAAGAGATTTGATAATGACAGTTATATTATCTTGTTGCTTTATGTTGATGACATGCTTGTTGCTGGGTCTAACATGCAACATATAAATGATCTTAAACAGAAATTAGCCAGGTCATTTTCTATGAAGGATTTGGGTGCAGTTAAGCAAATTCTCAGTATGAGGATTACACAGGATAGGAAAAATAGAACCTTGAATTTGTCCCAAAGTGAGTATATAAAGAAGGTGTTGAAAAGATTTAACATGTAGGATGCAAAAGTAGTCAGTACACCTTTGGCTAGTCATTTCAAATTGACTAAGGAGATGTGCCCAAAGGCATAGGAAGAGGTTACTAAAATGTCTGACATCCCGTATTCATCAACTGTTGGCAGTCTGATGTATGCAATGGTATGCACAAGGCCAGATATTGCACATGCAGTGGGAGTTGTGAGCAGGTTTATGAGTAATCTGGGTATGGAACATTGGAATGTTATGAAATGGATTCTTTGGTATTTGAAAGGAACTACTAAGAAGGCATTATGTTTCAAAGGATCTAATACTGCTTTGAGTGGATTTGTTGACTCTAATCTAGCGGGTGATATTGATTCACGGAGGAGTACTACAGGTTATGTTTTTACTATAGGGGGAACTACAGTTAGTTGGATTTCTAGGCTGCAAAAGGTTATTGCACTTTCAACCACTGAAGCTGAGTATGTTGCTACTATAGAAGCCAACAAAGAGATGATTTGGTTACAATGTTTTCTGGATGAATTGGGTCAAACACGAGAGGATCGCCCATTGTATACTGATAGCCAGAGTGCCATTCATCTTGCGAAGAACTCTACTTTTCATTCAAGGACAAAGCACATTCAGCTCAGGTACCACTTCATCCAGACTATTTTGGAGGAGGGTCAGTTACAACTTGAGAAGATTCACACAAGTGAGAATCCTACTGATATGTTCATGAAGGCAGTTCCACAGGAGAAGCTGATTTCTTCATCAGTTTCTGTTGGTCTTCTTGATTGATAATTGTGGAATGTATACCAGTCAAGTCCTAGTGTTTTTTCCAACGGATGTTGCATGTACAGTGGTGTCGTGTAGTTTCAGTCTCCAAGTGGGAGATTGTTCGGTGTGGAGCCTGATCAGTCTCCAAGTGGGAGATTGGTGAAATGTGGTGACTAATCAGCAAAGTACTGTACACTCAGCACGTATTTTTTTGCCTTTTTTTGTTGATGAAAACCGACATTGTAATAAAACCCAAAAAAGGTCGACTTTGTTTGTTGCCCTAAAAATGCATGTTATAAGTGGTTGGGATGCTTAAGGCATTGTTATGTTGATGTACTATTTTTGTTGGATAATAAGAAAGATTGAACGGCTGTGTATGGTGGACGTAACCCATTTTGGGTGAACCACGTTAAATCTCTATGTTATCTGTGTCCTATTTTATTTCTTTATCTTTTGTATTTAAATCTGCATATAATTGTTAGTTCACATTTGCTTCGGATCTGCTTGAAACCCTAACAACCCTTATCAAAGACTACCTTTGAGTTTCTTAGAGGTAAACTAAGGGTTAGACCCCTATACCAGAAGAACTAGAATGATGGAGATGCATAAATCCTATAGATCTAATGTTTATTCTTCCTTAAGGATTGATGAAGTGCAAGCTACTTCATAGGGGGAGCAGCTCAGATATAAAGCTCTGATTTAATGATCTGATATAATGATTGGATATAATGTTCTGATTTGGTTAGTAGAGATGATGATGACAGAACCAATAGTAAAGAAGATCGGTGATGCACATACACCTTTGGCATTGCTGTCAAAGGGGAAGAAGAAAGAGATCAGATTTGGGAGAAGAACGAGATCAGATTTGAGAGAAGAAACAAATCAGAGAAGTTGGAGAAGTATTGGTTTAGGGGGAGAAGACAAAAGGAGGAGATCAGCAGATGATATGATACTGACACCGAGTAACAATGATGGTGTTGCAATCTGATTGGTATATATGATTGGTGTTGCCATCAATGCCAAAGGGGGATATTGTTGGCATGATTGGCATAACTGATGTAGATAAGGTGATGCAATTAAAGACTGATGACTGAACCGATAGAGGATAGAAGACTATTTGTGATGAAGAGATTGAGATTTTGTGATTAGATGACTTGATCAGTTATTTGTGTTGTCATTGATGGCAACTGATGTTAAATATTGTTAACTGATGTTTCCTGATGTTTGGTTTGTCATATAAGTGATTTAGTCTACCGAAGACAGGGTTTACCGACAATATACAAAAGACTGTGAAATAGGACTTTAACTGGTATATGCAGAGATGTTTTTACTTGAAGCGGATGATTGGTGATGATTGGTGATTTTGTGGTTTGGAATGTAAGCTTTTATCATGGTAATGAGTATCTGACCGAAACTGCATCTTGTGATGACTATTGGAAGGCATGTTTGTAATTCCTGATGAAGTTTTGCCAGGGCTTTAGTAGGGTTTTAGAACCGGTGAAGAATTCATCAAATCGGTAATGATTTTTGGTATGGTGGTGACCGACATCAAGTCTACATGTTGATGATAACACGACACAAACCGCATGAAGTGTTTTAAATATATTTTGGCGTGTTTGGAGAGCGAATTTCTTGGGAATGTGCAAAGTGCTTAGCGGGATGAGCTAATGGTTTGAATTTGTACCAAATCGACTTGTTGTGATGACTTATGATCATTCAATGACTGATATTGATTTGTAATTGATTGTAATTATCCATATGATGATCTGTAATGAGTTGTAAATATCTATGATGTAATTTAAGGTTTAGTGGCTGACCTAGTGGAAAGCATTATTTATGTTGCCTTAGTTGATGTTCATTGTGTCAGTGATCTTAGAGAAGAGTATGAACTTGTACCAGAGACGAGTGAGATCTTCTTGAGAGTTGCAGATAGTGGAGTATAACTGGATATGATTTAGGAAGCTGAGAAGTGCAAGTAATAGATCACTTTTTCACTGTTGTTTCCCAACAGTCGCAACAGATTAAATCCCTAAACCGAGTAGGTCCTGACATGTCTTGATCTTGTAAATCCCCAAACAAGGTATCTCTCAAAAAGAGTGGTAAATCCTCTCACGAGGTTGATCCTAACAGGTCATTAAACT
Source organism: Cryptomeria japonica (assembly GCF_030272615.1). NCBI lineage: Eukaryota > Viridiplantae > Streptophyta > Pinopsida > Cupressales > Cupressaceae > Cryptomeria > Cryptomeria japonica. The sequence goes on along the minus strand of NC_081409.1, from coordinate 292,414,349 downwards.
CCTAACCGGGTTGCACATCCAAATCCCTTAACTGAGTGACTCCTAACAGAGCATATTGTAAGCTCCTAATAGGGCTAATCTCCTAACATGGCGTACTTCAAAAGAGTACAAACCTTTGTGGGTACTAACTCCCATCGTGGTTTTTCCCTCTTTGGGTTTCCATGTCAAAAATATGGTTTTCATGTGTGAAATGAGTCTCATGTGATGTTATTGATTATCATTAGTTTATTCATTATTTTTGAATACACCGGTTATAGCAGTTTATCAGAGATTTATCAATGGTTACCGGTATTGTTTAATGAATTGGCATATGTGGTAAATGAAGTTAGATTTGTTGTAAGTTTGATTTGGGTTTAAAGTTTGAAATTGGTGTTAATACTAATTCACCCCCCTCTCAGTATTAACCGGATTCTCATAGAATTAACAGTTTTGATTGTTTACTGGCTTCCGGTAGAGTGGTTAGTTTACGATATTGATCTGGTATGCTTTGGCTTGTGGATTTGGTTTAGATCTGTCATTCATGATATTCAGATGGGTATCACGATCAATTGGTTCGGGATTTGATGAATAAGGAGCTATCATTTGTTCTAGTAAGTCTTTTGGTCATTGGTAAGGGCTCTATTGACAAAGCTTTGTTAAAGACCTTTTGATGCACATGATAAGTGGTGTTGGCATGACTTCTAGATGGCTTTCAGGATGTTGTTGGTTATCTTGTTTGTGTTCCTGTTGATCGGTAGTGTTGGATTTGGGTCTAGACCTGATGTTATCTTATTCGGCTAGGTTATGGACCGATTTATGTAATGTGTTGGTGGATGATCTTGATGTGTTATGGACTGGGTTTATTGATTGGATTATGTTGTTTTGATCTCAGGCCGACTTGGTTGATCATTGGATTGTGGGTTTATGTTATAAATTTATTGTATTATCTTTTAGGTGGGCGACCTAATTGTTTAGGTCCCGAGTTGGTATAAATATGATGTAAGATCTCTTTGTAGATCATGGGCATATGGGTTTTTGGGATATAGATTTATCTGTGTGCGAATAAGGTTGTAATCATATGTAGAGGTTTTTGGTTGATCATAGGTGATCGAATTAGGTTTGTGTAAGAGGTTTAAGACCTCTGGTATTGAGCTTCACCGGAACTGTATTCAGGCACAGGAGATGCTATTCTTGTAGTTCATTCTTCTTCCAAATTTTAGTCAAGATTTATTTTGTAGTCAGTGAGGCTCCTTTTGTGATGAGCAGTGCGCTCTAGGCTATTGGCCTTCCTGCATGTGCAGGCCCCTCTTATTGTAATCACATACTACGAAAGTATTATCTGACTGTGGGTAGGCTTCCCACCATGGTTTTTCCCTTTACCGGGTTTTGCACATACAAATCTTGGTGTTATCTTTTGTGGATGGTTGGTAAATGTTTTGTGGTTTATATTTGTACTTAACTGTTATATCTGTTATTCCAATTTTTTGTCTATGTATTATGGTAATAAGGTTTTAATGCTTAAAGTTCTATAATCTATTGACAACCTGATTCACCCCCCGCTCTTAGTTAACCTCTGGTTATCAGAGCCATCTAACAACCTTCATGTACTTCTTCTAAAGTTGTTGTGACCTCACCTTGCTCTAAATATCGAAGGAGAGTATCATCGAGACTTTGTCGGTATAGGGTTTCAACAATGATTATGTATCGGGTGGATCATTGTATGAAGGTTTTTTTGTTGATTGTTCGATTGGTTTGGTGGAAAGATTTGATTGTGTAGGTAAGTGTAAAAATCACCATACCATGCGGAATCAAAACCGATGAGTTGACATACTATCACGGATTCTAGGATATCATAAGTGAGGATCCAAAGTTGTTCGACTAAGAACTCATAGCGTGTTGAGTTCTGTGGCAAATCGAGAAGATAGGCTATTGTAGCCATTGCATCGGAAACTCTGTTTTTCTCTCGAGGAATCTGATCAAAGGCGATAGTGTTGAATAATTCGTTAAAACTATCAACCATTTTCTTGTAAGGCATGAGCTTATCATTCTTAGTTTGGTAATCATCATTAACCTTTCGGATGACCAACTATGAATCACCATATACTTGTAGCTCCTTCAAATTCAATTGTACGCCCATTATTAATCCTATGATCAAGGACTCATATTTTTCTATGTTGTTTGTGCATGGGAATGTGAGCCTATATGATTTTGGAATGATATCACCTTGGGGTGTGATAAAAAGAATGCCAACCCCTGAACCTTGTCTAGTGTATGACCCATCAAAATATAGCTTCCATTGTGATGTTGGCATGACTGTGAAGATTTCCTCATTTGAAAATTTTGAAACGAGGGGATGGTCTCCTATGAGTGGCACTTGAGTCAACTAAACAATAATGACTTTCCTTTTGATTGCTTTAAGATCCACATACTCTATGTTGAACTCATTAAGGATCATAACCCACTTTGCCAAGTGGCCTATTAGTGCTACTTTACTGAGTAAATAATTGAGTGGATCTATCTTGGCAATGAGTTGTATCTTATGTGTCAGGATGTAGTCTCTTAGTTTAGTTGCTGCCAAAGTTACTGCAAGACAAGCTCGTTCAATAGGTGTATAATTGAGTTCATACCCTACTAGTATCCTAGAGATGTAGTATATTGCACATTCTTTTCCTTCTGCATTATGTTGTGCTAGTAATACCCCTAAGGCTGAAGTCATAGTTGATATGTATAATAACAAGGGTCTGTCTAGAGATGGTGGTGTTAGTAATGGTGGTGTCATCAAGTAGTCCTTAAGTTGCTGGAATGCTTGTTGGCAGTTCTCTTCCCATTTGAAGAGGACATTCTTATGTAGCAGATATGTTAAGGGATGACATTTATCGACCAATTGTGCAATGAAGCGATGGATTTACTATAGCCTTCCTTGTAATTTTCTCAACTAACTGATGGTTTTAGAAGGTGGAATCTCCATGATTTCTTTTACTTTGGCAGGATCAACCTCAATTCCTTTATTTGAGACAATGTATCCTAGGAGCTTTTCAGAAGTCACTCCAAAGACACACATCTTTGGATTTAGGTGGACATTATATTGTTCCAGTTTGGTGAAGATTTTATCCAACATTGCAAGGTGATCTGCTCTTGTTAATGATTTAGCTAGTAAATCACCCATGTAATCTTCCATTGGTGTATGCATCATATCGTGGAAGATGGTAGTTATTGCCCTTTCTTATGCGGCCCCTGCATTTTTGAGACTGAATGGCATAAATTCCAATAGTATGTCCCCCATGGGCATGTGAAAGCGGTTTTATGTTGATCTCCTGGGGCGATCTTAATCTAGTTGTATCCTAAGAATCCATCCATGGGAGATATCATAGCATGCTCTACTCTGAGGTCTACGATCATATCAATGTTGGGTAGAGGGAAGTCATCCTTAGGACATGCTTTGTTTAGATCTCTTAAATCTATATAGATACAGATGCCCCCAGTCGGTTTTGCCATTGGTATGATGTTGGATATCCATTCTACATAATCAACTGGTATGATGAAATGAGGATGCACCTTCCTTACATTTTGTTTTATTGGTTTTGGTCCTTCTGCTACCATCAAGTGATGGATTACTAGATCTGGATCTAGTCCTGGCATGTCTACATAGGTCCATGCAAATTTGATCTATCTCTTTTGAAATAACTCTACAATATTTGGATCTTCTTTTGGAGTCAATGATTCTGCTAGGTGCATCATGTGGGGATGTTCTGGTGTTCCCAAATTTATTTCTCTTGTCTTGTCCACAAGGATAGCAGATTATTCCTAATTTGTGCTAAAGGGGAGAATGTCAAACCTTTCATCTTCAGGCACCTCAAAGAGGTTTTCACCTTTGTATGCATCCTTTGTTTTTACTTTTTTGGTATTTAAACCTGCCAAATTGTGGTTTTCACTTGAAGATCTTGTTTTGATTATAAAAATTTTGCGACTAAAAGGTTTGACATCCTCTCAAAAATAAGTTGTGGTGTTGAGTTCAATAGTGAATCCAGCCTTGTGATCCCTAAGGTATGTTATCCCATAATTCAAGAAAGTCTATTATTGCCTCATCGTTTAGGAAGGTGTCAAGGCATGGGGGATCTTGTTGGTCCCAGTTAACGAGTTTGGGGGTGGATGATTAACATTGCTTCATCTATTAGATTGAGTTCATAGGATGCATCAGTTATGGTGAGGATGGAGGTATTAAGGTCATCGTCAGTACTCTCCTCTTCATAATCAGGCTCGAGAGGTGACCTATCTCTCCTAGACGTATCCTCAGTATCGGGATCCCAAAAGGTTTTGATCCATGCATCTCCTTCAGCTCTTTTATCTTTAAAAGTATTAAAGGAATCCTCTTCAGATTCATGTGAATCTAAAAAACCCCATTCGTATTCATACGAATCCATCTCAAAATCACTTTGTAGAACTCTATCATTATATATTATAGGGATGTCTATAGGTGTAAAAGGTTTGTCAACAACTGCTACAGGTGTTGTATCTTATGGTGTTATTGATTTTGCTTGGGTGTCTAAAGTGGACATGAGTTGTAACCTCAAAGTGATGGGTTTTTGTGCAACAAGACCCTTTTGTTTGTTTGTTGTATGTGTGGACTTCGATTGAGAAGTGCTTGTGTAACTTGGTTTTTCTGATGTTGTAGGTTTGTCTACAATGGACATTAGCTTGAATCTATGAGTGATGGACTTAGAAGTCAGTTGCTTTTGTTTGTTTGTAAGCTTGAGCTTAGAAGAGCTCCCTGAACTAGAATTGAATCTGAGTCCTATTTTATTTCTTGGTGTTAACAAGGTTTGCAATGACTCTTGTACACCTTGCTTGTGGGATCCCAATGCACTATGATCGTCATAGGCCATCTTTTGCGTCATGGTAAAACCTTTGCCATACTTTTATGTAGGGATCTTGATCTATTGTTTACATTTGTCTGAAGGGTCTTTGTAAATCCATCTTGCCAAGTCTCCATCAATAGTTTCATGTTCTTGTCATCTACCTAGGGTGAATCCATCAAGTGTATCAGTATGTACTACAATAGGTGGCTTGAGCAAAATTTGTGGTTTTCCATGAGCCCTAGGTGAGAGGGGAAATTGGCCAACACAATAAAGTTGGCTAGTGTTATATTCTCCAAGGCCATCATCCTTTACCTTCATCTTTAGCTTGTCTTGTTTGTGTCTAAGTATCATTGTACTAGTGAGAGAAGTTGGGTGGACATATGATGATGAGGCAATGGCTTCTCTATTGCTGGGCACCATGATATCTAGTTGATGCCTTATATTGTTGTAAAAGGCAAATGGGTTAGCATCACCAAGGATGGTAATCTCTACTCCATTATGTGAAAATTTGATGCATTGATGGTAAGTGGATGGTACTTATTGCATAGCATGAATCCATGGTGGACCCAATAGGAGATTGTATGGAAGACGGAGGTCTAAGACTTGATGTATACCACATTATTCACCACAAGTCCTACCCTTACTGGTAGAGTAACACACCCTTTAGAGGAGCATTCTGCATCGTCATAAGCCTTAATGGTGATCCTCTTTTTGGCATCAACTACTCCTTCTGCATACCCAAATGATGTGATTAATTGCAATGTGCAAATGTTAAGGCCAACTCCATTATCAATCAAGAATCGCTTCATTCAGTGTTTATGTATGAATCCCTCAATGTGGAGAAGGGTGTTATGCATTTGTTGAATGGATGCATCGTCATTCTCGGCGAAAGTAAGACATGGTGATGAATTGAGACTTCCAACCATAATTTGAATTGATCTGTGTTTAGGTTGGATGGAACTGATGCTTCTTAGAGAGTTTGATCTAAGATAGTTTTATGTGAGGGTGACAGGGGCAAAATTTATATTATTAAAATGAGTGTTGGCGTCTTATCCAATTGGTCCACAATGTTATATTGTTTGGGCACGTATGTTGCTCTTGATGGTGCTCCCTATACATTAGTCTTTCTATGGAGGGTAACAATGTTGCATGTTGGAGATTTGCCTTTGATTGTAATGGTTGCATCTTGTTCATTAGCATCATAAAGATTATTGATGGTATAGGTATACAGTGCGTGTGTATAGTTCATCATGCTATCTTGGTTCTTCCCTTGATAGGAGGGACCCCCTTTCTCATATGATGGGAGTAGATTCTTGAACATGGTATGATCTATATTGGAAGTTTTTATAGTGTGGCCATCTACTTCTACGTCACCTCGATCAACAAGGTCTTGAATGATGTCCTTTAAACGATGGCAATTGTTTGTTTTGTGTCCTTTTCCCTTGTGGAATTCACAATATTTGTTCTCTCCGCCATGGAGGTTTAACCTGTGGTTCACAATTTGACATTTTAGGCAATGTGATGAGATCAAAAGATATAAGTTGTCGTAATATCTTTTTAAGAGGTTCTCCCAAGGGTGTATATGTTTGATTTGGTTTGTAGGTAGAGTACCTATTCTTAGGTGCCTCTTATTGTGTGTTGGGAGCTTGATTTCCTTGATTGTTTGGGGGATTACCTTGGTTGGTATTGTTGTTGGGATTGTTGTTGTAGAGGTTGGGATTTTTGTTGTTATGATTATCAACTTGCTTGACTATTTTGACCACACGTTGGGCAATATTGACAGTCCTCGTGTCTACAATACCATCATTAATGATGTTTTTTTTTCAACTAAAACTTAGGTTTGTCGCTGTTATATGTTGGTCGTGGACCGTCCTTGTTGTCTTTGTAGATTTTGACAAGTCCCTTCTTGATAAGGAATTTCTCAATTTTGAGTCCTTGGGCTATTATGTCCTTAAAAGAATCCGAACATTTGTCTTCCAAGTGAAACTTTATCTCTTCATTTAAGTTTGAAATGAAGATTTCATCTAATTGTTCCTTGGGAATGGGGAAGGACCATTTGCTAGAAAAGGTGTCCATCTTTACAAGAATATTGAGAATAACTCTCCATTCTTTTGTTTAGTGTTGCATAAATCAGCCATGGAGACATCACATTCTATGTTGTGCACATGATGAGCGACAAATTCTTGCACCAAGTTGTCAAATGTCCCGATTCCGTCAGCCAAGCGTGAAAACCATTGCGTAGTTGATCCCCCCGGACTTTGGGGGAAGAGGAATAATTATGTTTCATCATACACAACCTCTAAGCAAGTGGAGTAGAATTCTCTTACATGGTCTCTTGGATCTCCCTTTCTTTTGTATTTCTCAATTTATGGAGTCTCGAAATTGCATGGGAAAGGGGGCATGATCATTTTCCTATCAAACAGATAGGGACTAATATCTTCAAGAGCATATCTTTTTTGTACCCTCCCTAAATTTAATTGTTGGGCAAGGTCTTGTACTTGTTGTCTCAACATATCCATTTACATGGGAGGAGGAAGGATGTTCCCTTGTTGATAGTTGTTGTCGTCATAATTGTGGGTATTCCTCGTCCTCCTGTAGTCTTGATTTCTTTCTTGTTGATGACTATGTTGGGCTTGTTCTGGTGCTTCCCTAAGTTGTGATACGTCAACATCTAAAGGGCGTTTTGCACCCTCTTGAGAAAGTATTAGGAAATGGGCATTAGCATTGCCCTTGAGAATCTCATCAAAGAGTCTTTTGAACCTGGGATTACTAGTTGCTTCTTCTATTTTCGTTTGCATAGGAGTTTTGGGTTCTTCTCCCCCTGCAAATTCTCTATGATGAAAGGGGTTGAGGTTTTCTTCCTCTTCCCATTCTTGATGTATTTCATTTTGCTGGTGTCTCTGACTTTGAGACCTAGTCCTAGCCATGTTTGAAGTTTGTACTTGTGAAAGTGAGATGAGTGAAGAGTGGGTGGTCAATCCCCTTCTTATAGTTCCACTATTTGATGATGGGTTTGAAATGTTGGTGGATGAGTGATCTCTTTCATTAAAAGTTGGATGTTAACAAAGTCCTCTTTGGGATTGCTTATTTGGTTTTCAAGAATCGTGAGATAAGGTGTAGCAAGGTTTGTGTGTATAAATCACAAGCTACCTATCTATGCGAGGATGCACTCAAAAGCTAGTTTTAACCTGTCTATGATGCTTAGTAATGCCCCTTAGGATGATTGATCCTAGATGCAGGGACTCACTAGAGAGTATTTGTTGTTGGTGATTAACAATATCAAAAAGAACTAAGGACAAAACCTGTTTTTGTTGAGTGTTGAATGGAACTTTGATGTTTTGGAATGGGTGTAATTCTTGATTTTTGGTGGAAAATATGGAAGACATGTTTTGATTGAAAAATGAAGAAGATGAAATGTGGAAGATGTGTGTTTAGAATGACGATGAAGAAGAGGAAATGTGAAATCTTAGAATTTCTTTTAAGTGATTGTGAGTTGTCGAAAGTAAGATAGAGGATGAGAGCTTGAAAGAAGATGCGTTGATGAAAGACTGCCCTAGATGGAAGATGACTCAATAGGTTATTTCTTTTTGAGGTGGATATAACAATGAGATTTTACCACTTATATTAAGAGATTGGGATAAGGTGGATATTTGTTGAAAGACACACATTTTTAAAGATTCCTCATCAAATTCATTTCCATGACCATGTAGATAATCATGAAAACGGTGAAGGAATGTTCGATGTTTGAACAAGACTTTGCGATTTATGTAGATAAATTTTCTCTTCTTTAAGATCTCTCTTTCACTAGGTTTCTTCTTCTCAAGACGATGATATATGGATTTCTTGACATGCTTGAGGGATTTGATGATACAATGCATTTGTAAATCTTGTGGTGATTGGTTTATTTTAGACCATTATTGGGGTGTAACTTGTTTCAAATGTTTGATTTATTTGACAAGAAGACATGTCAAGCACACAAGCACATACAAACACTTTTTTTTCTTGATAACTTTGGATTGAATTTGATGAAATGTGTATGTTCTAAGATCTTTTCAAATCCCCTTTGTTTTTCACAGGTTTTTGAACAATCGAAATACAAAATCAGTCAGACTCTTCCTTGTCAAAAAGGTCATTCATAATATCATAACCCACATCATGATACTCCTTCAACTCAAACAACATTGTCACACCCAAGGGTGCACTCATTTTTTTGCCTTTTGTCAGAAGTTGAACCAAAGATAATTGCTCCTCGATTGGATCATTTTCTTGGGAGATGTATGGTGAGTGTCTTGGGGGCATATTCTTCCCCACCCTTGCATTATGATATTACAAATATTTGGATAATTGACTCAGTTTGGCCTCTATGCTTGAGGTTCATAGTAAGGGTTTTGTTCAGTGCGTCAATGATAATCTCCCTCAAGAGACTTCCCAACCTTTAGAACAAAGGCTTTACGTATCTCAAGGATATTGGGGGAAGGCTATCAATGCACACTACCGTTGAATGTGATCTTCATCACAATCCACATTTGATTGTAGTGGGTTGGAATACTTGGTGTTATCCATTCCCCACTTGGGCCGTTCCCCTCTCACTGACCTTATGAGCTTCTCAGGAGGGCAGGCCTGCTAAAGGATTTATCCTAATTTTGCACAAAAATGAGTGATTTTGGCGTTGTGATCACCCAATTAAGGGGAGAGCATAGGCCTATCACAAAGACAAAGCATATATGGTTTTTTTTTTTTTATCTCATCATTGCAATGTGATCTAATTGCTACTTGGAGATGTTGCTCCGACAAACATGGTGTTATTTTTAACCAAGATAGCAAAATGAAGCGTTCTTTTTTACCAAAACTTGCAATGCTTTCAACCTTGAAAACTTTGGAAAAACCCTGCAAGAATAAAAATATGGCTTGTTCATTTTACCTTGCAAAATGAAAGGTGAGTTGTTCTTTTTACCCTTTGTAACAAGAAATGAAATTTGTTTGTTCTTTTTAGATTGCACCGAGATAAGTGTGATCTACTTGCAAAAATAAAGGTTTTGTTTATTGTTCTTTTTAACCTTTTGCAAGAAATGAAAGATGAGTTCTTTTTAAGCACCAAAGAAAAATGATTCTTTTTAGAGAGCACCAAAATAAATGTGTGATTCTTTTTTAAAACCTTTGCAAAATGAAAGACGAGTTCTTTTTAACCCTTTTGCAAGAGAAAAAAGGTGAGGGCCTTTTTATAGCACCAAAGAAAATGTGGTTCTTTTTATCTTACACCAAAATGAAGTGTGGAATTCTTTTTAACCTTTTATAAAATGAAAACTTGTAAAAGTAAAGTGAAAACCTAATCTAACTCCATTGTGCCTGCAAGAAACATTAGCACCTGCAAAACCCTTTGAAATATTAGTCCATATTGTGGACTCACAAGCCTACAATTTTCCTTTGTGTTACAAAAATTGGCTCTCTACTAGTTACAAAAGCATTGAAACAGAGAACAAAAATGCTAAAATAGAACAAAAGCACTAAAAGAGAACAAAAACGCTAAAACAAAGAACAAAAGCCCTAAAATAGAACAAAAAATGCTAAAAGAGACCAAAAGCATTAAAATAGAGAACAAAAGCACAAAAATGTGTGACAAATGCACTAAACTGAGACCTGTGCGCAAAAAATCTACAAGTTTAGTAAAAATTTTACTTCAAAATGGAACTTATGCCCCATGGTTGGCACCAAAATGATGCACATGAAAGGGGACAAGCCAAAAACAAAGCTCAAGTGGTCAATATGTTAGTCTCAACCCAAAACCAAAACAAATGAACTTTAAAACCTTCACATACATATATCAAAATAGATTAAAAAGCACACAAAGGGAAATCATACAATGAAAATAAGGGAGAAGAGACTCCCTAATATGCCCCTGTGATGCTCTTGTTGCTTCTCCCTTGTTCTTCTCCTCTCTAAGATCCAAAGCTTGCTTTAGTGTAGCCCTCATTTTTTAGCATGTAGCCATGGATGCCAAATGAAGGATTGAATGAGGTCGAAAACGTAGTTCTATTGCTATGCAAATGCACAAACTAGAATCGCTATGAAAAAGATAAGTGAAATGCTTATGCAACTATAGTAACAATTCTCACAAAAATGTTTCCTCCCCTTTGTTTGAGGATGAGGGTTCCTTTTATAGGCAAAATGGTTGATTGAATGGTCAAGATTGATCTAGTTTAGCAAGGGCTAGGATTACATGATCCTTAATCTATGCTTGCAACTTCCACCAATGCAATGGTGACAAGTGGCATCACGAGAGGGCTTGAAAGGAGAGGGAAGAAGCATTTAATTCTTGAGAAGACATGAGGGTAACCTCATGTGGTTGGGTTATTGAATAAAGCTTTTATCCGATGGGTAAACTCTTATGCAAGGTTTATGGTTAGACCTTAACTAAAGGGACAAGATGCATGTGGGTTAACTTGTTGAAGAAGTGAAGTGTTTAAGTCTCTGTAAGAGTCTTAAATGGGTGAGATGATGGGTTGAAGGTTAATTTGGGGTTAAGATTATGCAAGTGATTAGAAGTGGGTTTAGGATAATTTAGAAGGGTTTAGAAGAATCTAGAAGAAGGATTAGTGAGCAAGTGGATGAGGATAAATAGGCAACTAATTTATTTAATTTAATCAAAATGGCGGTGCAACTTGCATTTGTAAGAGAATGCAAGTGGATGAGCATTTTTAAATAAATATTGATTTATTTAAATAGGGATTTGTTTTAGAGATTTGAAATAAATGTTAATTTATTTAAATGAGAGGAAAGGGGAAATTAAATAAATTGATAGATTTATTTAATAGTTGGACTATAGCTAATAATTTAAATAAATTTATGAAATTTATTTAATTGGATTAGAAGCATAGGTTTGAAATTATTTAATTAAATGTGAATTTAATTAATAAAAGAATATCAGTGTATTAAACAAATATTAAATATTTATTTAATTTAGTGGATAAATTTATGTGTCTACAATATGTGTGTGTGTGTATACATACATATATGTATGTATATATATGTATGTGTATATATTTTTGTGTGTGTGTGTGTGTGTGTGTGTGTGTGTGTGTGTGTGTGTGTGTGTGCATGCATATACATATACATACACATACATACATACATACATACATACATATATACATACACACATACACACATACACACATATACATATACATATACATATACATATACATATGTGTGTATGTATGTATGTATGTATATGTATGTACATACATACATACATACATGCACGCATATGTGTGTGTGTTTATTCTTACCAATGACCGCCACCTTACCCACATGGGTGGTGGGATTTATAAACAATGCAATATGTATATGTGAAGGAGAAGTCGACCACGTATGTGGCATACTTCCCTTTATTCCTTGTCAAGTAGGGAGGGGATGTTAATAATAACAAGCCCCTTGTTTATAGCAAGCTCATGGCCAATCAACCTTTGGAACTTGACTAAGTCAAACTACTTTGTTAGGGATAGCAAGTGGAAATTGAAAAGGTATTAATATTAATTCATAGGTAATATAGTTAGAATCCACGATGGACTTAGTCGATAAGCATGTGTTATTAGGAGATATAAATCAATTTGTTTAGGTAAATGATAAAGGATAACTAATCATATTTGACTTTGTAAATTATTAAGTGATTCATAGTAGAATTAAGTTGGACTCTATATGTGTCAACTTTGTAGTTGAATGAGAGCTACATAGTCTTAGCGGTGGCGAATTTGAGAACTTAATTATAGCATTAAGTCTCTCAAATTCATGTATATATAGAGGATCTCTCTTCCTTCTTGATCATCATCTTTTACTTTTGGAAATTTTTCATTGCTTATTCGTTCTTCTTCATTTGTGAGAGAAAGATGACAGTTCCAGTATTGTGAGGAAGTAGGGTAGTTGTTATCTTTGAGAGCTTGTGAGATTATATGATTGTGGATAAGTTGTGAAGCCAACGTGATTGTGATTAGGAATTAGTATCTGCGTGGAAGCTATATTCCAGGCATGGGGATTCTATCTTTTCTTTTATATTGAAATATATTATGTTAGAGTAAGATGTTGTAGAAGCTAAAGTGATGCAATGCTTGAAATTGTGTTTACCTGTATAATATACATTCATGAGTTGATGGGAACTTTTTATTAATATTTATGATTGGATTTACGTATATGTATATAATAGCTAAGTTAGAACTATGCAATGGTGTGTATCTTTAGTATGTAGGAATGATTTATTTAGTTAATCTTGGGGTTAGGTCAATCCATGGATGAGAATAACCTCTTAGTTAGAACTGTGCAATGGTGTGTATATTTAGTATGGAGGAATGATTGATTCAGTTAATCTTGGGGTTAGGTCAATCCATGGATGGGAATAACCTAGTTAGTCATACTATTATTAACTCTATGAGAATGGTATGGGAATAGAATAAATGGTCAGTATACCAAATTAAGTAATGAAGTGGGTGGACAAACTGCTCACACTCGAAGTACTGGGTGATGAATTCTTTGGCCAAAGTAGTGTAGGTTGCCACTGTCTACACTGTTGGTTCACTATGATCCAGGTTTACATACTAGACATGGAACACCATACATATAGGTTGTAGCCAATGTATGGTAGCTCTAGATATGTAGGACACAACACTATGCTCAGAAGGGTATTATTATGAGGTCACCAAACCAATCTCTTCGTTGAAAGGTCGAGTCACTTCAATTAGAAGAGGCATGGGGGACTGTAAAGTCTTGGTTAGGTGGAAAAGAGCTTGAGTGATGCTCTTCCTCATGTAGTTGGTGGCAAAAATTTGAGGATGTATTCCAACAAGGACATATAGACTGTTTATTTCTCTTATGTTTCATTAAGCTCATAAAAGCTATGTATGTACTCATATTCCTAATGTAAATGGAAATTTAAGAAGGAAAATGTAAATGCTTTCATATCATGTTTATGAATATGATATTGTATATGAATTATGATGCAATGGAAAAGTTGAAATGTGATTTCTTTCAAATATGCATATTGTTTATGAATTGGAAAAAAAAATAAAAAAATTTATTACTTGTATGTTTGCAATTTATTTCTTTCACTTGAGGTTAAAACTTAGTTATTTGAATGGGTGGGACAATGGGCATGTTACAAATTGTAAAGGTTACTATAACAGTCCTAATAACAACAAAAATTAGAATCATAACATCATCAAATACAATAAAAGACTCAAATACAAGTTGCCCAATGACAATGTACTTCTAGCTAGAGAACCTAGACACTATCTGACATGTAGAATGAGTTTTCTTTGGAAGTACTTCAGCATGGTAACTTGCAGGCATATCAATAAAGCACTTGATTTAGTAGAAGATGTAATCAAAATATTTTCTATTAACATTTTGAAAAAATTATTGGGTGATCAATATGTGTTAGTTGGAGGATTCAGGGAGTACACTGGTTGTCATCAGAAGATCCTATAGATTGTTAAATCAATTTTTAGTTTTTGGTTTGGTTTGGAATGTTGTTATATGATATTATTTTTTGGCCATCAAATGTACCATTTTTGTTCCAAATCATTTCCCAAAGCTACATCTATCATCCTTCATGCAAAAACAAAGTTTGGAGTAGTTAGTGTTGATTTTTGTAAGGATTGTGTCCACCACTACAAGATTTATAGCTTTGATAAATCCTACAAGAGCTTTGGTTTAAGCTTTCTCGGTGATAGTGCACATACTCAATTTTGGAAAGGAGTTGAAAAGAGCAAGTTATTGATTGCAAAAGATGAAAGGAATGCTATTAAACATCGGGTAATATGGATTAAAAAGTTTCACATTAAAATTCACCTCAACAAAATCATAGAGCACAAGTGCACTCTTCAAGGAATTATTAGGATGTTTGAGAGGAAGGTGCGACAATTTACAAGTACAAGATCGCACCTTGTAAAGCAATATGCAGTGTTTGGTTATTTTGCGCATCGAGATTTTAGAGCATCATTGTTGCAGTTGCTTGAGGACAAGCAATTTTGGGAATGGAAGATTTGTCATGACCCCTTTTCAAAATTTTCTAAAATAGTAACTTACTAAAAATAGCGAGCAATCCCAAAATAACAAATCAAGATCTATTGACAGTTTGAGAAATAATAATAAATTTGGTAATTTTGTTAAGATTTTAATAATATTCAAATAGAAAATATATTTAAATTTAAATATTTCCCTCATTTTTCATGGGCATTTGGGAAACTTCACTCGACTTGTCTTTTTGGAAACTAATGGTTTTTTGGCAATTTTGAGAAATAGAAACTTTGTTGGAAGTCGTAGAGGTTTTGAGAAATGGAATTTTCTTTGAAAATTGTAGAAGTTTGGAGAATAGAAGGAAAGTTTAATTTTATTGGGAGTGGGATTTTGATACCCAAACATGGATTTTAAATGTGTTCTAATTTATACACGATTTTAGCTTCATTTCTTATTATTCATGTTGCATATTTTATCAAAGCTTTTGTTTGTTTCTTTAGTGGTTGATAAACTAGTGGAGAAGGAGACTATATAACGAGAGTTTGAAGGTTTCTAGGTGATCTAAGAATGAGAGCCAAAGAATTACCCCGTGATCTAAGATGAGAGTCAAGGATTCCCATGAAATAACCTTATTTTAGAGGTTATCATTGTGCCAATTTGTTAAGGATTTCTTCAGTGTTGATTTTGTATGTCCTACAAAAGTTTATGGTAGCTTAGAGACCATGGGTTTTCTTTAATTTAGTTTTATTTTGTAAATATTTGTCAAACAAATCTTTATGGAGAAGTTTGTTAAGTTTCCTTGAAAACTGGTTAAGCTAACAATGTGTTTTGGAACCAGTTTCCTCTCTAATTTGTAATAAGATTGAAGCAAATGAAATAGAATATTTGCATAAGATAATGGTATTAAATTTTATGATATTCCTTGCTAAGAATTTGCACAATTTCATTTCATATCACTAAATTAAGATCTTTGAAGTTCGGGTGAGAATAAATTAATCTACAATTAACTAGTTTGTATGTTCCCAATAACTCTCGAATTTAAATAAAGAAATATTTTAAGAATTTATTTCAAATTTGATATTTTATTTGGCAAAGGACATTACAGGCTCTTAGTCAAGAAGGGTTGACATATATTTCATGTCATTGTCAAGCTAATAACATGCATGAATCATTACCTTTCATACTATGCTTTGTCGACCTATCATATGCAATTTTAGCATAAGTTATGCATCAATTTGTAGTAATATTACTACTTGCATTTTAATATATTGTTGGAAACATTTGCAACTAGTCATATAGACTGCCTAGATAGATGAGCTTGCATATCATAAAGTAATTAATAGAATCTCACGCATTTAGAAGTAAATTTGATCTTTCAAAGAGTCATTATGATCAAACAACTCGAGAAATAAATAAAAAGAGACATAGTCTCTATTTTTCTTAAGCAATTAATATGTTGTATCATTCCTTTGGTTTGCAAGTTAACAGTGGCAACCATTCATAAACCATGATAATCTCAAATATAAAGATTTACATTAAATACTTTCCTTTTATATTGAGCAATAGATAAGTCATGATCAACATTATTGTTGGTTATCATACTCTTTGAGACCCTTATGTGGTCAATCTAAGATTATAAGAAAGCAAATAACCTCTATTTTGTATAAATAATTCATCGTAATTAAATCTAATAAGTCAATAGTTCAAGGCTATATGTATCTCAATGAGCCATAGTCATTTGATAACACATTATAATTTCTTGGGTATACTTTAAACCAACTGATAATAGTCATTTGAGAGTACACGGGGATTAAGTGAAAGTGTGAAAGCGTAATGTTATGGAAAGGACACATGCATATATGCATGTACGTGCAAGGGATGCACATACATGTACACATGTGATGTGTTAAGAAGCGCACACTTGCACTCATTACTAAATAGTGAGATTGTTTAATACGAGTCATATAGAGAGTGGTATCTCTCGAGAAGCCTTATGCATTCTAAGGTAGAGTCTCCACCTAGAGGGTTGGGTAGTAAACCTAGCCAGGGAAGAGAAGCGAGACCTTGACAATCTAAAAGTTGTAACTTCAACTTAGCCTGATAGTACATAATTTTACATTGAAATATATTAAAGTTGGAAACCATAAATTGACCAAAATGTGAATTACATTCATTCAATTCTTGTGTAATCCATTGTTATTAATTGACAAAATGTAGTGATAACACGTCATAGTGGTTAAGTCCACCTAGTCAAGCCAACCAAAACTTGAGTAATGTTGTAACAAGTCAAGTGGGGTGGTGAATAATGATTTCACATTAAACATGCTTTGCAATTATATAATTTTTTTAACCAAGGTGGCAATCACCCAACTAGTACTCTAGTGGTAAGTTATATAACCAAATCCATATCAGATCCTTTGTTGGCCTCATACCTTTCAAATTGAAATTAACCACCAATTTTTGAATATATATGTGCACCCTTGATGTTCTAAGATAAAAAATCCTCCAAAATTCAATCCCTACCATCTTCATTATTGAAGTCTTTTGCAAAGAAACCATTTGGTAGGGAAGAATCTTTCTTTGCACCAACCCAATATTGAGTGACCTATTCGTGGATCTCATGCATGTTGAGCTTCTTGCCCAAGATTAATCCTATGATGACTGTGCGCTCCAATTCCTTGAAGTCCTTTTCCGCAATGGCTCCAACATCGACACAAATCTCCTTTTACTAAAAAACCCTAGGTCGACTCTAGCCATTGCTTGCAAAATTCACTTATTTTTGCTCGATATTTCCTCCATAAACTCTATTCATTATTAATTTTACCAAAACTAAACTCATACAGTTATTATCAAAGTTAGAAAAAACACACTAAAAAATATCACTAATCAATTTAAAAAAGTGTCTAACTTATTCTCATTATCAAGAGATAAACTCAATTGTCTAGCCAAGTGGTCCTTGATCTATCAATGACATTGAATGACTAAAACAAAGTCCACCATTATTAAGTTTGATGAATGGGAAGACCTAACGCTCTAAATGGATGAATGCTGAAATGAATATCCTTCAATTTTGATGTTAAAAATAAAAGAAATAAAAAGATTAATTAGTTGTACCCAATACCAACCTGCCACAAGAAAACAAAAAAAAAACACTAAAATACTTTAACAAAAAAAAAAAATCATCTAAATAGACTATATTGACTAAATGAATAACTCTCATAGAAATAATATCATCTAAATAAACTATTTTGACTAAAATACATAGCTCTCACAAAAATGACCACAAACATCTGCTATATAAACTATGTTGACTAAAATGAATAGCGCTCACAAAAATGATCACAAACATCATCTATATAAACTATGATTACTAAAATGAATAGCTCTCACAAAAATGACCCCAAATTGTGGTAAAAAATTATAACGAAATAAATTATACTGAAGACTTTCTCTTTCTTTGGACAAGGGCAACAAAAATTCCCTCCCTAAACATTGATATGCAAGAGTTGACATATTTGAAGTCAATTATGATGAGGGCACAATTTATAACCTTCCTTCTATTTAGAACATTAAAATATTCGAATATTATTAAAAAAAGGTAAGTGTGGTGAGGACAACAGAGAGTTCTGAGGAGGTCGCTAGAAAATTAATTTTAAAAAACTTGGAAGAAGTAGTGCGCGGGTTAGCAAATTGGAGTTAAATTGAACCGCAGTAATCAGTTTGGCTATTGTGCTGTTAACTCTGGTTTTGAATTTTTTTTATTGTTTGCCAGTAAAATTGATTCGTCATCCTCGAGAACAAGAAGAAGAGAAGGTTTTTGACGTCTTTTCAGGCTTGAAGGAGATTACTATTATTTTTTAAACCTTTAATTCGACGAGGTAGTGGGTTCGAATCTAGGGCCTTAATTGAGCAAACAAAATTTGTTTTCTTTTGTTTGGCTGTCGATCTGAGGGTTAGCGAGGGCATTTTGATGTGCCCGCGATCTGAGGATTCAGCAATGAGGGCATGGACTTACGAGCTGTCCGAGAACTGGGTATGCATCGGAATTTAGTTTCGGCGATCGGTTAGGTTTTCTGTGAGCTTGGCAGGGTTTTGGGCAAGGGTTTCGAAGGCGGTAGTTAATTCATGGGCGGCAAGGGACTGAATGAACAATGCTCAACAGGTTAAGCTCTCTTTGCGGTTTTTGGATCGAAAGGAATTCTGTTTGGCAAAGAATTCAGAGTAGAAATTGTTTAAGGCTATTGCTATGGAGGTGGATTCAGGGATGGGGCCTGAATCTGAACAGGAACAGACACAAAACGCACAGGAGAATGCAGACAGTAGTAATCAACAGCAGGGGGAATCAAATCCGTATGGCGAAGAGCAGGCAATGGCCGTTCAGCAGCAGAATCAGCAGCAGAATCATCAGCACCAGGGATCAGTCATTAATGGTGGACCCAGGCCTGCTCCAACTTACAAGGTGGTTAGTGCAATAATGGAGAAAGAGGATGACGGGCCAGGTCCCAGGTGTGGGCACACATTGACAGCCGTTGCTGCTGTGGGAGATGAGGGGCAGCCTGGTTATATTGGCCCTAGGTTGATTTTGTTTGGAGGTGCCACTGCTCTGGAGGGAAATTCTGCTGCAGTCGGACCGCCTTCGTCTGGTGGGAATGCTGGAATCAGTATGTTTCTCTGACCATCATTCTCACCATCTTGATTTATGCATTCAGGGAAAAATTTAGGGAAGGGAAATTCTTTTACACGCAGAAAATAGCAGGCAAGTCTGTCCAACTCAAGAAATATAAAATGCATGAGTTGTAAGCTAATTCTAAGGAAAAATATAGGTTTTGTTGAGAAATCCTTTTTGTTTTTTTGGAAAATATACAACCGCGGGTGAGTCTTTGAAATGCACATAGTAAGAAACATGTGTATTGTAGGCTAATTCTGAGTAAAACATAGGATTTTTTGAGAAAATTATATTTTGGTGAGCGCAATATCATCATGGATATATTACATAAGAACTTCTTGGGAATTTGTGATTGAAAATCGTGAAAATTTAGCCAATTAGCAAAAAAGCACTCTACAGAAATGCCCTGGTATACCTTATTTTGGTTTCATTGAATTTAGTCAGGCTTTATCAAAATAGCAATGTACTCTGGCTGGAATTTTTTCCCCCTAGATGACATGAATATGTAGAGTTCGAGGTGAATATTGAGTTAATTTTGCATTAAAATGCAATTCTACCACAATTAGACCAATCTGGACAGATTTTATATAAAATCCTGACTTGTTCTTTCAATAGTTAATGGAAACTTAGCTGATCTATGCCAAACAATAACAGTAGCATTGAGTGGATTTAAACCTGAAAACCCTTATTTCTTTCTTGTACAATAGGAAGGTATAGAAATTAGGGATGATTTCAAGTAAAATCTAAATCAAAATGAATATTTACAGGATATAGACACAGTTAAACAGATTTAAATAGAAGATCAGATGACATAACACATGATATTCAAAGGATTGAAGTGGAGACCGATCTCAATACTTGTTTAGTTATCTTTATAATGATAATCTGTGTGGAATAGGGTTTGGCCTATCTGTCAATGTTTAATAGTGAATTATCTCATTTAAGACAAGCTATACACAGATGCATTGATCTTAGTGAAGTGTGAACATTCTCTGGAGAATCAGCTGATATAGGATCAACCATAAACAGACGTAATGGGGGTAGATAAAGGTTACAAGCGTTGACCCAACTCTCAAATTATTTTAAGAAGGACAGCATTTGTTGAACAGATGTTACAGATTCACTGTTGGCAAAACCAATGCAACCAATATCATTAAAGGCATTAGTTGAAAGGATTCAAAATAGTTTCTTGGGATGAAGGAAAGAGGGAGGCTGGGCAGGTTGGGGAAGTCGGAAATTTTCAAATAAAAACAATTATGAAACTTTTCTATAGTTTTAAGAAAATTTGGGATATTGCCAAAATTATAACAAATCTGCATTATGAGGCACTTCTACTGTATTTAGACAAATATATACGGGTTTTGTGAGAATGCTCGAATCAGGGTGTTCTTGATCTAATCTCCTTGATTTATGCATTCATATGTATGAGGGTCGATTTTGGTTAATTTGAAAGGCTTGGTCTAATTGATGTATATTGTTTGGAATTCTATTCTTGTTCAAATGATGGAAAGGTATAGAAATTATCGGAAAAATTCTTGTAGAATCTGCATCAAAATACATTTTCTTCAAAAATAGACTAGTTTGTACATATACCCTGTATACCATTTATGTAAGCTTAGTTTATTTGGGGAAAGTAATACACACAGGTATTGAGAGGAGACCAAGCTTGAAAACCCTTCTTGTAAAATTATAAGGGTTGGAGTTTAGATGGGAATACCTAATAAAATCTGCATGGCAGTGCATTTGTACAGTCATAATGATGTGTCTTGTTTGGAAATTGATCCCTATTTATGATGTGGAAAGACATAAAAATTGTAAATGAGTTTCTAGTAAAAGCTTCATTGAAATGTATTTTTTTGACAAAGTACCGTTGTTTGGACAGATTTTGTGGGAACCACTGAACAATCTGTCAATATTTATGACAGCTTAGCTTATTGGGGTAGTCAATGATTCAATACACAAGGCATTGAGTGGAGACCGAGCTTGAAAACTCTTACAAGAAGATTTCACTTGAACTTTTGACTTAAACTGTCAATTATTAAAGCTTATCTTATTTGGTGCAACCAATACACAGAGGCATTGAGTGGAGATTAAGGATGAAAAATATTCTTATAAGATGGAAAGTTATGGGATCTAGATAGTAATATCCAATAACATCTGCATCACAATGCATTTTTACCAATTTAGGCAAACATGAGCAGATTTTGTGCGAAAGCTTGACTTTCTTTGCCAATATTTAATAACAATTAGCTGTGATGGGGCAAGCAATTTTTTTATTCTTTTTGATTTTGAGCTGCTGAGCTCCATGTCTCAAATATGATTGCACATATATTCGCTCATGTAAGTTTAAATCATGGCTACTGAAGACCCGGAAGTGGGTTCCTATATTCCCAGATGATATCCAGCAGTTGCCTGAAGGGTATGTGGGTGAATTATTTGCAGTCCGTCTTTATAAACTATGTTCGTTATTCTCCAGAATGATGACTACTGTGGAATAGAGCTGGTGATATTCATGGAATCACATCTGATTTAGGGCATTCTATACACAGAGGCATGGAGTGAAGTATTTAGATAAGCCCCCAAAGCTGTATCCACCTATTTTTGAAACGGGACACATGTTGAGTAGAGGATGTTATTTTCACTGATGGTAATGTAAATGCTACCAAAATCATGAAAAGGTATAATTGATAAGCATCCATGAAAAAAGAAGGGAAAGACAAATAAAAAGGTGGAAAGTGACATTGTTTTTAAACAAAAGTAGTTGGGAAACTTTTTATAGATATAGAAACATTTAGAAATCCTTCACCTATCTTTGTCAATATCTTATTAATACTTAGTTGATTTGGGGCAAAACATTGCAAAGAGTCATTGAGAGTGTGCATCACAATGCATCATGCCAATTATTAGACAAGGACGAACAGAGTTTCTGGGTGCTTGATGTGAATGTCAAACGTTTTAAGAAAATTTAGCTGATTTTGGGCAAGCAATAAGCAGAGATATTGGGAGTTTGTTTCACAATACATTTCCCAAAAATCATATAAATTTAGATTAGATTTTGTGTAAGACCTTAAAATTATTCTGTTAGTAAGTTAAGGGAACATGGATTATTTTGGGCAAACAGTACTGAGAGGCATGGAGTGGAGATTGATTTCAAAAATATCATTTGTCTCTTTTTATGCTATTGGAAGGCATAAAAATTAGGTACTATTATCTGGTGGCATATGGATTAAAAGCATTTCTACGGAACATAGTTGCAGAAATCTTAAAATAATGTGATTTATTTCAATTAGTCGCCAGTTGGTTCTAATACCAATATTGGCAATCGATTGTCAAATTGTTTTATGATGTATTTTTGACCGAAAAATTGCGATTGAATTTTGCAAAAACTCATTTTTTTGATTAAAAAAATGCATTTCTGGGTCTTTCTCATTTATGCAGTATTTTTTCCCTTACTTTTACTGTAACACGATTTTTCCAAATTAGTTAAAACAATCATATTCTTTTGGTTTGCTGAGGTATTTTCAGGAAACATTTTTTCTACTATGCTGCAGAACACAGACAAAAATGGACAACTTTTGTGTTTTCTCGTGACCATTCCAAGCCATTTCATATTTGATGGAATATGAATTGGCTTGGGACAACAGTGTCAAATGGATATTACATTGGTATGTTGAGCTGTATTAGAAACAATTAACTCTGTGGAATAGAGTTGAATGTTTCACAATGAAGCTCTATGATATTTAGACAAATATGGAATAGATTTTGGGGAACTCTCGACAAACATGATACTGGCAGTTGAACAAATTGGGATGAGTGTTATGGAGAGAAATTGAGTTGACGCTTTTTAAAAAATTTGGTCTACCTGTTTTGGAAATCATGACTTTTGCTAGTGATTTCATGGTTGGTAAAACCAATCATACTAAGATTATGAAAGGGAAAGGCGATCCAAGTGAAATGATCAAACACAAGTTTTATGCTTTATGCTTTGTCCAAGGGAAAGTCAACCTTCATGGTCTGCAATGTTGCCGAGTCATGTTTTATGCTTTGTGGTACTGCTGAACCACTTCCAGAGGTCTGTGTACTTTCAAGATCATCAATCCATCCCTATCATATTGCACACACATTTTCAGTAGTGCAAGTCAATATGGGGCAGATCAGACATGGTATCATCCAATTGCACAGAAAAGTTTACCTATCATCAGCTTTGTTAGAGATCCAAACATCTATAGACCAAACTGCTAATCTTCATCCAAAACACATGATATTCTAAGTGGTAATGGTGTTGCTGCCCTTGTCCTTGAAGGGCCAGAACTAGAAGCCAATATATGGTGTTACATTTTAGCATGGCTCAGCTTAACTCTCAGGAGATGAAGAGTAAGATGTTACTATTTCATTATCAATAATGGTTCTTTGAATCTTTAGCCTTTGCGGCTCTGTGACATTGTTTATGCGGTATAAATATCGTCAAGGTGTAGTTAGTGGAAGATAGATGACATTACATCTTGCTCTAGATTATGCCATTTGCATAGATGCATTTGTAAAGTTTGCTGTTCCAGTTTTGTAATCTATCCCGGCTTTATTCTTTAAATGCTATTCATCATTCGTTCCTATTGCGTCTGAATCATTGATAACTATTGCTTCTGCAAGTAACACAGCTAGATTCTTCATTCTGAGAATTTAGAGTTATGTTCCCTCTGATATTTCCTCATTTTTGGTTCAAAGATCCCAAATAGATCAATGGGGGAAAGTATCCAAAAAGAAAAAAAATGATTAAATTTTTAGTGATGAATAATTACAATTGTTTTATGTTGAAGCAAAATGGGGCAATCTATGGGGGGGCTGCTCACTAAGAAAATGATTTATATATTTCAATAATTAAATGATAGTGCGTGGCAGTCCAGAACAATTCAATTTATGACTTTTTGAATCTAGATGTGGACTGTAAAGATGACATAGGAATAGTTATAAATTACTTTTACCTAGGACAGCCTATTGCTGCTGCATATAATGTGCAGAGTAGATCTTATACAGCATTTTGGTCATTATTTGCCATAAAACCATGGAAAGATGAGAAAAATTAAACCAAATTTCTAGAATATATAAAGTACATTTGATTCAAAAAATTCAATGTATAAGTACTCAGCTGGATATCTAATATTTCTCACATAGTTTAGTTGATTTTCTTCTCGAGCAGCTCCATCATTTCACTCTTCACCATTCCTTGAATTTGAAGGCTGGAGTCTTGGGCTCCTGAGGCAGTCCATTCCCTATCGGACCTCACTAAAACAATCAGATGGGCCTGTTGTAACAATTTCATAATCAGAAGTGTTGCAAGGTGTGCGCCCTTGGTCTCTTTGTGCTGTGCAGCGTAGCGCTCGGGTTTGTGACATGGCTTAACCGCCTCTTGTGGATTCTATAAGTCCAGTGGTTGTATCGGGCATTGACAGGTCGATCTTTTGGTGCAACGGCAACCACACTTGTAACAAGTGGTATCAGAGCTTGGTCATAGGTTCAAACCCCTCGCTTGCGCTGGGGGGGATTGTTGCAAGGTGTGCACCCCTTGGTCTCCTTGTGCTGTGCAGCCCAGTGCTCGGGTTTGTGACATGTCTTAACCGCCTCCTGTGGATTCTATAAGTCTAGTGGTTGTATCGGGCATTAACAGGTCGATCTTTTGGTGCAATGGCAACCACACTTGTAACAAGAAGTAGTGACAGCATTGTATTGAATTGTTATTATATGCTTCATTTTTTTAATCACAATCAAAATGCAGAAGGAGAAGCCATTTCTTGTGATGAACCTTTCAGTAACCATGATTTGGCCAAGGAATGAGTGATGCATCTTATTTCAGTATTACCAGAATATGGGAGCAATTCCTTTATATTAGCTGCCACTCCTGAATCATTTATATTCCATATTTAGCTCTTCTCAAGGAGGTTCTGCCTGTAATATTGTAATTGTGCAATTCCAGATCTTTCCAGGCAAGTTTTCTAAGAACTTATCTCAAGCTTAACCGCGTAGTGAGTTGGGCTATTCATTTTTCCTATACCACTGCTTGCAGCCTGCTCCTCTGCATTTTAAGGTCTAGCTCTTTGAATCTACACAGAGGATTTCCGATTTTGCAATGCTTTACTTCCCCAGAGTGAAGTTTCATTAGAGTTGTGTATAGACATATGCAGAGTTGGGTTAATGCTGAAATCTTGTGAAACCTCAATTGATCTGGAATTTTTTTGAGCAGTCGGATATATTGTTAAGAGCTCTCATTAAAATATCAGTGGTGTAACTACAGCTAGAGGATTAAATTCTTCAAATAGGAATGCGTTGAACATTTTTATAACAAGTGTTCATAGAAATATTTGATATTGCTAAAAGAGAAGTTAATTCCTTGTGATGACTGGTAAAAGTATTTGAGTAAAATGAGATGAGATTCAGTGTGTCTTGGATGATGTAGGATGCACTGCCAACACTCTCATGGGAGCCCAAATTGGTGCAATGGCTTTGTGGGAATGACTTTTTGACCTCTGTTTAAGATGCCCCACAAGAGGGGTAGGCTCTCATCAGAATGGGGTGCTGAGGCCTTTAAGAACAGAGATCAGGTGCTCTCATTACTGTCCTTGTACTGCTTGCTCATTAAAATTTGAAATCTTATCCAGAGAAATAGATGGACTATTTTCGTTAGAGCTTCCTTTTAGTGCTATGTAGGCAAGGAATGTTTTTAAACTCTTCCTACTAGGAAGTAATGCTTGAGCTGGAGGGAAAGTATTTGTAGATAGAAAAGTAAATGTTAATCTTCTTGTAGCTGAATATTTTTCTTCCCAATAGAAGTTGCTGACATCTACCCATGAAGATTGTGGGAACTGGTGCTCTGAAAAAGTTTGATTGGTGCCAATCCAGAAACATTCACCCATTATATACAATCATAGCCTAGCTATTATATTAACTCTCATTAATATCCTTTGTGAATTTTAAATAACCAAATATGTAGAAACATATAATAATGGGGACATTGGGCAGTGATGGGGACTTTAGTAATTTAGTTTGTTTTTATGGGATTTTTCACCATATGGGTGTATAGTTTAATACTCATCACCTTGTTGAATATTATCCATCTTAAGGAAAAGCTTATGGAAAACCTGTGTTAGTTTTGTTTACATTGACATTTCAGATCATAGTCCATGATTTATCAGCAAGATGAAAGTTAATGATCTCTCTATAACTCTTTAACTCATGATATCTATTGTTGAATAATCAAAAGGCAAGAGGACATGCAAAGAAAATTTGCACCTGGGGAAGGAATGGTGATTTTAGTAAATCTATTGCCTAGGGTTCTTTTGCTGTCCAGCCCCTTTCCCAATTCGGAAAGATTTTGCATCAGTTCAGTTGGATAAGTGTTACAGATTTTTAACTGCTTCAATTTTAGAGTTTGAGGGGGCCTAGTAACTTCATCTACAAATTAGTGAATTACACGTAACAACAACATTGTCATATGGGAGCATTCCTACAAAGTTTTGCACCTGCATTATTGCAGTGATAAGTGCTTCAACTTACTGGTAGTCCATAGCTAAGCAAATACAGCAGTAATTGTAATCACTGCATATGCAGTCTTACAAAATCAACACCTGATTTAAGTTGAAGAGTTCTTGTATTTCAGAATTTCTTGATTGATAATTTTCTTACATATGCAGAAAGGAATCATGAATATGTTTGTGCTACTAGTGGTAGCAGTAATATGTTGGCAGTAAGTGCTACTAGTGGTAGCATTAAGGCTATGTAGTCAGCTCTAATTATTACACCCTAACTGTTAACAGGGATCCAAAAGTATGCGGATTTTTTCCTTTTTTCAGTCTGGAAAGTGTCCAACTTAGGAACTATAAATTAATGTTAATTCCAATGACTGGTAATCACATAGAGACAATATTTCAATATAGAAGCTTGAGTGTAATGTAACTCACTGTTGAAATTCATGTTAAGACACTCTTCTTATTAAGAGTAAAAATTTACAAAGTTATAATATTTAGAAAGTTTTAAATAAACTGGAATGTGATTTGCTAACTACAAACTCAAAACTCAAAACGTGTTTCAGAACTATAGTAGCATCTCTTATGCCTCCATTTGTCTACTAAAATTGCAGGACTTGCGGGAGCTACTGCTGAAGTGCACTGTTATGATGTATTGACAAATAAATGGACAAGGTAAATGATATACTTAATATATACTTCTGAATTTGCATTACATGTATTGGTTCTGTTCTTCACAAGTTTGCGATTGTTTATCTTGTCCCTTCAATAATTAAGTTCCCTGGATTCTTTTCTGCTTGTCATTCATAAAACCAGTAATATTAGGCAAGGTGTTAGATAACACATTATTACATTTAGTCTGCGCTTCTAGAGAAGTTTGTTCTGTGATGATTCTCTCCAAAGTATATGTTATCCTTAATGAGATCAAACATGCCAGAAGTTAACCCTACAAACTCTTTTTGTTTATTTTTATTTCTCAAAATTGAACTAAAATTGGAGTTTAAACTTTAAACTAATGAGAATTTATAAAATACAAGAGATCTTACAATTACCATAACCATTTAAATATTTTTTTTCTTGAGTTCTGCTTGTTATAACTTATAAATATGAAATTATAGGATGCAATCTTAATATTCTTGGTTAGGAATATGAAATTACATGATGCAATCTTAATATTGCTTGAAGTAATTGACAACACTATATGCAGGCTTACTCCTGTAGGAGATCCACCATCCCCTCGGGCAGCACATGTTGCAACTGCTGTGGGTACAATGGTTGTAATTCAGGTATAAATGGTGTTGATGTCATGGTTCTGTCATACCCACATTGGCTCTGAAAATAATTTTATCTACTCACTCACACAAAGCTGGCTTGTGCTTGGCAATATTCTATGCAGGGTGGCATTGGACCTGCTGGTCTGTCAACAGAAGATCTGCATGTTCTCGATTTAACACAACAACGGCCACGTTGGCACAGGTTTGATTTTACCTAGAATATATGCGAACATATGGTTTTTGTGGAGTGTTTCTTGCGTTGTTGCTGATTCTTTTTTGTGTTTTTGCAGGGTAGTTGTTCAGGGACCTGGTCCTGGACCTCGATATGGTCACGTGATGGCTCTCGTAGGGCAGAGATTTCTCTTGGCAATCGGTGGAAATGATGGTAAGCCTCCTTTTTTTGCTTTTGATTATGTTGTTATGATTCTAACTATAATGAACATTGTAACCTATGTTACTTTTGGTGTTTAATTTTTCATATCTCTATCTCACATTGGATTGCTGCAAATGCTTATATTTGACTTTTCTCCAGGTAAAAGACCTTTGGCAGATGTTTGGGCCTTGGATACAGCAGCTAAACCTTATGAATGGCGGAAACTAGAGCCAGAAGGGGATGGCCCACCTCCATGCATGTGAGTTAAATGGCAGAGCCTAATAATTTTCACTGTGTTTTTGGTCTACCAATAATTGGCCAGAATAATACTTAGCTTTGTTAAGAAGAGGATATATGTCATGAATCATATGCAAGTTGTTTTGCAGTCAGTATCTAGTAAAATTTTAAATACTTAATGTTACAGCACACTTGAGAGGTGGTTTGATTCTTTTGATCAAATTCAAATTTTTATTTTAGCAGGGGAATTTGGAACTCTTTGGATTCAATCTTGTGAATCTTGTTTTGAATCGACTTTAGAGATAACTCCCAAAACATCTGAACCCATTTCAGAGATATCATACCCTTTGAAAAATTTGAAGAAGCTACGAGAAGTTGCTGGCGAATGGATAATTGTTAGTAAAAAGTAACGAGCAGGAAATAAAAAATAAATTTTGGAAATTCTATTAGAAATGTCAAATCCCCTTGTTACTGATCATTTTCTGAGCAAATTTATGGCGTGACTGTCACTATGGCTATCATTGATCCATTTTTGGAACACCAACTTGTTGCATTTGATCTTCTTGGAGCTGTCAAGCTGACCTGTCCATAATGTAGGATGCTTATGAAGCCATAAATAGCATCTCCTTCAAATTTTCCAAAATTATTCAAGATTCAAGACATTGCATAAGCACCGTTCCATAGATGTTCACTATTATTTGCACCTTCTTTGTTGGAGGAGGGATAGAGCTATTCACGTTACATATATAATCTAGTAGCACTGAAAGGCTAGGATGAGGTGTGAGTACAGTGATTCCCTTGATCTGTACCCACTTCCAATGTCTATGTTAGTTAATGTGCAACTACTTGATATTGTGGTTGATTTTTATCACCTTTGGGATATGAAATTTCCATAACTCCCAACTATTGATGATCTTTTGTTCAGTTGTAAAATTGTCATGCACCATCCCTACCCCAGTATTAGGACCGACAACTTAGGTATTCAGTTGTAAAATTATAAAAACAGTAATACTCATAATTTCTGATAAACAAAATATTAAATACCTCATGATTTGCAAGAATGAAAATACTCCTAAATTCACAAATGATAATCAATAATTTGTTAAATGTTAGTACAAAATGATAATTACAGTCAATATTCAATAATTTTCATAATCATGCTTATGCAATAACTGCCTTATCTATAGAGACTTCGGCAAGCGTTGCAATTGTAGTGTCTAGATTGACATACTTGGGAGTTAGATTCCATTCCTTGTTACCCAATTGGTTGTGCTTAATTGAGTGGAAAAGGATTATGTACTCCAATTTCGTCCAGCTGAAGAAGAACTTGCAACTTGTTGAATTTGCATACAACATTTACAATTCCAAAACATAAATTATAAATTATAATACATAGCAGCAAATGGAAATTGATAAAGTCAATTAATAAAAAGATGCATACATGGGAGAGAATTTTTTTTGCAAGAGTCTGCAAGTATATAGAGCATTGGCCATGTATGTACCATCATTCATGAGCATCTTTTTTGTACTTATCTTGAAGAGCAGAAACTTCCTGATTCTTTGAAGATATGAAATGACCAAAACACATTCAAGACAACACTTTATATATCTACATGTTGGATTATTCTTTTGAATGTAGTCTTGTAGCTAGTTGCAATTCTTCATCCCTATATGATGTCATCCTATTTTGAAAGAAAGTATATTGCTGAGCTATAATATTTTGGAGACAAAGCAAATGTTAGGAGATGCAAGGGTGTCGTCATCTTGTTCAAACACTCAACAATGATTTTCTGCTCTCTATTGAAAAATGCTTTTGTGAAGTCATGCTCCTTGGCTTATATTATGGTCCTTATTTTTTCACATGTGGAGTTCATGCCATCATATGTTTACCCAAACATTGATGATCTGTAGTTGTATACCTAAGCATGTTGATGATGAGTTCAATGAAACTCAAAACATACTGTAGTGAAATAAATTTGACTCTACTAAAGAAAGACTAGCTTTCTTTGAGAGTGATTTCAAATCACTACGCTCGAGTTAATTAGCTAAGGTTTTTTTGTTTTACCCTAATCTATTGTACAAATTATGCTAATCAATCCTCTTTAAAAGTGTTGCTGTTTTAAAAAAAATGTGTTTATAAAATGCACTAAAGCACTCAAAGAATGGAACTTTTTCAATTATAGAAAATTAAGAAATGAAAATCACATTTAAGTACAAAAATAGAAAATGCAGAGATAGAGGAACTTGAAACCAAAATTTGTAGCTCTTTGCCAAGGACACGAGCCTTTTGTGTGGAGTCATGGACAATAGTGTGTTGCATTGTCATCTTATATGGATGGAAAATAAAAAATTCTTGTTTTGTCCAAAAAAATGATACCTGTACGAAAATCAAAATGATGTAGGAGAAGACAACAAAATGACTAGTATTTGAAGCAGGAAAATATTACAATAAACTAAACCACATGAGGAAATTAATAGAATAACAACTAGATGGAGAAGATGAAGAAACTATCATCAAGTAAATTGTGAATTGAGAACTTTCTTTACAATGCAATCTGCAACTCAAGAAATTAAAAAGTTGTTGTGGCTATTTGGGGATTTGCTTTAGTCAAATCTCGATTTTGGTCATCCAAACTTCATAACAACTTACTTTTTGTATTTTCTGGAAAGGGGAATGAGCAAAGCCATGCTATACAAGATGCAATACAACAATGCAATAAAAACAGTCCAAGACACCAAAGTTGTTAACACATAGAAAACAACAATGGAAGAACTTAAAAAAAAAAAGAAAAAGAAAAAGAAAAAGTAGAGGTTGGAGCAAGTTTATACAAGAACAAAGTCACTTCCAATACCGAGAGAAATGAAGATGAACAACACTGGCTTTCAGGAAATGCTTCCAAATCTCAACAAATGCAATAGATGAATGAGAGGTTTCACATGCAAGTAAATTGGTAAGAGCTTCAAGAATTCAACAATGGAGATAGCTGTTGTTTTGTTGGTAGCTTGCTAGAGTGATGCGAGTTTGAGAGAAACTTAAAATTGAGAGATTTAGAGAATAGTCATCCAAATGGGGTCAAAGAGGAGCCAAGAGAAAGGGTAGACACTCAGAATTTGCTTAGGGCAATCACATTTTGCAAACTGAACTTGGTAGAGGAGAATAAAATTCTCAAAACTGTTATTGGAGACATGAATTGTTGCAAAATACTAGAATGTTGCATAAATCTCCACACAGTGCTAGCATCCAGACAATTTGGACCAAACAAAGGCTCAATAATAAGTTTGACATGAGGATTCAAAAAGTTATATAAAATGTTGAGAATGGGTGTCTCAAACTTATTGGTTGAAATCTCGAACAGAGGGCTTTTGGTTTCTCAATCAGCAGTTCAGTGTTAATAACTTTTGTGTTATTGGTCAAAGGCAATAGAATAACCTTCGTGTTATTGACAAAGTAGTTTGACAACCTTCATGTTATACACTTGCTAGTAGAAGCGAAAAGTGCAAAGCGTTGCGGGATAGCGAGGAAAGGAAACTTAGCCTTTCTCGTTTTACCCCGCAGCTCGACAAGGAGCATTCAATAAGGGTCACGAGATAACGAAAGGTAGGAGACTTAGTCTTTCCCTTGCTATCCCGCGCGACTCTAATGGTCAAGCAAGAGGGATTGCAGGATAACAGATGGTGGACAACTTTAGTCTTTACCGTTACCCCGCATGGCTTTAAGAGCCCGATAAGGAAGCATGCGGGATAATTGAAGAGGGGTGGTGTGTGTCTTTCTCGCTACACGGCATGGGTTGTCCAACGAACGAAGGTGGAGTGCGGGGTAAAGACAAGTGCATAGGGAAGGTTCTTCCCGTTAGCTCGTACGATAAACATCAGTCAAATAGTGTTGTTGCAGGATAAGAGAAAGCAAGGAAGTTGTCTTCCCTGTTATCCTGCGTAACTTTAAGAGCTCATTAAGAGAGCATGCGAGATAAGGACAAAGGACAAAGAGAAGATTATTCCTATTACCTCGTGTGATGAACAATGGTTCCTGAGTGGTAGTGTGGGCTAATTGGCATAGTGTCAAAGTGAGGCTAACTGGCATAGTGTCAAAGTGACTTCGCCAATAAACTGAGCTGAAAGCGATTGAGGTGGGGACCAGAACCGAATGTGAATATCGACTTGCTGAGCTGTTTGCGGATGATTTGTAGAAACTGGAACGACTTAGAGGAAGTTGATTTGACGATGAATAACACGATCGTGTTATTGACAATCTGAGGAAGTTCGACATTTAGTAATTGAAACGAACCGTTTTTGCACAAAGACGTTTTAATGTTTGAAAGACAGTTGGAGATGTTGATGTTGGGTTGTAGAAGGTTGCAAACTTGTGTGATGAGAGACTTGCTCTTGTCATTGTAAAAGAAGTTGAGGAATTGATTGGTGATTTTGTAACTATGGAATCTTGAAACCGATTGTGAAGTTAATCTTTTGGAATGCTGCCTGAATTGAGACTGGATCAGAGCATGTATTTGTAACTTGTATGTAAATTGTTCATCATTGTAATACAAGAGATAGTTGCTTTGGTGTGTGGGTTTTTCACCCGTAAGGGTTTTCCCACGTGAAATCTAGTGTACATTTTTGTGATTGTGTTTTTTCATGTTGCTCTGTTTTATTTTGTGTTGAGTATCTTAATTGGTGTAATTTGAATTGAAACACATTATTGCTTTTCTCCTCTAAAATTAACATTTGGGAGGCGTTTTGCACACTCTGCTTTCCTAACATAAAAATAGTGCTAACTTAGTGGTATATGGAGAATAAAAATTAACACACCAAAGTGAATGCAAAATACAATGTGAAATAGCAAGGGTATGTAATTTTTGATGTTACACATATAGTCCTCATGAGCCCACCACTCTTCATCACGAACCAATGGCTTGAATATACGAGCTCTCTTTGTTTTTTGTTGGCTCTATACACTCCAAAGAGTGTTGATGACCGTACTCACATCTCACAAGTCATCTAAAGATGATTGGGTGTGTCGCAAATCGAGTTTTGGCAATCTAACATGGTGTAAAAAATAAAAACAAATTAATATATTAGAAGGTAGATGACATGACATGTTTAGAAAATACTAAAAAATAAAATTTAAATTACCTCAAACAACTCCAAGTTGGAGAAGGTCAACAAATATTTTAATCTTCGTAGGCTTTGTGTAAGTTTTTTTGACCCACTCTATCTTTGTGCTAATCTTTAACAATATCAAGTTGAGTGACTGGAGAACACATGGTGTCTAAAAAATATGCCCATATGTACCCTCCACTATAAAACCAGCCACCCTACAATTTTTAGCATTGTTTGTTATGATTTGGGTAACTTTTTTAAGGGCTCTTAATTACAATGGATTGTATGAGGATATTGGCAATGAAAGTTGCATCTTTCACTTGCCTTTCACAATCTATTGCCTTAAAAAACATCGCCCCTTTAAGGGACACTGCAATTGCATTGATTAGTGCTCTATTTTTGCAATCTTTCTATCCATTAGAAATGACGGACACACTTGATTCAAGCTTATGTATCCTTGGCTGCTCTCAATGATGCCTGTACAAAAGTTTTCTCACTGGCCAGTAAGGTGGTGCACACCTTTTCATAGCTAGGACTAATGTAATAAGCAGGTGCATCGATAATTACGGTCACTATATCTTGCTAATATGGTGATCTAACAAGATTGAGAAGAAGCCCATTGCCATAAATACAACAAGCAATGCTCTCATTTGCAATCTCTTTTGCCTCATTCTTGAAGGCCTTTTCTAGTGG
This sequence comes from Cryptomeria japonica, assembly GCF_030272615.1. Classification (NCBI taxonomy): domain Eukaryota; kingdom Viridiplantae; phylum Streptophyta; class Pinopsida; order Cupressales; family Cupressaceae; genus Cryptomeria; species Cryptomeria japonica. The sequence continues at coordinate 292,379,652 of NC_081409.1, read as the reverse complement.
GCTGCTTTTATGTGAAAGAAAGGTTATCCTCTTCTTGAGAAGATGGTGGCATGAAACGATGTGGGCTAGTTGGTTGTGATAAGTCACTAGGAGGCTTTTGCAATCCTTCTTGGAAAGAGGATGTCTACTTTCCTTTGATCTATTACTTACCATGTAGGCATCTTTTTGTTCTTTAATATATTCCATTATTTGTTGCTTTACAATTTTTTTATTTCCACATTGGCTACAATGCTAACAATATCCCCCACCGTTAGGAATCTGTTCAATAATGGTCGTATGTTGTCAAAGAGGTGACATTGCATTAAATTGTAATGAGGTCATTGCATGTGGGGCAACTGAACTAGAACTACTAGCTATTTTGTATGAATATAACAACACAAAAAATTTATAATGTACAACCCAACAACTAAAAAAAATCAGCTTTATAACCTTTGTATTATGTTTAAGACTTAAGAGGTTTAATATTTTTTGAAAACTAAACAAAAAACAAAAAAACGTAAAAATCTTAGAAAAATTAAAATATTCACTCACATTTGACAGATAAATATTTTCCATGCAGCCCTTTCTCTCTTGTTGGTATAGGTTTTTCTCTTTCAAAAAACAAAAATTGCAGCTAATGTTGTTTTATTTGTGTATGTGAGATGAGGCAAAAGATGTTAAGTGCCCTCACTGTTTGTTTTTAAAAATGTTTAAAAAAGTGTTTTTTTTGTTTTATGGCTGGCTGGCCTGTGGTTTTTGAAGTGTCATGACTGTTGGTGGAAATAAGACACACACCCGGACCGACGATGGGCTGGTCCAAGAGGGGCCAGTAGCTCAGTGGTAGAGCACTCCAGCAGCGTATGGAAGGTCCTAGGTTCGAGTCCTAGCTGGTCCATGTCTCAACATGGTATTAGAGCCAAGTCCAGACTAGGAGCCCCAAGCACACGAGAGGTGTGGCTTAAGGGGGGATGTTGGTGGAAATAAGCCACCCCCGGACCAACGATGGGCTGGTCCAAGAGGGGCCAGTAGCTCAGTGGTAGAGCACTCCAGCAGTGTATGGAAGGTCCTAGGTTCGAGTCCTAGCTGGTCCATGTCTCAACAATGACAATTTTAGCTAGGATTAAATCCATGATCAGGCACATTATCTTGACGTTTGTCATGGCTGATTTTACATGGTAGGCCATACGACTAACTAATGATTATCCTTAATGATGCTGTTCAAATGATATATTTGTAAGGGCAATTTATGATTGGTTTCAAGTCATTTACAAAAAAAATGTTAAATATGACAGCAGTTTTTAAATTTTTTGTAATGTGAATTGCATTCATAAAATGAGTAAATTTTGCTTTTGTAAGGGTTATTTATGACTATCCTTTGTGCACTATATTATAAATTATTCATAAAACATTTAAAGAAGTGATTATTTTGCAAGTAAACAATAAATTTATTTTCAAAATTGTGATTAACTTTGTGTTGAGATCAAAATTAATAATGTACAACTTGTCATATTTATTTTCAAAATTAATTAACTTTGTGTCCTGTCTTAGACGGGGTATTGCATTCCCTGAAACTAGACAACATGATCGTCCTTTTATCACAATACGGGGAATCAAGGAACCTCCTCAGGAGGAAACAGGAATAGCAAAAACATCACTATGTTCATCATTGCAGCAAGAGGAAACAATGCACCAAGGAATCAAGGAACAACCTCAGGAGGAAACAGGAAGGGTGCAAGAATTACTTTCTTGGGAGGGATTTTGAGATATTTCATGCAATGTAGTGGATGTACATCTTGTCATATTCTTATGATATATTTATGTCCATGTATAACTTGTATGCTATTTTCCTGTTGGAAGTTTTTTAAAGTCCTCCTTTGCTGGAGATTATCACGGATTTAAAAAAATTTCAAACCTGAATGTTCTAAAAATAGAGCAATTGGATTCACCATCTTTGATGAACATCTGCAGAAGTGTTCTAACATTGACCTGATATTACATAATTCAAAACAGAATTAATTTTGTGACTGTAAACCATAACAACATTTCATTTGGAATAGTAATAAGCTTCCCAATCCTACCGAGGAGCTTGAAGTTTGTGTCATGTGTGTTTATCAAGCATCAAAGCATTTTGGGAACATTGGTAATGTGAATGGGGCAGAAATCTGTGGTGATTGGCAGGCTGTAAAATGAGTTATAGTCTAAGAGATCCATGAAGATGGCTTAACAGTTTGCTTGTGAAAATCTATCAAAGTTACTCAAAGTGCCAATTTGTGTTGGTCAAGCATTATGGCTCTTCTTGTAAAAATTTAAATATTGGTGATTTTTTTGATGTCTTTTCTTTCTGAATGTAAAGAACGTAAATATGATGAGACATTATTTCACTTGTGACAGTATTATGGGATTTTTAGAATATTGGGTGAATGCTTTGTTTTTTTCCAAGAGGTATAAACCTGGTTTTATATTACAAAGTGTCTCAAATTCAATTTTATATATATATATATATTTATATTTTCAGTAAAAAGGCCTAAGCCGTATTTTATTGATAGAAAATGTTACAATCTCCGCTCAATGCGGCGCCGGTAGGAAAGAGTGGAGAGGAGAATACCTCCAGCCTTGCCCGGGACCATCGGTCCAGTTAAACTAGCAACCTTTAAATTACAAATGACCTTTTATAGGTTCTACAATCAGGCTTATAAAAAAAAGCCCTTCATATAGAGAATATGTGCTTGGCATGGGATGGTGTATTTTTGTCCAGCTTTCCCAGTTCCCTTTTGTCATCATAGTCACCCTCTACTTATCTTGCAAAACAAATTTGAAAACCTTCTCCTGCAAAACAAATTTTCAATACTTTCTTCTGCAAAACCACTATGTTAACTGTTAGTTTCAAAAGAAGAATAAAGCCAATACTATTTCAGTACCCTCTCCCCTGTTGTTATTCTAGACTAGGTTTCTTTCGAAATTGGTCAACATCAGAGATTGTTGTTCCTACTTTGAAAGATTACCCAGTCTACAATACTTCTCAGAAATGAAAGCACTGGTCAGCAAAGGATTGATACTACCACAACCTCTCTAGTCTGAACTTTAGTATCTTATTATGGTAATCACGATTTCTGTCTCATCTAAGTATAGTTTAACTATCATTTGATATTGTCATACAATGAATACCTTACCCTTCACTATGCATGTTATGTCACATAAATAAACAGTTCACTATGTGTCTTGATATAACTATCGATCCTATCTGTCTATGCTTAAGATTCATTATAATAATTATATCAAAAAAGAACTATATAACTGGAACTTAATCTTCTTCCGTGTCATCTATGATTTCCATACTAGAGGCTTGTGCTTCAGTGGGATTCTCTGCCTGGAACGGTGTCCATCCTTCTTCGACCATGTAACTCACCCACCATTCTCCTTTCGGTTCTTTGACCACTCCCAGCCATTGCTTAAGGAATGCAATGCTTCTGGCGATCTCGGTTTGTCTTTGGTTGCAGAGACTCTAGTCCTTATTACTAAGGATGGGCCTTTTGAATTCTACGTTGAGCACCTCCCCCTTATCAATGACTTTCGCCACTTTGGAGTAATCTTCCGGGTATGGTGTTTGCAGATTCCCATCCACACATTTTATCGCCAATTCCAGGTTATCCAAGTATTCCTCTTTGAAAATCAACCTGCATAATGTAACTGTTATTGCTTTTTCTTCTCCCATTGTAAGTTAAATCGCTGCAAACTCTGTTGGGATGCTACTGTTGACTCTTTGTCTATGTTCTGAAAGGATTATCTCGTCACCCAGAATCCTTTTGGTCGCATGTATAACCAAATCATCCTCCGTTTTCAGGATGACCGACCATCTCTTATTAGAAATTTTTCCTTTGAAGGACATTTCCCGCTTCTCAATGCAGAGACAAATACTAGAATCCATTTTTGGCAGAGTTTAGTGTTGAGTGCTTATGTGTATTTATACTAGTTATGGCAACCGGTGGAGGATCTGGTACTATAATTAGTGACCTTGGTTGTTTCAAGCAAGTCACATGAAGTTTACCTCTCTGTCATTCACTATGTTGTATCATTGCTTGTAGATAATTCTGACATATTCCCTTCCCCAAATGTCCTGCTATATGACTGCGGGAGTGATGATTATTGATTCGTTTTACGCCTGGCATTGCTAGTGTATGATTGCTCTGACAATTGTGCAGTATTATTATGATGATTTTTCGCTGTGTTTCATCATTTTTATATACTACATCGAGACATATATATATATGGGCAAGTATATCTATATTCCTATATATATGTGTTTGTTTCCAATTTGTCCATGCTCGAATATGCATGATGTATATGTCTTAATGTATTTCTATTTATGTGGCTATGTATACGTATATGCATTTATATGCACATATCGGCACACACACACACACACATATATATATACGCATCTATTTTTATATACATGTATATCTGTATATTTGTGCATATATATGCATGTAAGTATATAATTGTCCTGCTATATGTATGCAGATTATCATATTTGTGTCTGTCAAATCTGTGATGGTGCCATCTCTGCCCTGTCGTGTCGTATCGGTTTAGAACTTGGTGTTATGGTCTAGTGTCCTCATTTTGCTAAGGACTCAGGCCGAATATTGCATTTTGGCTCCGAGAATAAATAAGTCTCTATTTATGAATATCTTTGTATGAGTGTGAGATTGTTTCTATGTATGTGTGCGTTGTGTTCCAATTTGACATATTCTTGTCTGCCTTAAACTCTCGGTGCCTGACACCATACCTAGTTTATGTTTGTGCCTATAGAAGGTATGAGTATATATGTGCTTGCATGCGCTTATATCTATACCTATGTCCGTATATACCTGTATATATATCTATATATGCATCTGTGCATCTATATATGTCTCTGCTCATATATATGCACATGTACATATATAGTTGTATAGATACACCTGTATACGTACATGTATATCTTTATTTGCGCATGAGCCTATGTATACCTTCCATTATGCATAAAAATAGGTTGTGAATGTTTCTGTGGTTCTTTCTCAATTTCTGTTTAAGTGTGGGTATCCAAATCTGAGTGTCTGTGTGTGGTTTTGTTAATTCCAACTGCCCCTATATTGGCTAACTCATCTGCCAATGTGTTTGCTTCCCTGTATATGTGATTGATTGTGTAGTCTGTGAAGCTTCCTAATAACAATAGGGCTCTGTCCAATAAGCTTCTGAGCTCCCAATTTGTCATTGTCTTGGTCCTTGTTGCATTAACAATGATAGCTGAATCCCCTTCTATTTCTATTTTGGTTATATTTAATTGTTTGCATAAATTTAGACCTTCTATTAGGCTCAACATTTCTGCCTTATTGTTTGTACCATGTCCTAAATATCGGGAGCTCGATCCAATACATATCCCTTCATGTGAGTGAATTATGCATCCCACCCCTGCCTCCTCTGGGTTGCCTCTAGATGCTCCATCAAAATTGAGTTTGCACCATCCAATCTTCGGGGGCACCCATTTGCATGCTTTTCTATCCTCAGATTTATCTCTGTTCCCTTTCCCAACGAACGGGGGAATTTTGATCCCCTTCCACTGCTTCCTAATATAGTTATCCCACTCTGTAAATGTCTTATCATGTTGTGGGATGGTCATATTCCTATTATTGGAGGTTTCTGTATTTCTATCTTCATTTCTTTATCCTGAAAGATTCTCCTGTTTCTCTCCTTCCAAACCTCCCAGATTACTATTGCTGGACTGCAAATCCATAGGTTATGGAATATGCTCTTCTTTTTGATTAATGGCCAATTTCTAAGCCAGTCCTTTAGGTTAGGGATGATGGCTCATGACCAGCCTAATTGTGCCATCAACCAATACCAGCATCTTTGTGTGTAGTTACAGGTTGTCAATTTTATATATTAAGGTCATACAAGGCTGTGGCTTTTAACCAGTGGCATGTTTCCCTTGTGATTGAGTGCTTCCTTCTTTTTTTGTCAATCCGGGTGAGGGGATACATGTAGTGTTTGATTGGGGACCTCACTTTAACAAGGCCAGCATGTTAACAAGATATTTCAAATCTGTACATTTTGATTTTATTATAACTGAAATTGTCTTATTCCAAATTGTGGACAAAGATATCATTCTTGATCTGGTAAATGTATCTGTTGAAACTCTATTGCTAATGTTTTGCTTGCATTGACAGGTATGCAACTGCAAGTGCCCGTTCAGATGGCTTACTTTTGCTTTGTGGAGGAAGAGATGCAAGCAGTGTGGTAAGAACTCTAATTCCTAACCTATTATTATTTGAGAATCTATATGCTTTTTGTAGGATGGTGGTCATCAACTATTGTTAGATAATGATATGGACAAATTTTGCTGTTATGATATATATTTAGATGGCAAGATTCTGAGAACAATAAGTTGTTTCAATTTTGTGAATTTATTATGTTAACAAAAATAGTTTGATTTTGAGTGCGTGTTTCCAGGAAGTGCTCTCAAGATATACATTCTTGAGAATAAATATCTACACTAGAAATATAGAACATGCAACTAGAATTATTAAGGGCAGTCTTTAGACATATGTAGAGCCCCAAAATGTAGAACAGTGTTGGAAAGGCAGATTATAAAGATGGTATTCTTATTTCTCTTCTTAACGGAGTTTCTACTCGTGTGCAAGTGACATGTCCAAAATGGTCACCTCAAAATATTTTTTGCAGTACGGTGACGATGCTTACTGTAAGTGAAAGAGTGAGATGAGTGGGATTAATAGTCATTCATAATGACAGAGTAGCATTTAAAGTCATCAACTTGAACCGATTGCCTTTTAGATTGTCATTATGGACATATAATCAGTTATTCCTGGTTCAGGTGAACTGAACTAAGAAGTTGCAGTTTATGTCTTTCATAATATTTTGAAAGCTGGGTCATCATGTAGAAGGCATGGATGTTGTTTTCCAACCATTCTTTTGCCATTTTCTCAGTATAATTTTTGTGAGATGTTTATAATTTTGCATACTAGGAATAATAGACACTCATTCTTGTGTTTCTTTTCCTCACAATACTTACATTGAGGATACAGTAATCTTAGGCCATTTTTATATGAAAAATATAATTCTACTTGTACAAGTGGGACATGAAAAATATAATTCTACAGTAATCTTTTGCCATTTTCTCATTATAATTTTTGTGAGATGTTTATAATTTGTGCATACTAGGAATAACAGACCCTCATTCTTGTGTTTTTTTTCCTCACTCTACTTACATTGAGGATACAGTAATCTTAGGCCATTTTTATATGAAAAATATAATTCTACTTGTACATTTGGGACATGGATAAAGGATCTGCTACAGACACTGCTGGAAACCTAGAGATGCTGTATTCTGCTAAGCATCATTGATCTCAGTATTCTGCCACATAAATAAGGAGGCTGTTTTCCAACCATTCTTTTGCCAGTTTCTCAGTTTAATTTTTGGGGGATGTTTATACTGTGTGCACACTAGGATTAACAGATCCTTGTTCTTGTGTTTCTTTTTCTCACGGTATTTACATTGAGGATACAGTAATTTTAGTCTATCTTTATATGAAAAATATAATTCTACTTGTACAAGCAGGACATAGATACAGGATCCACCACAGACACTACTGGAAACCTAGAGATGCTGTATTCTGCTAAACATCGTTGATATTAATGGCTAAGTTTAATGAAAGCATTATATTGACATTTTGGATTAAAGATATCATATTTGTATCCAGGTGTTTCATAACTGGCATTGAAGCCAAGAATTTTTGCAAGTTTTTTATACATTCTCATTCATTTGTGATTGGCATGCTCATATTTATCCCTGTTACTTCCTGATCCATTCTTTCATCACTTTATAGTAAAATTTCTAAAGAGAAAACATTCACAAGACCTGTAGTTCCTATCAATATTATATGCATCAGATATCATTCAATTTAGCCTAAATTCCAAATGTCCACTTCAGTATTTAAAAGAAATCTTAAAAACAAATGTTTGAAGGAGTATAGTTATAAGTTTTCAAACAAATTATATCTGATCAAATCAACTCTTACGTTTTGTTTAAAATGAACACAGTGCATCCATATTTTGATAGAAAATTCATTTAAAAAATTGAATAGGACTGGAAAATGTCATAGATAACAAACAGCAAACATTAAATCAGTTTACTTTGGTAAAACCTTTTTGCATAAGAAATGATTAATTCATGGTAATGTCCCTATAGAACATCAATGGGACTTGAAATTAGATCCAGCTGGAGTAGAAAAGTGGTAGGAGATGTTGAAAAAATGACTGGGACTAAATTTGTTAGGTTGAGCACATCTTACCTAAATCTTTTGCACCATATCAAAAATCAATTGCAAGTAATGGAAGAAGGGCATTGCAGTTTGAAGATTCTAGAAAGTAATGACTAGATATTATGATAAGCACCAGGGTATATGGAGGGAAGATCGGGGCATGAGATACTAAAAAAATTATTTTATGTCCATCCAATTAGGTTCACATCTTCTAGCACATGATGATCTGAGTGCAGCTCTGCAAGCCTTCAGGAATATTTCACACATGTTGATAGTCAACACTTCTGTGCTTTTCTTTACAACACATGCACCTTCAGTGCAGCACATCGTGTCATCATGCAATAGTGCATATGATTCCATGCATTGTTCATTGCATGATCTTGTTCTGTTTTTCTCTTCCTTGCACACCAGCACACAACTTTGCATAGCTTTGTGCGTGCACCTTTTGGCTTTAGTACATATGTACACATGGACCATTTCAGCCGTTAAATAGAATGCCAATCATTAGGGATCTCAATTGAGAGGTAGTTGGAAGGTTGGTGGTGTAAGGTGAGTTGTTACATTCCTCTTTCTTGTTCTATAACTGTAATGCATCTATTTATTTGTGCGATCTTTCACATTGAGGGAAAATGATGGATAATTATTGTAGGAAAATCAGTTTGACATGATATGTCGTTCTAGTCACATGTATCCTCATTCCTCATTGTCATATTTGTAACATTTCCTTTATAACCTTTTTTGTTGATTCTGAATAGTAGCAGCACATATTTACTAAAGTCTTTTGCTTACATTGTTTGATTGTGTTTTTGGTTTTTTGTTCATTTGTTTTCCATTGCATAATCTATAAACCTATTTTTGTTAAGATAGGTTTGTTCCTTGGGCCACCTAGGGTCCATATTATTGGTACTAGAGTAGTGTTTTTCACATGCTAGCACAAACACACACGCACACAACAACAAAATGAAGTTTGTTAACTTGGTTCATCTTCTAAGTTAATAGATGGACATTGTTGTAAAGAGCAAAATGGCAAATGGCAAAGAAATCATCAAAATTGACTTTTAAGTGTTAGGAGAAGGGCCATAGACACTCTGTGATGAAATTACTTGTACAAGGGAAGCATATGCTGCAATTACCTGATAATACTTGAGAATAATAAACTACTTTGAGGAGACAAACCTCCAAAAGTCTCCAAGGAAAACACAATTTGCAATATCATGATCATAAAACTACCACTAGCTCCTATGAATGCACTACTTATGCCTTTGATGCCTCCTAGGCCAACCTGACCACCTATATAAGACTATATTAATGATCATATAGTTTAATTAAGAGTTAAGGTAGCCATAGGCTGGTTAGTCATAACACTATGAACACTAAAGGATTAAGGGCATAGAATGCCCGCCCACCCCACCTCTTTATATAAGTGTTGTCCTCATCATTCATCAATTGATCCCTTTTAGCATTTTTTGTTAGAGAGTTCATCCGTTTGATCAAATACTATGTGATTATCCTCGATTGGAACCACTTAGTGCGTGTTCGAAGAGTTTCCTTATTATTTTGCTTTTCTTATCAAGCTTTAGTAGTTCAGTTTGTGCTGCAATTCTTTGTTCAATATCCTTCTTCAAACATGAAACATTGAAGACTGGATGTATTTTTGTTGACATATGTAACTCCAATTTATATGTTGTACTGCCAATTTTCTACAATATCTTACAAGGACCATAATAGTTGAGTGCAATTTTGTCATCCTTGTTTTGTTCTAGTGACATCTCCTGATTCAAAAGTCATTTTACTGCGGTGCTGATCAGCTTGTTGGTTCATTCTATTTTGTGCCATTGCTAAGTTCTCCACGAGGCTAGTAAGTACTTCTTGTTGATACTGAATGTGGTCTTCAATTGTTCAAAGTTCAAACCTTTGGTTTTGCTTGCAAGGAATAGGTGATTGATGGTGGCTGGTATCTCTATAGGGCCAAAATGTCAGAGACATTTTGGATAAGTATAGAGATACCACTCTTGTTTATGTTAAGCAAAAAATAATAGATATCCCTCAAAACATTTGTTGACCACCTTAGTCTATTCATCAGATTAGGGATGATATAGTGATCAGCGAGCAAGCTGAGTGCCCAAAAATGAAATTATTTTAGTCCAGAAATTACCTTTAAATACAGGATCGCGATCACTTACTATGCTTTTGGAGAACCATGGAAATTTTGAATAGTATTCGTAAAGGTTGTTGCTATAGTGCTTGCTACAATTGGGCTTGTCGAAGCACAAAAATGTTCATATTTGGTGATAGGACCACAACAACCACAATGCCTTTTTTCCCTTTAGATTTGGGCAAACAGGTGATGAAATCCATGGATACCTTCTCCCATTGTTGATTCAAAATAGATAAGGGTTGTAGAAGACTTAGAGTCTTAATTGTCTTCCCTTTATTTGCTGGCAAACTATGCATTTTGCTACAAATTTCTGAACACATCACCTTTGATCCCATTCCAAAAGAAATCTTGCTTGATTCTATGATAAGTCTTCAAAAATCCTGAGTGCCCAACTATTGGAGAAGTATTTAATTTTGCCTACACTCTAAATGTAAGGGTTGGGTTCTTACATGGGGAAAACCTACCCTTGTACCTGTTGTGACCATTTCACACATCGCCCCATCGCAAATGGGGACCCCCTCTTTTTGCTTGTCTTTCGCTCGCTTTTGCTTTCGTTTTTAGGATTTTGTTAGTTAGTTGGTCGTCTGGATTTAGGGTCAAGCCTTAGGGTTTTAAATTTTGTCTTTTCAGGCCAAAATCCAGTCGTTTTTGAGAGCTTTTGAGCTTCCTTTTCTAGGATGCAAATTTTGAATGCAATGAATTCGCCAAAATGGTCTAATTTTCAATTGGAATGTTGATGTAGAGCTTAAATTTGTCTAAGTATTGAAAGTGAAATGTGAATTTTTGTCCGATTGAATATTTTGACCAAATTTTGACTTTTTTGATTTTTGATCCTGGGCATTGGAATTGATTTGTTTTCGCCTCGAGAAGTGTTAAAATGTGAAAAATCATGTTATTTTGGCCTATAGGAGCAAAATCGCTCCTGTCCCTTAGTGAAGGACGGGAGCTCATTTTCAAATATCTCATCATCCCTGCAGAGTCCAGACAAATTTCAAGTTGGAAGTGATGGAGAACGGCGATATCTTTCCATTGAATATAAATTGAAGATTTTCATGAGCACAGAAATGCCTCCAGGAGGAAAATCGCTCCTGTTCCTCAGTGAAGGACCGGAGCTACAAATCAAATTTCGCCTTGTCCTTGCAAGATTTCGATGACTTAACAATTTGAAAGGGTCCGAAGGAAGATGCTTTGCCAAATGAATATAATTTGAGATGCAAAAATGAAGGAGAATAACCCAGAATGCAAAGTTCGCTCCTGTCCCTCTCCAAGGGACCAGGGCGAGGTACCTTGTAGCTCTCGTCCCTCTCCCAGGGACCAGAGCGATTTCTTTCATTAGACAGGATCCGAGCTAAAATCAAGGCAAGTTTACGTTCAAAAACAAGGGAAAACATGAGATGGACGCATTGAATACAAATTGAAGATTTTTGGGACGTCCACGAAGGTCCTAAATGTCTAGTTCGCTCCTGTCCCTCAGGAAGGGACCAGAGCGATTTTTGATATAAATGATTTTCTTGCAAAGTTACAGATGATGTCAAGGCATGGACAAATGGAGTAGAGCGTGACGAATCCATTGAATATAAATTTGGAAGGTGACAAAGTGAAATAAAGGTCACAAAAGGAAGATCGCTCCTGTCCCTCTCCAAGGGACCAGGGCGATACAATGGTGATGTTACTTCCTACGCAAGTTCAAAGACGATCCAAGTCGAGACAAGGTGGCGAGGGACATTTCAAGGCGTCTTTAGCAAGCACAAACATTAAAAGGTCGTCACAATGATGAAATTCGCATCCTAGGACATAGATCGCTCCTGTCCCTCTCCAAGGGACCAGGGCGATGTTAGATGCATTGGCCATTTCATGCAAAATTTACGTAAGGACAAGACTTCGCAATGTTTTAGAGGGTCCAAGGCATCGTTTGAAGATAAATGCAAGAGTTTTTCAACGTCCAAACATTGCCAATCAAGGTGAAAAGTTCCCATCGCTCCTGTCCTTTGGACAAGGACCAAGGCGATCTTATCAAAACACTTACGTTCCTTCAAGATCAAAGCAAAGCGAAGTTAGGTAAGGTGAAGGACGACGTTTGAAGGACATCACAACGAAGATCAAGGTTTAAAGTTGACAAGGTCAAGGAGAAAACATGGATCGCTCCTGTCCCTCTCCAAGGGACAAGGGCGATGATCCCTTTAATACGCCCAAAACTTCATGCCAAAGACACGAACAAAGGATGCTATTCGCCAACAATAAAAGATCGAAGTTAAAAGATGCAAGATGGACATGGAAACAAGAAGATCGCTCCTGTCCTTTGGACAAGGACCAGGGCGATGTACACTCAAAAGGCACTTAAACACACATGCAAGATGATCAAATGCGAAGAACCTATCAAGATGATCGATTTTTAACGTGGATATGAAGAAGTTGATCGTGAAAAAATGCAAAACCAAGACAAAGTCATGGATCGCTCCTGTCCCTCTCCAAGGGACCAGAGCGATGAGGTACGTCTCTTTGTCTTCCAATTTTGGCGCCAAATAAACAAATTTAAATTTCCTTAAATGCTAAATCGATTAAAAAATTGAAAATCCATTTTTATTTAGCATTTAATATGGCGTTATCTTTTATTAATTATTTTTTTGCCTTTATTTAAAAATCGAAATTCACATTTAAAAAACGCAAGGCATTAATAATTAATTAATTAATTAATAAAAATCGATTTGGAGCGCTCAATTAAGCAAGTCGGCCTTGTTATTTTATTGCAAATCATTTAAAATCATTTTTAAAAATGGTTTTATTTATCAAGTCGGCCTAGGGGATGAAAAGGTGTGAGCGCTATATATAAGGGGAGTGGAAATTTTTATTTTCACATAATCATTTTTACCTTTCTTCATGCGAATTGAGAAGAGGCGAATATAGTGCGAAGTGTGTTCAAAGGTGGTGCGAATTCAAACCAAGGGTGGTGCTTAGTTATCAAAGGGTGGTGCGAATTTGAAGACCACACCAAATGCGAACTTGAGGATACATTAAGGCGAATTTGCTAAAGACTTGGAGGATTTGTTTGAGCGATTTGTCAAGGGCAAATTTGAAGATCATTTAAGATCACGTCTAAGGCGATACTTGAAGATCACGTTCACTCCAAAGGTGGCAAAGTCAATTTTGAGGAGATCATATTGAAGATTATTTTATACCTCAATTTTGCCTAGGCGAATTTTGTTTTTGCCTTCTAGAGTTAGCTCTCTATCGAGGTATGGCAACCCCGAAGGCGGGAGCATCCACCAGCCGCTCAGCTCTCATGAAAGAAGATCAGAAGACCGAAGAAGTGGAGACCAAGATCGTGTCGAAGTGGAGCAACATTGGAGATACCAACTTGGGGAACTTTAGCACGAAGAAGTTCCGAGAGATCCCTTACATCGGCAAGCCATCACCTGTCGCCCGGAGAATAATAGAGAGTGGCATCATCAAGGCGGCCGGTTTTCCTCCAGCTATTCAGTGCCACGAGTTGATGATCGAGTGTGCCCGTCACTACAATCCACAGTCCAGGACAATTGTGTCCAATGAGGGAAACACTTTGGCGTACCTTTCAGAGGAAGCCATAAGTGAAGCCTTCCATCTTCCAGAGCACAGGGACATGATATACAAGAGCATTGAAGGAGCCAGATCAGTGTACGATGATGATCCAGATGCTTGCCTAAGCATAATCAACAAGAACTGGCTACTTAAGAGTCGTCCCCGTCTGAGCAAAGTACCGAACACACCGCATCGGATTGATTTCCAGGAGGAGTACAGAGATTTGATTACCATGCTCAACAGAGTTACAGGAGCACCTCATGCCTTCTATTTTGAGAAGTGGATGTTTTACTTCATCCAGGTGATTGTTCAAGGAAAGGGTACGATACATTGGGCTAGGATAATTAGCCATTGCTTGGACGTACAGTTGAGGAGACTCAGGGCTACCAAGTCCTTCCACATGAGTTCATACGTCATCTATGCCTTAATCAGGAGCGTTGAGTACGCAGGACTACCTCACAGAGGAGTGATTGGAAGAGGACCCGGCGAGGTCAGAGCTTGTGAATCCTATACCTACTTGCATCATCCGCCAAGAAAGAACTACAAATTAGTCAATGACACTTTCACGATGAACATCACAAGGACGTTGCAAGGTGGGATTCACAACAGATTATCTCAAGATGCCCAGGAGTTCATCAAGAGGTACGGTGCTTGGTTCATTCAGTTTCCCAAGTTCACTTACATTAGAGTGCATGGATGTCCTTTACCCCCATACATGTTGCCGAGGTATCCGACAGACAAAATTGTGTTACTTGAGGTAACAAGGCAGTTGGCAGCATATGTGAAGGCATTCAGACACAGACACCAGAATGGAGTTCAGGTACCTATTATTCTGGGTAATTCAGTTGAGGTATGTCCTAATGTCTTAGCCATGGATGACGCAGAGAAGGAGTTAGCCTTGTATTCTTTTTCATCTTTTGCTTGGAGAAATAGTTTTGATCCACATGGACATTTAGAGGAGACAGTCGGTAGAAGATTTAAACATGAGCACCAAATTGAAGATTTTATGATGAATCTCCTAGATGATCTCGAAGTGAAACGTAAGATACATTCTAGATTGCCTTTAGATTTCATCAGGAAATGTAGGATTTACAGAGTGGCCGACCAAGCTCAGGACAATGGCAGGCACATCCAGTCTTCATATGATAGAGAAAGCAAAACAATAAGTTTGAATTGGAATGAGCCCGAGGTCGTGGATTTAGATGATTTGATGGCACCAGTCTTGTCTTGTACTCGCAGATGGGTAGACGTTCAGCATCAGAAGTTGAGAGAACAAGGCATAGCTATGTCTTTTACTTTGGAAGAAAAACCAGCCGAAGGTGGAGCAAGTGTTAGTGAAGGCAATCCTAATCCTAGGAATTCAGGTGAAGGTAACCTTCGATGTGCCAGTGAGGGCAATCTCCATTCGAGAGGTTCGAAGAGAAAGGAAAGATCAGAAAAGAAAGAGTCTTCCAAGAAAAAGCAAGGTGCCAACAAAGATCAAACACCAGGTACTTCTTCCAGACCGGAAAATAGAACAGTTCGAGTGGAAGAGTCCATGGAGTCGATGGTACAGAATGACAGACAGGAGGAAGGACAGGCACAGCATGTTTCGTCAGATGGATCTCTCCAAGACTATGATTTAGAAGAAGATAATGAAGTGACATCTCCTCCCAGACAAGAAGAAATAGTACATAAAGAAATTCAAGTTCAAGAGACAAGATCGAATATCCCAGATTGGTTGAAGGAAAGATTGACTAAGGTGATCGTAATTGAGGACGAGGACAGTGCAATTGATTTAGAGAGCCTTATTGGGTGTTCACATGTGACAACAGAGAAGAAGAAGGCTACAAAGATGTCCAAAATGATTCGAGATGAGACTGGATCTAGAAAACTGCAGATAGCTACACCGGCAGCAGATAAATATGAGGGTGAGATCCTAGCAGAGGATTATGATATACAGACTTTTGAGTTAGGACCATCCACAGCAGAGCAGACTTTAGATGATGCCACCGACACATTTGAGGCATTGAAGGACAAGTTTAGAGAAGAGGTGGAAAAGAATAGAAAGCTTGAGAGAGAGGTCGGTGCATGGAGGACATATTTCAGTCACATCAATGAACCTTTGGGACGTCAGGATCCAGTTAGGTCACCAGTGCAGGCATTGCCCCTTCAATCGATCAATGAAGCAGAAAGATTCAGGAACCTGGTCCAGCGTACATGTAATTGGATGGATAGATCTCATACAGTGGCCATAGAATTTGTTACAAGGATGTCGAAGATCATTCATCAAGCTATCCAAGTTCTTGAGATTATCCACAGATTGATGGCAACAGTAGCTGCATTTGCCCATACCAAGGACATTGTCATCCCTATCTTGAAGGTAATAAGACATACATCCAGAAGAATTTTAGCGCAGGAGAGGATCTTGGAAGGTGATTCTCACAGTTTATTTCAGTGGTCAACCTTACTTCATATAAAGAGTGTTCTCTTCGAGGACATCAGTGTTAGATGTAGTCAAGTTGAGGAGGTGATCAATCCGATCCAGGACAGAGTATTTGAGGTACTTCGTACCATTCTTGGCAGAAGGATCGAGGTCGAGACAGATGTGGATATCCAGGAATTTGAGGATAGAATCAAGATCATCTTTCGCAAGGACGCAGATGTTACAGATGAGCAGTATGATCAGATGTATGCCACCATGCTCCTGATTGATAGAACTAAGGAACTTGAACCTACTTGGGACGCAGCTCTTCTAGATGCATTCTATCAGGTCATCCACTTAGAAGAGAGTATCAAGAATCTTCCCGAGATTCCAATCACAGAAATCGAAGGAATCGTGACAAAATTCATTGCATATGCTAAGAAGGAGAATTGGAAAGGGAATAAGATTCTAGATGAAAGGTTGTTACAGATGACATGACATCTTATTTCTCATTGGTTGATACCTCCTAGATTTTTGTGCCAAATTTAATATTTGGCTATGTATTTAATATTGTTCAGTAAAAAGGAGGTCATTTGTAACAAACCCTAATTAGGGCTTAGGTGTCATAATCTTGTCCGTTGATTTATTTTCAATCTGGACCTTTCATTGTAACTGGGGATGCTATTTATACCCCCATTTTTCATTTCATTTGGTAATAGTTAATAGTCGAATAGTCAGATAAGAGTGAAATAGAGAGATTAGAGTTAGAAGCAATTCTTATTTTGTAGCAAGATTGAGTCTTGAAGAGAGAAATTCAAGCAATTGTTGTATATGATGACTTGGAAATCAATAAAATATTGAAGTTATGGTGTTTTGTTGCAAATTTCTTAAGTTATCTTCATGGTTGTTGGATGTACTTGAATCACGCTCAATCAAGGTAGTTTGTTAATTTGAAAGACTAAGTGTGGGATTTGACATTTGGTAGGATTCGCAATCCAAACCACTAGCTTCTTGCTGATTGTAGGAACGCCTTGCGTGGTCGATTGGAGAACATTTTGAGTCCTTAACCTTCAAGCATTTTCGTATCTAGGATATGTACCTTCGTAGTAGGGTCCTTGGTCTTTGATGCATTGAACATCATTATTACCTTAGAAGATCGCACTAATTTCAATTGAGTTGTTATCTTATGGCAAAATTGAAGTTGGTTGAGTCTTGCCAAGTCTCGTCCATGTTAAGTCATTCATAGGGTTAGGCTAGATTAGACCTCTTAAACCCTATCTTTTGCTTTTTTTTGAAAGTTCCTTTAGTTTAGTAAAATCTTCGAGCTTTGAATACGTAAGACCCCTTGGAGGAAACAGCAAATCACATCATACCACTAAAAAGCTTGTCCACATGTGGAGACCCCACTAAAAGAACCTTGGAGTCCATCTAACTGATCCTTTTTGCAGATCTTCAGCAGTTAGAGACTATTTTCTCAAGAGAGGATAAGATACCTATTGGTATTTTATTCTGTGTATGATTGTGTATAAAATACACGTCAACAGTACCATAACGGATTTCCTTTCCATGCAAACTAACACACTTGAATCTTGGGGTTTCTATATGGGAGTTGAGCATCATTGCCCTTCTCCCACTTTTCTCATGCTTCATTTACCCAATCTGCCTACAATTTGGAAATGACATACTCTAGTGACTCTATGTGTTCATTCCTAGACAGAGCATTGACCACAACATTCTCCTTTCCTTTCTTATATATGATCTCAATGTCATATCCCAACATCTTTGTGACCTATTTTTGTTTTTTTTAGATGACAACCTTTGCTCTATTAATTATTAGATACTATCATGATATGTCTTTACCTTAAAGTGTCCTTCCCTTATATAAGGCCTCCATTTTTTGACTGCATGTAGGGCAGCCAACATTTCCTTCTCATAAACATGCTTCAACAAATTCTTATGTTTGAGTTGGTGACTCTCAAATGCAATGGGTCTTCCTTCTTGCTTTAGTATTGCTGCTATGCCATATCTTTCAGCATTACATTCCACAATGAATGTTTTAGAAAAATATTGGGTAGCTCGAATTGGAGGTTGTGCACATGGCTTCTTTTAGCTGCTCAAAGGCCTTGGTAGCTACATTATTCCATTGGAAGGAATCCTTCGTCAACCCTTTTTGTGAGAGGTGATGCTATGCTACCATATTTTTTTTACAAATTGCCATGGTGGCATGTAAGCTCTAAGAAACCCCATAGGTTCTTAACACTCCTAGGCATTTCCCACTCAACAATGGCTTTGATCTTGTGAGGCTTTACCTTGCTCCCTCATGTAAAACAATATGATCTAGGTACTCCACTTTTTTCACTCCAAACACACTTGGATATCCAAAACTTGATTTACATGCTGCAGGGTTCCTCCTAAGTTTTGCTATACATTATGATGTCATCAAATTTTTTTTCCTGTAGAATTGGCTTGCATCAAACTTTGAAATGTAGATGGTGTGTTTGTGGGACCAAAAGGCTTTTTCAAAAATTCATAGTGGTTTTCATGTGTTCAAAAGCTGTCTTATGTACATCCTCATATTTAATTCTAATTCAATGATAACTAGAATGAAGATCAAGTTTAGTAAAAGAAACAACACCATTAAGCTCATCTAACAACTCATCAATTACTGGAATGCATAACTTATCTTTTATGGTGTACTTGTTGAACTATTTGTAATCAAGACACTTCCTATAAGTGTTATCTTTTTTAGGCACCATTACCATCGGAGGGGAGTAGACACTTCTGCTTTAACATTTAGGAGCCAATCCTTTTGGCATCTTTTTAAAAATATTCGAGTGCTTATATACAATTGCTTGTAGATCTGGTGATTAGAAGTTGTCAAGTGATATGCTTCTAATGAAAATAATTGGGCCATAAACAATCTGCTCACTTGTTAAACATCTTTTAGATTTGATAAGAACTTATAATCTGTGGAGACTTAGCATCAACCCTCTTAGTTTGAGTGTGCTGCCTTCTGAATGAAACCGCATGAATAGCTTGTGGAAGCTCATCCCAATTTTCTTCAATGTAGTAATACAGTGGACTCCCAACATAATGTCTATTGCACTTGTGGAGATAGCAAACATAGGGAAATTTAGTTTCTATTCACCCATGGACAATCTGATGCTATGGCATTTACTTGAACAATTGATAGTAACCCTATTTGCAATCATAAATTTGGAGCTGAATAGATAAGACAGTTCAGATGAGCAATTAATTTCTTGTTAATAAAGTTGTGAGTGCTTCTTTACTCTATCAATGTGTTTACTTTCTCCTTCAAGAAACCCACTTCCTTGACAGTTTGTGGGGTGCTAATGCTAGAAAAGTGGTTGACAAGAAATTGTTGGTTAGGTATCTTCTAGTTCCACATATGGCTCATTGCCAAACTTGAATAGTCTTACTGTTCTTATTCTTATTCTTGTTCTTATTCAAAGCTGTGGCTGTGAAGGCCTGTTTAGTGGATGAACTAGCGCTGCTTCCAAATTGCTGCTTCCATTGATCTTGCCATAGAAGCTTGTTGCAGAGATCAAGAAACTTCATATCAACACTAGTAGAGGAGATATTGAGCATATCAATGAAATGCTCGTAGGATCGGGAAGGCTTTTCAGCGTGATCACTACCATATCCTCTTCCACCATGGTTCGGCCTATAGCTTCCAACTGGTCACGGATGTCCTTGATCTTTGTAAGATGTGCTTGGATAGATGACTTCTCATCTATCATGATAGAAAACAACATATTCTTTAGAAAGAAAGCTTGGCTCTTGTCGGATGTTTCATGAAGGTCCTTCAAGAGATCCTAGATCTTTTGAGCTGTTTTACCTGAAGGCACTTGAGGGAGTTGATCATCTGTGACTGAGAGTTTGATAAGCATGACAACCTCTCGATTCTTCACATCATGTTTGTCTTGATCATCACCTGCTGTTGTAGGACGAGATTCCTTGCCCAAAACAATCTGATCAAGGCAACAATACTCAAAAATGGTAAGCATGCGCGGTTTCCAGGTGTTGTAGTTGCAGCCGTTGAACTTTTGACTGTGTTCCAACTTGATGTTGGTCAAAGATGCCATCACAAAAACCGAGGTTGAATGAGGTCAACCTAGTGAAGGTAGGAGACAAAAGAATCTGATTTAAAAAATCAGAATAGAAGTAGTTGCAAAAAAATAGGACCCCTTGGAGCAGAATTCGAGGCACAGATCCCAATGCATGAATGTCGAGGTTTGCTGAAAAACCCTGAAATTAAAATTTCCTGCAGATTTAAACCTTGATTTTTTTTTTGATAAAAATCAGAAAATAATAATTTGGAAAAAAATATGGATTTTCAATAAATAAAAGTAAAAAAAAAGGTTTAAAAACCCTAGGTTGGCGATTTCAGAAAATAATAATTTGGAAAAAAATATGGATTTTCAATAAATAAAAGTAAAAAAAAAAAGGTTTAAAAACCCTAGGTTGGCAATTTTTCTGTACCCTAGCCACAGAAAATGCAGAACTGAAAAACCTTCCACCTCGACCCGTAACACAGGAAAAATCGCGATTTGTAAAAAATCACTGTTGGGAGAAAATAAATCGAGCCCAGAAAAGCGCAGGAGAAATGGTGCCGAAAAGGGTAAACAAAAACGCAAAAAAATTGCGATTTTTAGAGTCGCGAAAATCGTGATTTTTATAGTCATGAAAATTGCACGTTTAGACACCTTCAGGGACAATAAAATATCCGCGTGAAAATTGCACGTTTAGACACCTTTAGGCACAATAAAAAATCCGCCCAACAATAACTTTAGATTGTGCCCTAGAAACCTTGCATAAAAAAATGAATTCTTCAAAAATAACTCTGCGCTAGACCCTCGACCTCCAAAAAATTTTGCCCAAGAAAAGAGACTTTTAAAAAAAATCTCTAAAAAAAAGACTTTCGAAATTTTTTACTTAAGAAACCTTTTGAATTTTTTTAATTTTCATGCTCTTATACCATGAAAAATAAGTGGGTAGATTATTTGAACGATATACAAACGTATATCTAGAGTTTACAAGACGATGTTCTATAAAAAGAACAAATTGTTAAAGTGAATGACTAAAAAGCTAAATACTAAGTAAAGCTTAAAAGCTAATTACATAAAAGCTAAATGACCATTAAACAAGGAACTAATTATAGGTGACTAAAATATAATTAAATATTCTAATAGTTTGTGTCTGTGATGTAGGACATCATGTCTTCTCACTTAACTTGCCCAACCACTAACAATATTTCCTTCATCTTGTTTGTTTCTTCCCTTACATCTTCAATGGAAATGTATCCATCTCCTCTACCGACAAATCACCTTTCTTAGGATTCTCTTCAAGAATTTAGGATTTCTTGCACTTACCTCTAGTTTGTGGTCCTTAAATGTCGAGGCTTGACAATGCAAAGTAACTTGAGCTACAAGGGAGCTTTGAGCACCACATGTTAAGCTTGAAGGTAACTTAGGTGACTAGCATTGGTAAGAGGGGTGTCCCATACCTTGACATGAGCAATCCTATTGTCTTTTGGCAAAGGCACATGTCATGTAGATATCATTGTTTTTCTCCATTTACCTTCTCAAAATTCAACTTTTCGAGTGGGACATGGCATGCTTTATTTCTTGCTTTTTTGCTTTAAAGCTGAGCTTTCTTTCCCTCTTTGGCTTGATCTATGCTCATCTTGGTTCCTATATAAAGCCCATTATCTCTCATTTTTAGGAGAGAGAATTATTCATACACAAGCTTGGAGCAAATTCAAAGAAGACTTTCTCCCCTTAGGATAGAAAGATTAGGTTGCCTCTGCAATTTTTACTTAAAAGCTCTGCATCCCTTCCCTAAGTATCATATCACCTAGGAGATTGCATGTCTCTCTATAAAGCCAAATCCCAAATCCTTGCCTATGCTACTTCCTCACCACTCCCAATTTAAGATCTGAAGGACTCCTCTGAAAGCCTTGATCAATCAAGTACTTATCAATATTGATGTACCATGCACGAGGACCCTGTTTGAGGCCATAGAGTGCTTTGACTAGTCTACATACCTCATGTTCCTTACCGGCAACCGTGAAACCTAAAGGCTGCGTCATGTAGCCTTCACATGCGAATTAGAGATCTGGCACACATGAATTACTGAAGCCTGAAACAATGTTTTTGAGGAAAAAATCAGCAAACCCTTTTGCAGAAGAGTACCAACTCCAAAATTGACTGCAAGATACCACGGTTGCAAATGTTCGCCCTCTCAGGGGCGACCCAAACTGACTGCAACAAAGCACGATTTTTGAGGAAAAAACCGTCAAACCCTGAAATAGGAACCCTCGAAAAGAGAATTTACGATTTTGAGGAGAAAATCGAAAAACCAAGAAATCTGAGGGTTACAAATCATCGTTTTTGTGGAAAAAAATGGTAAAACCCAGATAACTAAAATCTTATGCGAATATCGCGGATTATAGATGATATAATTTTTAAGGGAAAATTATAAACCTTGCGAACAATTTTTGAGAAAAAAATCGTGAAAACCCTCCCATGATTTTTTGTGGAAAAAATCAGAAAACCGATAGACAATTTTTCAGGAAAAAATCGTGAAAACCTTGGGACCTGTAAGATGAGGTTTGGCCTAAATCAATTTGATAAAGGTAACGATATTCAGATATCGTGAACATGCACTGTTTCCAGGTGTTGTGGCAGTTGTTGAACTTTTGACTGTGTTCCAACATGATGTTGGTCAAAGATGCCATCATGAAAATGGAGGTTGAACGAGGTCAACCTAGTGAAAGCATGAGACAGAAGAATCTGATTCAAAAATCAGAATAGAAGTAGCTGCACAAAAAATTTGAAACCCTGGAGGAGAATTCTGGCACAAATTTCGAGGTTTGGAAGAAACCCAGAAATTAAAATTTTCTGAAAACTTAAAACCTGAAATTTTTCCTGGAAATAATCAGAAAAAAATCTTGCAGAAAATAAAAAAATACCTCTGATTTTTTTTTTGTTTGTTAAAAAACAGAAAAATATTGACATTTTTTTTGGAAAAAAAAACGCAAAAAAAAAGGGCAGAAACACTAGGTCGGATGTACAGCATAAAAAGCGCCCACAGAATTAGCAGAAATCGCTGACTGTTTTTAAATTCCTAGGCAAATTCGCTGGCACAAAATTTGAGGTACGGAAAACGAGGCAACCAGAAAAATCTGAGATCAACCCAAAAAAGCTCTCGAAAAACCTACCAACAATCTAAAATCAAAATACAGATCCGACGGCTCAAAAATCGAGGCATGGAAAACGATGCACCTAGAAAAATCTGACGATGACCCAGTTGAGGTCTCCAAAAACCCACCAAGAATCTGCAAGTAAAATAAAATTTCGACTTGAACTGAAGGGTCAAAACCCTAGTCGAAAATTGCAGAAACCTTAGGAAAATTTTCAATCTGCAAAAAAACTCCTGGTTGCAGGCCCGAAAATCTCCAGGACGCTAAAAAAGACATGAACTGCTGCCCAACACAAAGAAATTCGCCCACGAACCAAAAAGCCTTCAAAAAAGCAAAATCGTTTTTTTTTTAAAACAATTAAAAAAAATCTGGAAAATATTCCAGAAAGAAGGCCATGATTTTTTATTAAAAAATTCGCCAAATTTTAAAGAATCCTATCGACCCGCTCTGATACCATGAAAAAATAAAAATAAATTGAATGAATGATTCAATAATCGGATGATTACATTGAACGATATACACAGGTATATATAGAGGTTACAAGACGATGTTCTATAATTAGAACATAACGTTAAAGTAAAAGATTAAAGAGCTAAAAGCTAAATTAAGCTTAAAAGCTAATTAACTAAAAAGAAAAAGCTAAATGCTAAATAAAGCTTAAAAGCTAATTAATTAAAAAGAAAAAGCTAAATGCTAAACAAAGCTTAAAAGCTAATTAACTAAAAAGCTAAATGACCATTAAACAAGGAACTAAATATAGGTGACTAAAATATAATTAAATATTCTAATAGGCTGCCTCTGCAATTTTTACTTACAAGCTTTGCATCCCTTCCCCAAGTATCATATCACCTAGGAGATTGCATGTCTCTCTATAAAGCCAAATCCCAAATCCTTGCCTATGCTACTTCCTCACCACTCCCAATTTAAGATCTTCCCTTTCTATCAAATGGAGTACCCCAAGGTTGGAAGAAGAGAAGATACATTGGATACAAAAAACTGGACCCTCTTGAGGACATCAACCACAACAGCTACAAGGAAAGTTAATTTATTTTCCGATCCAAGTTCTTTTATTTCATAGCAGTTTCATTTTTTTAGTAATTAGATCACTTATCTTGCCTAAGGATTGTATACTCGGTTATTACTTCTTAGTTTAGCTTAAATTTATTTGTCATTTGCTTAGATTAATTTCTCATTTCAATAGATTAGAAGTTTCATTTACTTTCATGTGCATCTCAAATTTGAAAAATCACAAAAACATAGCATAGATTTTAAGCAAAAGTCATATGGTTAATGAGCAAACACACTATTTTGGAAAAGGTAAAAAAGAACCAGATTATTTTCCTTTCTTGCATGCATGTGGTTTAGTCTAAAAATGAATTCTTGAACCCATCACAAGGCCATCAACGACATCAAGAAATCACCAAACAAAGCAGGAGAACATTCACCAAGATGCCAACAAATTGTCAAAGAATGAAAAGCAAAACATTCAACTCAAACAAAGCAAACAGACTCACCAAGAATCACACTTGTTCAACTTTCCTAACCCTCACTTGACTTTTCCAGTAAAATGTGTCCAAGAATTTAGAAAAATTTGATTGAGTTGATTTAATTATTAGATGAAATACAAGAAAGCATGACCCTTCTTAGAGGCACTTTCAAGAAGAGAATGAACAATGATGAATTATGTATGAGTTTTGTATAAGAGAGAAAGCCTTTTGGACACAGATCATTGATCTTATTGACACCTGTCTTGACTCTTGAATGATTGGCACTTCGATGAGCCACAGGAAAATCTAAACAAATCAACAACTCAACATCCAAACATTTAAAAAAACCCAACAATCAGCCGTCCTATCATCCTTCCTCACGAAGTGAACAAGCCAAGTGGTGTGATCCATATCGACGATAATGCTATCACTTGCTAGACTCCCCAAGTTCACAAAGAGGGTAGGCAATTCAACTATCCATTGCTTGATTGGCTTTGCCACAAGAGCCGGAGTAGATTGGGTCTTGGCCATTAAGACAGGGTGCAGTGAAACGTGATGGTCTGAGTCCACATCATCACTTTTGGGGTGAGGTAAATTTAGAATGTCATACAACTTGGACGGATGCTACGATGCTTTGAATTACTCATTCTTGCACAAGCTCAAAATCCTTTCAAGATACAAGTCAACCTGGACTTCAGCCTTGTTAGCCTAGACACTGCAATACATTCTAGGAAGACTGTTGATTCTGCAGCCTCATTAGAGAGCACTACGAAAAACCCTATGTTAGGAAGACAGCCAATGTTTCTGTCCTAGCCATATTTAGGCTGACTCTTTTTATTACCATCTATAATCCATAAAATGAAAATCTGAAAATAGTTTGGGAAGGTTGCTAGTTCTACAGCTTTTTATATAGAAAATTGCTTTTAAACGTTAACTATGCAAGTTATGCAGCAGGATAGCTGTGTTAAGGAATGCTTAATTTTTAATGACATTTTTGTAAGGTGTTGTCTTATTACACACTTATCTCATTTGCATTTCCAGGATTTACGTGACTCCCAAAGATGAAACATAGTATAAAATATTGTAATGTGTTTTCTCCTTAGCCAGCCTAATTATACGTTCCATTTAATGGTTATTAACTTATTTCGTAAAGTTTAAGGATATATTTTTATTTGTTTTCTCACCATGGTTTTGTTGATTACTGTATTTCAAATTTGTGCTACAAACATGTGATTGGGGCTTTCTACAATGCCTTCCAAGTATCAACTGTTCCATAACGTTCATGTTTATCATTCTATACCTTCATCCATGCTTGCCTAGTGTTTAAGACAGACATCATATTTTCTGAAATACCAAAGCTGTCTGCAATTGACGCTGGATTTGTAAGGTTCAATGTTTCACATGTTTTTGTCCTAAAGTATAGTGAACATATAGTTAATTGCTAATTCACATCTAAATGACAATTATATGATTTTCATATTTGAATTTTGTAGCCTTTGTCCAGTGCATATGGTCTTGCAAAACACAGAGATGGGCGCTGGGAATGGGCAATTGCTCCTGGTGTATCACCGTCTCCTAGATATCAACACGCAGCTGTAAGTGACCGATGATGAAAAAGCCATTGCACACACTTACACTCAAACTCCCACACACACAACCATATTATGTCACAGAAAACTTTTTATTTTTATTTTGTTTAACTGAGGGAGCAATTGGGGTCTCAGTTTTTGTTTCACTTTCATAGACTTGTTGGATCAAAATCCCAAAGTCAACACACAGAATGGTGTTGTTCTTTTATCTTTGAGACTTCTTGCTTCCGCAAAGACCTGATTGAACTGGTTTTATTCAGGTTTTTGTTAACGCAAGGCTCCATGTCTCTGGGGGAGCCCTTGGTGGGGGACGCATGGTAGAAGATTCTTCTAGTGTTGCAGGTATGTTTGATTTATGCTAGAGAACTTGCTTTAATATTAATGAATTCAATGAGAACTCCCTTTGGCAACAGGAAGATACCTAGCTGAGGATTTTACACTCCTACAACTAATGATTTAAAAAATTCTCAGTTTTTTGCCTTTTTTCTTTGTAGTTTTGGACACTGCAGCTGGAGTCTGGTGTGACAGCAAATCTGTTGTTACAAGTCCTCGGACAGGAAGGTATAGTGCAGATGCAGCTGGTGGGGATGCATCAGTTGAGCTTACAAGGCGTTGTCGTCACGCTGCAGCAGCCGTGGGTGATCTAATTTATATTTATGGTGGCTTGCGTGGGGGTACGTATCATTTTTCCAAAGAATAATTGAACTTTTATGATGGATCACCGTAACCGGTTCTGTAGCATGAATATATAAGGTTTCTAGTTTGTAACATGTGAATCCTAAAGATATAAATTGCAATATGCGGAACACATTGTCAAGTGGCAAATGGCAGTGTATTTGCAGTGAACCAAAAACTAGAATGGGCCATTTGACAACTTTTTAATTATACAATTGTACTACTTATAAAATTTTACTTATTTATTGTTCTCGCTGTACTTTTTTTTCTCTTTATGTTGAGTGGAGGTACCTTACATGCTATGCCCTAGGACCTAAAGTCCGAAATGCTTTCTCTTTTTTATTTGTGCAATTTATATTTTTTTGTGTTATTATCCTTTGTACTGCTACACTTTCAATCTTGCAATAAAAAGAAGCCATTTTTAAGAGGGGGATGTTTGGTGGTTGGGGGGGAGGGAGAAGGAATTTACCCTTAAGTACTCTTTGTGAATGCCTTTCTTCTCATATGAAGATTTTCTATAAATGCCTTTCTTCTTATATGGAGATTTTCTATAAGATTATTAATTTCTCCTGTAAAATTGTTATCAAAAGCTTCATATGTCTTCAATGAAACCTGGTGGGTGCAACATGTTCTCTGTACCACATCCTTTTGCAAGGAATTTTTTACCAAATTTGGACCATCATTGATTGCCATGAAAGGTGAAATATAATATAGTTGTCAAAATTCATTGTGGAGACAAATGGGAACTTTTGGTGGGAATTCTTCAACATGGCAATTGGAGCTTAAGGACATTAAATTGACTTGGTGCTAAAACTTCTTAAAGTGACTTGTTTTAGCATCTTGTAAATATCCTCAATGAAAGAGCTGAGATTTAGGAATGATGGGCTATGTGATAAGGTCCTCACCTCTAGATGGTAAGAGGCAGTTTTAAAGCAACATGCATGTTTTTAGAAGTATTTTAGAATAGATAAGGAAATCCTATAACTAACTAGGATTTTATTTATGTCCATTATAAATGTAGGCCATTTATTTGTGAGAAGGGCATATCCAAAAATTTTCAAAAAATGATCTTCCTGCAATTATCTCTATTGTGTCATTGAGTTTCTATTCCATGGGAATGCGAAAATGAGGGTATACTTATAGGTGTTGGGAGCCTGTAGAGGCTTAACTGTAAATTAGTATCACTTGATTTCTAGCAAAACTGCCCTCATCGTGTGCACATTTGGGTACTTACAAAGTCACTAATGTGGAAGCATTTTGACGGTCTGCTTGTTATCTGTCAGCTATGTAGCATAGAAAGAGATGGCATTGGAAAAAATTTAAATTTCACAGTTGCTTCATTTACATCATTTCATGTAATCTACTGAATGAAAGGCATGTTGTTTAGTCTCAGTTTAATGTACCTGCAACCAACATCAACCACGTCATGTTTGTGCTCAAGTTTAGCGATGAATAAATTTGAACAAGTCCTCAGCTGTTTAAAGTCAGAGAAAAATTAATAGTAAAATTTAAATCAAATTTTTATTACTTGTCATTTGAAAACATGTAATGAAAAACAAATAAATAAAACAAAATTAAGTTTTCATAAGCTTAATAAATTTTAAAACCTTTTAAAAATAAAAGCTAATAAAATATAAAAAATCCTATGGCTTAAAAATAAAAGCTAATAAAAGCTAATAAAACAATTATAAAAGTAAATGTAATGAATTGTTTAAATATAAAAATAGAACAAATATAGAACTAAGAAAAATACAGTAGAAGATTACAAAATATAAATATAAAATGATATATAATAAATTAAAACAAAATGAAATAAAAACTATAAGTTTAGTAAAAATATTAATTGATAATTTAGGTAAAAATTTAAATTTAATAGAACATAACTATTAATAACATTTTAATTAAAAGTTAATTGAAAAAAGAAAAGTTTAAAAAGGAAAAAAAATTGTTTGAATAAACTTAAATCTATATTTAAAAAAATATTTTAATGAAATAAAAAGAAAAATCGAAGCCTAATTAAAAAAGGAAAGTTATACGAGTGGCAGTAACAAGGCAAATAGCATGGAGGCATGGCATAGCTCCATCACAGCAGCAACACAAAGTTCCACAGCAGCAGGATACAGCACCTTAACAGCAACAACACACTTCTTCTTCCAAGCAACAGCTTCACAAGAGCAACACATAGCAGATTCAAATACACATGAACCTTATCAACAATACAATAAATTTGAAGACAGAGAAACACCCCCCAATTCACCGGCAAACAAAGTTGCATGGACACAGATACGGATACAAATATGGATACGGCCATTTTTTAAGAGCCCCAATATGGATATGGCTGGATACATCATTCATAAAAAAACATATACACATATATTTAACACATTTTTCTAAGTTATTCAAGGAGATTTTCATTACTTCAAAAGCAATATAGACCCATAATTGCAACATAAATAATGATAAGTTGATTTATCATTTTACAATATGCAAAAATAGTAGAGTTGCATGGGAAGATAATCCCCAAAATGGGTCACTGAAATAGAAAAACATTTAATTTGTCTTTTTCATCTGGTGTAATATGGATATGGCTGGATACATCATTCATAAAAAACATATACACATATATTTAACACATTTTTCTAAGTTATTCAAGGAGATCTTCATTACTTCAAAAGCAATATAGACCCATAATTGCAACATAAATAATGATAAGTTGATTTATCATTTTACAATATGCAAAAATAGTAGAGTTGCATTGGAAGATAATCCCAAAAATGGGTCACTGAAATAGAAAAACATTTAATTTGTCTTTTTCATTTGGTGTAGGTTTTGTTTATACCATTTTAAAAAAAAATGCATCAATGAAGTTTTTAAAAATAAATTTATGAAGATCTATGTCAAATTTTTTAAAAATCAAATCACATAGTATCTAGCAAGGTTGGAAATCAAGGTTTTTTGGGCACACTTGGGTACAGTATTTGACATGTATCCGGGCTGTATCAGATATGTATCTGTTTCGGATCCGGGAACAGATATGGGGATACGTGTGCCCAGGGAGGGACAAAGGAGTTTCCGGCTACTCTGCCGGCAAATAGAACAGAAAAATATAGAAGGCCATGGCTATAACAATCTTGCACCAAATCATCAATAAGAGCTTACAACAAATGTTAATGCAAAATAATGTCAATCAAAACTTTAAAGAATGCAAAGAAGAAAACCTAATGGATGCCAATGTGTTATACTTTCATCGACAGTCAAAACTCTATCAATTTTTATAGTTTTTTAGGGTCTTTGGGCTGTATGAATTTTGTGGGGCTACTTTTAACAATTGTTTTCCCTTTTAAGTTAACTGACTTGTGAATTTTTTACAACAAAAGTCAGTGACTCTGTGACACTGCCTACAACTTTTTTTGAGGATATTCCAACTCATCCTGCTTAGTCCCTGCAGAATAGAATGGTATCGCTTTGGTCTTCTTAATGTGTCAACCTGTTAATTGAATCAGGTATTGATCAAATCTAAATCAATATCATTATCAATATCTCTGTTGGTATTTGAGACCCTAATATATGTTGAACCTCCAGTATTCTAAGTGTATGATCTGTTTCAATGCCAGTGGGACTCAAAATGTGAGAATTTGATTTTTTCTTTTCTGATTTTGTCTGAAGACTGGGACTGAAAAGGGATTTTCCTATTGGTAGTTACCTTTTTACCAACAAAAACTGTGTTATAAACGTTTTGTCTCTTACCTGACCAAGCCTTTTATTGCATGATCCCCTGCAACCTCTTGGATGGGATCCTGCTAAGATTAGAGACAACAGTTTTTATTATTTCAGCCCAAAATTCTGCAGGCATGCCCTTATCTTTACCTCTTACAATATATTGTGTCATTATCATCACTGCTTAATTACTCATTTCCACAACTATATTTTACTGGAAGATAAGAGGCGACATATTAAACTGCTTAAGCTTCTCAAACTGCTTAAGATACATCCTTGACCTCATAGTGCAATTATCACCAAAATGTAGGAAGTATAGAAGCATCAACTGGCTGATTTTACTTGCATTGTACTGCTCAATTTTTTTAATCATCATTTGGTCCCAAACATCTGCATGCACTGATTTGAGCTAACAGGTGTCACAGTATGTGATATCCTTTGGAAAGAATGCTTTCCGTCTTTGTTTATCCTTAAAATGTGTCAAACATACCCATTTCCAAATCTGAAAAGAAATCAAACTGCAATAATATTATTTTTCTGTAAAAAGATGATTTTTGTTCAGGTGTCAATACTTATGATGCTAAACTGCAAATTGCAAATCAGATTGCCTTCTAAGCATAAACCAATGATGTTTTAGCAGCCTTGGATTTGTTAAGAGGATGCATTCTGTGCCCCTTATTATGCATATAACTAGTGATCTGACTAATAGTTAAAAAATTCCTAGTCAAATGAGGAATATAAAGTACATATGGAATATGAATTTCTTACCATGATCCAAGCTGATCTTTACATTTCCATGGTGTTGCACAATATTTAATCTTACATGACCAAGTATCATTGAATTTGTTCTACTTGAGCATTCAACAAAACTCTCATACCAGTCAAGCTGGTTAGTCATATGACTACTAGCTCTGGAAAACCAAAGAACTAAGTTGCTCGTCTTAAATAATTACTTTGGATAATCTAAGGCGTGCATCCTTCTCTTTATCAACATTATTAAATTGTTGTATTTTTCTCATTTTCTCTTACTATGCCATTCTTGCCATACAATATTTCTTTGTATGACACTTCAGCAAAATAACACCTAATAGGCTGTGATATCCAAAGAAAAACATTAACTGCCCTTAGTTCACTTAGAATTCACCAACAAAGCACTCTCCAAGGTTGACTGTTCTCCTTAATGAAACAGCCTATTGCAACTGTTTTGTGCAATAGTTTGCCATCTAGTTTATCAAAAATGATTTTATCATCCGTAGTAGTGAAATTGAAAGTTTCAACAAGTGTTAAAAATGGACGAGGGATGCTATTTAACAATCATTATTTCATAGCCATCTACTTTTCTCTTGATGGTTGCTAGTTGATCCCTCACATATTTGAAATTCAACAAATGTTGTTTTTTAACTATTTTGTCCATCAGTATTTGCGGTCTAGTATGGTCTGTTTCTCTACCTTGACCTGACGTGGTTCAGGTAGTTTCAACCTCCTTTTCAATCAAGCATCCCTTGGTATTCTCAGGAGCCACTCCTCTTCATTTTGAGTAGTTTGACCTGATTCAACTTTCTCTGTTTTTACAGTCATTTGAAAACCATATTAAAGAGCAAAATGCTATGAAGGGAAATCTTCAAGACCATTGCCATAGCATCACAACCCTCTTGAAGAAAAATACCTACACCTGTCAACCAAAAGGCTTCTTGGTTCTATTGACACATTCCCATTGTCGTATAATAGGGCTTGCAACCAATGTGAGGTTCATGGGTTTCCCTTGGGACTGTCTCCAACACGATGAATTTGGGGCTTAGTTTTTCTCCCCAAAGCTACAGAGCATACTTGGTCAGTTCAGTTTTAGCCGCAACACATCGTACTCAGAACCAGAAAGGGTTCATGCTGAAGGGGTTTCGTTCTATTGTGCAGGATTATATGGGGCTGTGGTGTTTTAACTGGGTTTTGCAATGATATTTTCCTGTTTGGAATAAACGGTGTTTACAGATCATGACCAGCATTATTTTCTTGTCTATCATATAGGTTCTCGTATTGACTATTTAGGTTCTTTGGTGCCCTTGACTGTGGATAGGATTATTTTTCACCATAGTCACCCTTGGTGTCATGAACTCCTACATTTTAATCTTAAGAGCTACTGTCATGTAATAATTTTTCTTATGTGACAGACTTTGGTTATTTTAATAAACAGGTTTTTTATTTATTATGCTGAGTTTCTGGATTCAACTGTGTAGATTTTGTTTGCATCAATGTTTCGGATCACACTCCATGATCCATCATCAGGTCCTGATTTTCGAAGTCTGCACCATTATTTTGTACAGGTGTATTGCTTGATGACTTGCTTGTAGCTGAAGATCTTGCAGCAGCTGAAACAACATCAGCTGCATCACATGCAGCAGCAGTTGCTGCAATTGGTAATGTGCAGCAAGGAACAAATATACGGAATTATCCTTATGGTGATGGACGAGCAAGGCACCCGCCTACAGAAACTGTCTCTGATGGTGCTGTTGTGATGGGAAGCCCTGTTGCGCCTCCCATGAATGGGGACATGTTCAGAGATATCAGTACAGAAAATGCAATAATTCCAGGACAGAGGTAAACAAGTCCCTGCAGTTATTGTTTAAAGAACCAATTCGTGTGTACACTTTAACATCGCAAGAGGTTGTAGAAATGTGTGTTATTCATTGCAACAAGTTTTCGTTTTGAGTTTTTATTTATTATCTCTTAGAAAAATGTGTTGATTTTTTGAATGCATTCTTATTTAGGGACTCGGTGACTAATTTTCCACTTTGCAGGAGGTTGGGCAAAGGTGTAGAGTCTCTAGTAGAGGCCTCAGCTGCTGAGGCTGAAGCTATAAGTGCAGCACTGGCTGCTGCTAAAGCTCGGCAGAGTAATGGAATAGTAGATCAATCTCCTGATAGAGATGGAGGCGCAGAGTCAACCTTAAGTGGGAAGAAATTAACAACACCGAGCAAGACTCAAGATGCAGTAGTGCCAAACTATACTCCACCTACTGGAGTTAGGCTTCATCACAGAGCGGTACAGGGACACATTCTAAGTTGAAGCAATTCAGGGTCAATTCTGAATAGTATGATTTACCAGTTTATTTGAGGTGATTTCTGCAATATAATGACTAGTCTTTTTTTCTGCCCATCTAGGTGGTTGTTGCTGCAGAGACTGGTGGAGCCTTAGGTGGAATGGTAAGATCACTTTCCATAGATCAGTTTGAAAATGAAGGTCGCCGAGTGAGCTATGGAACACCTGAGAGTGCCAATGCAGCGAGAAAGTTGTTGGACAGGCAAATGTCAATTAATAGTGTGTCTAAAAAGGTGATTAATCAGATGCCTTTTTCATCCGAGTTCTAAAAAGTGGCCCTTAATACTTTATAAAATTTCAAGAACAGAAGTGAATAGCTTTCAGTAATCAGGTATATTCAATGGATTGATTGATTTATGCAGGTCTTAGCATATTTGTTAAAGCCTCGGGGCTGGAAGCCTCCAGTACGCAGACAATTCTTCTTAGATTGCAATGAAATTGCTGAACTTTGTGATACTTCAGAACGAATTTTTTCTCGTGAACCAAGTGTTTTGCAAATCAAGGCTCCTGTGAAAATATTTGGGGATTTACATGGTCAGTTTGAGGATCTAATGCGTTTATTTGATGAGTATGGAGCTCCATCAACTGCAGGTGACATAACGTAAGTGTATATTTGTGCTGATGTAAAGTGGGAAGCACTTCTATTATGCAGATTTATACATTCATGATTCTCTTTTTTGATTCTCTCTCTAAATGTATAGCATTGATAGTTTCTTGTTAATGGTAATTTGTAACTAAAAAAATGCATGCCCAAGACACACTGCAAAGTTTTTAACTAGAAAAATTTGTTTTATGTGATCTTACAAGTTATTTTTCTCAATTGTCTGGCTTTTTAGCATATTCAGTTTAAGCAAGTTTGTGCATTGTCTATACAGTAGATGTTTTGTTAACAGTCAATATAATCATTTTATAGTTTGATATAAAATCTGCATATTTTACTCTATTTTTGTATTTTAAAAAATTTGATGTATAAGGAGATAATCATTATATTTTTCCCAAGTACATTAATGACTAATTTAATTTTATTTATGAAAAGTGTCAAAGAAATGGAATATTTTTCAATTCTTTTCAGCTGCCCTCCTATTACAGTATATAGTATTACAGTATTAGTTGTTATACATAAGCCACTAATAGATTCATCCAAGTTGGTACAATCAGGCTAAGTCACCGTGTCCGTATTTGAATTTGATTTCGGCGACCATAAAATTCGGATGAAGTTCGGCAAGGGAAAAAAATTCGACATCAAAATCGCCTTATATTTTTTTTTTGTAATATAAATAATATATCCAATAATTTATAAAAACAAAAATTATATATTTTTCAAATTTAAAAACAAAACAAAAAACACTAAATTAACAAGTAAAAATAAAAAATGCTATTTAATATTTTACTCTAGTTAACAGATCAATAAGTAAAATAGAATAATGATAAATTATATATACTAAATATTAAATTATTAATAAAAAATAATATAAATTAGAATTATAAAATAATAAAAATCTCATATTTTCATGGTGAATATGAATAACATAAACTATAATAATAAAATTAATAAGATAGATATTTATAAATTTAATAGTAGTTTCATGGTGAATATAAAATACAAATTATGGTAATAAATATTTAACATAAAAAAACAAAAACCTAAAAATACAAAACAAGAATCTTTGAGCTTTGAGCTTTGATAGCAGCACTGCGGGGGAAATCTGTGATGCGTAGGCAAGGGCTCACAAACACACATGACCTTAAGCACGAACACACACAACAGAGCACGAACGAAGCATGAACAGGCATGATCAGCTTCAGTCGCGTGACAGACCAACTTCAGCTTCAGCCGAAACCCTAAAAAGCAAACTCATATTTCCGCAGTACGAATTTTTAGGGAACAATTACGAATTTCATTTAATTTTTATAGGTTCACCGAATTTCGAACCTGAAGCTGAAAATTCGGCGAATGCGGTGACACAGCAATCAGGGTTTATGTCCAATGCTTCATTGCCCCTTCTTTGTATTGATCTTGCTTATGTGATAGAAGACACAAAGTGGAATGGACATAAACCAAGTCTTCTGCCTTTTTTTGCAGCCAGCCAATTACGCTTCACTGAGTGGATAAAGGAGTATGTAATCCAATTCCATTTAGCCGAGGGAGAACTTGCAACTTGTTGAAATTGGAGAGAAAATTGTTGCGATTTAAAAATAGAAAATGCAAAATAAATTAAATAAGGGTAAGTAGTGAAGTCTACAATACAAATGTTAAAAAATAAAAAATGCTTATGATAGAATCTTGATTGCAAGAGGCTGGAAGAACAAATAATCTTGCCCATGGAGGCACCACCATGTATGAGCATCTTCTTTGTATTGGTCTTGAAGAGCACAAACTCTATGATCTCATCATGAGATGAACTTGCCAAACTCTTTCCTAACATTATCCACCTCTCTTGGATCTGAGAAGAGTCTTAGGAATGATGACTTGTACTTATTATCAACTTCACTATCTTTGTATGGTGCAGTTCTCCTTCGCAAAGAAACTATCAGTTCTCCTTTGCAAAGAAACTATCTTTGTGCTATAGTATTTGGGAGATAATGCATATGCAAGGAGGTGCAATGGTATGTTCACCTTGTTCTAGTAGTGATGAATTCTTTTTTCCACTCAGGAAAAAACATTTCTAAAAGGTCACTCTTTTTGTGCTATTATGACCTTTGTTCTCACTATCATGGAGTTTGCCATCGTATATATCCTCCAAACATGGCCGATCGAAATCAGCAAATATGATCATACTCATGATGGGCTTCGTGAAACCCAAGACATAGGACACATGAGCCCACCAATCGTCATCTAGGATCAATAACCTGACCTTTGGGCCCTTTCGAAATTTGATTCCTCCACGTACTCCATTGGTGGCCAATCAACCATGGCATTCAATGCATCTCACACTTTCACAAGTCGTCTCAAAGGATCACATGTGATGCAAATTGGGTCTTAGCAACCTAAGATCATGCAAAAAATAAGTTAATAACACTTTAAAATATAAGTAACATGGCATAAATTAAATAATTAAAATTAAATTTACCTTTAACACATCCGAGCTCAAGAAAGCCTTGAAAATGCCTTGCAACATCTGGTGGTTTGTCACAAACATTTGGATCTCCTAATCCTCACAGTATATAGCTTTCTCCCACTCTATTTGAGTACCAGTTGGTTACATCACCAAGATAAGGGAGTGTACAATGCATGGTGTCCAAAAAATGTGTGCATACATTTCCTCAAACTAAGCATTTGCTACAATTTTTCACATGCAACGTATCTCACTTGCAATCATTTCCAAAAAAGTGATTGCCGCCACCATATCTTTGCCAATATGGTGATCTCACCAAGTTGAAAGGAAGACCATTGGTATAAGTGTAACGTGCAACTTTTTCCTTTGCAATGGGCATCTTTTGAGGGACTTAGGAGAGGGATCTTCTTCTTGGATAGAAGGCGTTTCCAAGAAAGGATGTTCGGAGGCCATTACTGAATTTTTAGGTGTTCTCATTGATGTTTTCCTTGCTAAAGGATGAGATTTTAATTTTGCTCTTTCTTGTTCTTTAATGAATGCCATCATTTTTTTGGCAACCCCTTCCTAGTTCACCCTTCACATATTCTAATCCCTTCTGCACTTATAGCACATAGGTGAGCTTTCACTTGATTATACGAGCTCTTAAATTGGATTCTGTACTCACCACAATTCTAGAAGAATCCTCCACCTCCTAGACATTGTTCAAGCATTGTAACATTTTTCCATAAAGGAGATGCTTGATCTATCTAATTTTTTTGTTTGTATCAATACCCATTGAACTTGAACTAGTGGCCATTCCAAATAGATTGCAATTTGATTTTGTTATAAGAAATTACTTTTAAATTAAAATTAAAAATAAATTCAACCCTACAATATTTATAGACTAATGAAAGTTCAAAACGAACACCAAAAAACATCATAAAAAATCTTGTAACTTTTTTTTTTTTTCTATTTTTTGTAAACTTCAAAAGATTCTTTAAAAGCTTGAATGTTTTTGTAAAAAACTAAAGAATCAATTAAAATGCTTACCTTAGATGATTAGATCTCCTTTGTGCAAGTTATCTTCACCCCTTTGGCACTTTGTGATTGATTTATTTAAAAAAAAAGCCCTCTACCTTTCAAAATGCAAAAATGTCCGAGCAAGGGTGTGTTGGAGAGAAATGAAGTTGCAAAGGAGCAAAATTTAGGTTGGTTTGGCTTTTTAGTTTTTTTTTGTACATTTTGCATTTTAAAAAAATGTTTTTTTTAAAATTGTTTTTCATGCTTGCAAGGCATTGGTGCTTGTGGGAATGCCCAGGGAGCCCCGGGTTACCTGTGGATACGCTTGTCGCATACCCACAGGAAACCTGGGGTGGCTGGGGCACTCCTGTGGCTGCTCCAACTCCTGCACTGTTTCAGAGTGGACATGGGGTCTCCAAGAGGAGAACCTGGTAACGTAGATGAGAACATTTAAGTGACCAAGTTAGCTAATTGTGGTAACTTATCAGGTTCAATTTTGAATCATATGTATTAGTGCCTTACAGTGTTCAGTAGGTCAGCAGAAGATTACAAAGTATTTTATCCTTGTATACCACTTTTGAACCTTTAAATGCATTTCAGAATTTAAAGACAGTTGGAACTGCTCAGCTTCTTTGCAGATATGTTTACTAATTTGAAAAGTCATACAAATAGATTATCTTTTAACAAAAAAGAATTGCTTCAAGTTTTTGTAAACAAGATAGATTTTATATATTGACAGTTTTTATGTTTATATTTTAAAGGGGAATAATATGCAGTCCTTTGTTGAATGGCTCACTTTATCATTAAAGCTTAGGGCCTGCTTATATAAAATGCAGTTTGAATTATATGTTTTTTTACCTGAACCTTCTTTCTAGTTTGTATTTCATTGTTAATATTTAGGTTAGGTTGCATGCCATCCTTGAGGCCAGTCACAAAGAATCGATGCTACTTTGCTTCCCGGCTCAAATTGTTTTAATGAAAAATTGATGTGCTGTGCATGGGATCAACAAATCCTCCGGAATGGTGTGCACTGTTTAATGCTGGCACATTTTGTCTCCTATGCAAAAAAAGGGTGATGTTTCAGGGGAGTTCTTTTAAGTCAAGTTTGGTCGTATTGTCAAATGACAGATGGGACTTGTATGGATACCAAAGTTGAATTACCACTTTTTGGCAAATACCATTCAAATTTGTTTGATCAGTGCATGTGATGATTCCTTGTACAAGTGGCTAATTTTTGCCTATGAACGCAAAATTGTTCAGATAAATTTGTCTTTGTGAAGTACATTACTTGAATGTGATGCATCTTTTTATGAGGATACAAGTAAATAGGTGTTAGAGATCTGCAGATCATTCCAGAGATATGTGTTGTTGGAAGATCCTAAAGGAAGCATTCGGCCTGAGAAATTCTGTCTCGTTTGACTTTTATCATCTCAATCATTTTGACAATGGAATGATCAGATTTTATGCCATCCTCACAGACTGACCTTTTGTATTGTTCCTGATAAATGCTAAGTATTGTCCATAGATTATTTTTGCATCAACTTTTATGTCTTGTATTTGACCCATTTCAATTTTGCTTTGTATACCATAATTGTTTGTTCTGTTCTGCCAGTTTCTGTAAGAGCATATATATAACTAAATCTTGAAATCCTAGTCATCTTGATTAAGTACGAAGTCAATCCAGCTCTATGGCACTCATAATGATCAGTTACATCCTTGCCATTATACAGTAGTTTGTGAGATGAAATTGCTGCATTTTAATAATAATCTATTTCCTTCTTTATGGCCGATCATAATTTATTTCTTTATTGAACTTTAAACCGTGTTAAAGACTTCCACATCAATAATATCATTGAGGAACACTATATTTTCTGTAGCAAACAGTTAGTCCTTAAATATGACATACATTTGCCATCAGAAAATGAGTTTTGGTTAGACTAGAAATATCTATTGCTGCGTTTGGTTTCAAAGTGTCACCATGTTTACATAAATATCTTAATCCAGAGATTTTTGATTTAACTTACATGGGTTTGATGGTCAGACTTGCATAATAGGGATGCTTTATTTTTACAATTGTAAAATAGAGAGTTTCTTAAGGGAGCATTGAAGATTGCATACAGAAAATTTAAATACAAGTTCTTAGATGTTTTGGGTAGCAAAGAATATATGTAGTTTACAAAATTAGAATTAACTGAAGGTACTAGTTTGTTGCTCTCAACTTAAAGTCACTAATTTGAAATTTAGAACATTTAGATATGGGAATCAAGATTATTGACTTTCCTTGTAAAGTGGGTGGCATGGGTGTACTCTGCAATTCCTGTGCATTATTTTATCTGTAATGAGATGGAATACACCAACCCTGTTTTAGGTCTTTAGTAAGTGAACTGTTCTTTTGTTAAGTTCCGACTCTGAATTTATGTTTTGTTGCCTGTTAGCACATAATATGTAGTTAATATTGTGATGTGATTGCTTTCAATGATTTAATGCTTTGCTACTATTGTCTTCCAGGTATATTGACTATCTCTTTCTGGGAGATTATGTTGATAGAGGGCAACATAGTCTAGAAACAATATCACTGCTACTGGCCCTCAAGGTTAGAGGAGTAAAATATTAAATTTTTCTAAATGCAATGTTTGCACAGCTGGTGCTTATTGTATAATTAATATCTCTTTCAGGTTGAGTATCCACACAATGTTCATTTAATCCGGGGTAACCATGAAGCTGCAGATATTAATGCTCTTTTTGGGTTCCGAATTGAGTGCATTGAACGCATGGTAACTATGATTCCCAAATTTTTCTAGTGGAAGTGTTTTCTTATATTAACTCCTATTTGCCAACTTTTTCTTACTTGGTATGTTGGATTTTCAAATGAGCAGGGAGAGAGGGATGGAATATGGGCATGGCATCGCATCAATCAACTATTTAATTGGTTGCCTTTGGCAGCACTTATTGAGAAAAAAATTATATGCATGCATGGTGGAATTGGCAGGTCAATTAACCATATAGAGCAGATTGAAAATTTGCAACGCCCAATAACTATGGAAGCAGGATCTGTGGTTCTGATGGATTTGTTATGGTAACAGTTTTTGTCTATTGTTTTCTTTCAAGGAAATTTCTGCATATTAGAAACAGTGGTGCATTACATATAGATTCAATGTATCTTGCTAAAGACCTATACTTCATTTGTGCCTTCCAGGTCAGATCCAACTGAGAATGACAGTGTTGAAGGTTTGCGGCCAAATGCTCGAGGACCTGGTCTGGTTACTTTTGGGGTGAGTTTGAAAATTTAAAATGGGTTGATGAAATCGGTTTCTAGATATATAGTTATATAGCTAGTCAGAAATGCTGCTAGTAGAAGAGGCTGATTCAAAGGCTTGTCTTATTGTTAAATAATTTTGCATATATTTATAATTTAAGTCATACCAATTGTTGACGTGTATTTTGTACACCATCATACACAGAATA
Source organism: Cryptomeria japonica (assembly GCF_030272615.1). Taxonomy (NCBI): domain Eukaryota; kingdom Viridiplantae; phylum Streptophyta; class Pinopsida; order Cupressales; family Cupressaceae; genus Cryptomeria; species Cryptomeria japonica. Next base: position 292,337,935 of record NC_081409.1, on the reverse strand, counting down.
AAATACCAATAGGCATCTTATCCTCTCTTGAGAAAATAGTCTCTAACTGCTGAAGATTCGCATAAAGGATCAGTTAGGTAGACTCCAAGGTTCTTTTATGTAGGGTCTCTACATGTGGATAAGCTCGCCGTGGTATGATGTGATTTGCTGGAATCACAAGGGGACTTACATTTGGTGATTGAATTTCCGATCTACTTTGCTAGAACACAAGCTCTCACTAACTTAGATTAAAAAAAGGGAAAAAGGAAGGGGGCGAAGAGAGGATCTAATCCTAATACTAAGAATGTAGGAGCAATGATTGATTTTTGATAAAACTCTAACTAGGTCTTGTTTTGACATCAATGGAACATCTACACAAGGCTAGTGCGATCTTCTAAGGGAAGCTTTATGATGTTCAAATCATCACTGCAGGCATAGACACCATCAAGTTGATGCATATCAATGAAGAAGCGACAAATTGAAATTGAGCTTAAGCTGAACGATTCCAGTTGACTACACAAGGCAAGTTTGCAATCAACAAACTGCTAGTAGTATGGATATACGAATTCCATCATCAATCAATCACATTTCCTCCATTCATCTAATTATCTACCATCTAAGATTGAAGATTCAACAAGAAACCATGCAAATTGCAAGAAACGACACACTTCACCATTACTTCAATGAAAATGGAGTTTGTTTACAATCAATGGCAACAATTTCTTGCCTTGTCCTCCTATTCTACTCTCTATCTACTAACTACTTTCAACTATTTACAACTCTCTCTCTAATTATTGCTAATTAGCCTTTACAAATGAAATGCCTGGGCTTATATAGTGCCCACAATACAATTTGATGGCTTAGATCAATTCAAGATCAATGGCCAAGATTTTACAACGAAAACCCTAATTAGGGTTTGTTACAACCATTACATAACATTTAATGCTCGACCAATGACAAAATTGTATTGCTTGGACACATGTCCCTTCTAGAAAAATCGACCAATGGATAGCCGGGGTAGGTACATTGGAGTTTGTGCCACCTTCCATGAGTTAAGTACATTGAATCTGGACATGCTGAGGTGGACCTCATTGATTGGAGAAATGATGACTAGGACGCCACCTCATTTGACACTTGTTTGAGACTCAATTTGGTAGCGTTGAGAAGTTATCTTTGATTAACTCTTCTAAAATTATTTGCTTCTTCAACGAGCCCTTGTTCTAACTCCCTGTGTCCTTGATGTGCAGGATGATGATGTACCTTGCCTTGGAACGCTGGATTGAAAGAGGTCACCCCTATCTTTGCTTGATCATCCCGGCGAAGACCGTCCTTGATCCGACTTGATTTTCCTTGATGAGATCTCCATTTGATGCCTACACAACATTTCAAAATTAGTAACATGATTTTGCAATGAATAGCATAGATTAAATTAATTTTTAGGAAACTTCATAATAAATCCTTGAGTTATTATTTCCTAAAAAACGATTGAGCTATTACAATTCAAAATTCAAAATTCAAAATTTAAGCTATGACGATCAACGTTCAAAATCAAAACAATAAATCCATATCGCCATACCTCTCTTGAGAGCTTAACTCTAACATGCAAAACAAAGAATTTGCTTAGGCAAAATTGACGTTAGATGGTCTTCAACGTGATCTCTTCCTCAAGTTAGCAACTTCGCCACCTTTGATATGCCCTTGACGTCCTTGGCAAATTCGCCCAAGTGAAACTAAGTTCGCACCTCCTTGCTTGAAATGAAAGTTCGCACCATCTTTGGATATAAATTTGCACCCTTCTCCCTCAAGATCGCATGTGAGATGATAAAATGATAATGTGAAAATAAAAGTCTTTCACCTCCCTTTATAGCGCTCACCTCATATTCACCTTAACGCCAACTTGGTAATTAATAAGGCAATTTAAAACAATTTTTAAATAAAATAGTAGGCCGACTTTCATAAACCAATAAAATACCAAGCGCTCTATAATAATTAATTAATTTGCCATCGTTTTTAATTAATAAACTTCGATTTTTTTTACAAGGCAAAAATTAATTAATATTTAAATGCAATATTTAAATGCTATTTTTAATTAAATTTTCAATCTTATCGAATTTTCTAGCATTTAAATAAATTCAAAAATGTGTTTGAGCGCCAAAATATTTTGAAGATGGAAAGATACGTACCTCATCGCCCTGGTCCCTTGGAGAGGGACAGGAGCGATCCATCAATTTTTACTTGAAATTCTCCGTCCTTGATATCAACTTCTCCTTTATTACCTTTCAAACAACGCTTTGAACCCTTTGCAAGTTTGTTTTGTCATGATCTTCGAAGGAAAATGAGTGCTTTGGCAAATATCGCCCTGGTCCTTTGGAGAGGGACAGGAGCGATCCTAGTGTCCTGGCTCAAATTTGCAAATTTTTTATCTTCGTTCTTCGTTCATTGCCTTCCAAAGGACGTCCTTGACCTTGGCTATCCTTGCCTTGTCTTGGTTTTGACGGGACATGAGTGTTTTGATGAAAATCGCTTTGGTCCTTGTCCAAAGGACAGGAGCGATATAAGTTCCTTAGCTCAATTGATAGCATTTTGACGTTCAAAACTCTTGTATATCGTCTTCAAAAGACACCTTAGACCTTTTACCACTTTGCAAAACCTTGACTTAACGTGATTTATGCATGAATTGGCAAATATGGTGTATATCGCTCTGGTCCCTTCCTGAGGGACAGGAGCGAACTTCAACGTTTTGAGCTTGTCTTTGCCTTCTTCAACTTGTAATTGCTATCAACACGTAAAATGAAGTCCCCTTGATCCCCTTGGTCGCTTGACACTTGACAAATTTTCGAAATCTAAGCCATTATGGAAATATCGCTCTGGTCCCTTCCTGAGGGACAGGAGCGAACTAGGGGTCTTGATGTAAATCCTTCAACTTTGGCAATTTTTGATGCTTTGCGCTTGATTGAGACACCTTAAAACATCTTTGCCACCTTGTACTTCGCCTTGAAGTGTCTTGAATTTGGAGGAAAAGGCAACATAACTAAGATATCGCCCTGGTCCCTTGGAGAGGGACAGGAGCGAATTTGTACTTGTAGTCTCGATCACACTTCGCCAGCTTCCAAATTTATCTTCAACGGTCTCGTAATGTCCCCTTTCATTCATCCATGCCTTGGAATTCATTGTAACTTGGCAAGAAATTTGTCTAAGACAAAAATCGCTCTGGTCCCTGCCTGAGGGACAGGAGCGAATTTGGGCATTTGGGTCCCTTGTTGACGTTTAATAATCTTCAATTTGTCTTCAATGGGTTCAATTCATCTTGTTTCTTGCCATCAAACACAAACTTGCCTTGATCTTTGCTTGAATTTTGTCCTATGAAGAATATCGCTGTGGTCCTTCAGGGAGGGACAGGAGCGAATTTGACCCTCTAGGCAAAAACTTCATCATTTCATTGTTTTTGATCAAGTCTGGATGCTCTATCATGCTCATTTCGTCCTTCACCATGCCTTTGATGTCTCGATTCGTCCAAACAAGGTCAGGAATGGCTCAACTAAGCATTTTCGCTCTGGTCCCTTGGTGAGGGACACGAGCGATTCGCCTTGGTCCCTTGGAGAGGGACAGGAGCGCTTTTCGCTCTGGACCCTTGGAGAAGGACACGAGCGAAATTTGACTTTTCAAACTCTCTATCAGGATAAATTTGATGGAATATAACATTTAAGTATAAGAGAAGGAAAGGAAATGTCACTTATACTTTAAGTTATATTCCATATATACTTTCAGGATGTTTGAGAGTGGTTTCAGACCTCCAGGAGTTATATTGCAAAATCTAGTTTTTGGAGGTTTTTTCAGTTTCCAGACTTAGTCAAATTCAGGATCAGGGCATTCCAGACTTAGCCAAATTTCAGGATCAGGACTTCACTCAAGCCGGACTTACTTATCCATGTGATCCCCTGGGCGACGTTCAAAATGCAAAGGCTAGCTAACAAAACCCTAAAAAACCTAAAAAGACAAACCCTAAAAAGCAAAAAACATGGGTCCCCATTTGCAATGGGGCGATGTGTGAAAACGTCACAACATCTAGCGCCACCTTGAATAAATGTTGAAAAACATTTCAGAGATAAAGACTCAATCGACACCTAGAACCTTTGGAAAATTCATCCTAGCTCATCAAGAGATTAGAAAATGCACTTAAAGTAGAAGGAAAATCTTTAACCATATCTAGACACTTAGTCTTTGATTACCCAGGTGTGTGCAGGTGTATTCATTCCTCTCGACAAGACAATTATGACCTTCAAGTTCCCCTGTGATTAGCTACTTAGTTTATCTGAACTTCAAAAGCATCCTAGATAGAGCCTCGCTGCCAGCCAGACGTCCATAATCCCGACGAGGTTATCGCCGCAAGCTCACGAACATTGCTCCATTGCCAGCCAGGCGTCTATAGCCCCGATGGAGTTACTCGCATATTCCCCTTAGCCAATTTTGATATTTCATTTCATTTCATTTTTCTCTTCATTGTTCTCTTTCATTTTCTCTTTTTTCTCATTTTTTCCTTTTGATATTGCTTTTTCTCTCCGTCAATTCCTTTGGCTCGTAAGCAGTGAAGCTTACTAGGGTTTGAGGATTGCGGTGGCGCTGAAGCCAGACTTTAGATTTTTCACCAATCACAGCTTTGCCTGAAAACCATAATGACTCGGAGTCTATTAATGTGTGAAAATATAGTAATCAACAGATGTTGGCATCAAGATACAGAAAATGATTCCCTTCCAAGTCAAATACAGGTCCTGATCAGATGATAAAGCTGAAGAGGAACAACCTCGGATTCCAAACACTTCATGAATAGATATCTAAGAAATGAGTCTAACATAAGATCCAGGATATTGCCAGTGTGCGAGCAACAACACAAACACCTTTCTCACGAAATGGAGGTTCCCACTCAAGACACCTAAACTAAAGCAAACCGACCGACAAACCGACCCAAAGCAAACTAAACTAAAACGCACACCAAAAGCAAACAACTAAACTACCTGAGCCACACTAGATCATGAGTCAAATGACTCAAGGCAAATCAAGAACAGGGCTCAAAAGACTTCTAACCTAAAAACACGAAAAGAAAACCTACTCTAAACCTATATACAAGAGTCCTAGACTCGACACGACTCAAAGAAGCAAAATATGTACATGACTTTACATGATTTCTTAGGTTGTGCAACAAGAGCATGGCAAACGTGATGGTTCTCAATCGGGCAAATTCATCCTTAAATTTGAAAAAAAATTTAGATTCACTTACCTTTGAAGGCTAAATCTTACTTCTCCAGTGATTCTTACGCCTTTGATGCGTGTCTCACACCTTCGTAGTCGTCACCTTCAAAGAAAAATGCAAAAACTAAGAAACCTGGCTGTAGAGAAAAAATCTTCAAAAATGCAAATAGAATGAGTTGAATGAATGTTTTGATGCATTTCATGCATCAAAAGAGGTGGACTAGGGTTTGGATGTTTAAAAGCATTAAAAAAACTGTTTTTTAATTGTTTTCTGACCCGTGGGCCTCGTTTTTGGGAACCAACGGGCTTGGGTTCACCCGGGTCTGCCTGGGTTCGACCTGGGTCCTGCCCAGGCGGCTGGGTTCCTTGTGGTTCGACCTGGGTTCCACCCGGGTCCTGCCCAGGCGGTTGGGTTCCCTATGGGTCGACCCACAGACCCACAGGGAACCCAGCCGCCTGGGCAGGACCCAGGTGGAACCCAGGTGGAACCAGGCTCGGACCAGGACCAGGCAAGAACCAGGACCCGGACCTGGCCATTTTCTGCAAGAACCTGTATCTGAGAGTATTTTCAATCACATGAATCTTCCCTCATGTGGTGGTTCATGTTGTGTGGATAGTGAGAGCTATGCACAAATTGCATTCAGTAGTTTTGGGAAATATAATGTTGAAACAAGTATACTGGTAGAAAATTATTTTGTATGTAATTAACTACCTATTTATTAGAAGTTTTAGCTTTCTGCATGCATTAATTTAAGGTTATCCTAAGTTTCACTCGACTGTATCTTCTGTTGCACAAGAATCTTGTAGCCTATATCTAGGATATTCAAAAATCAACTTCTTACAAACATATTCAGTGACATTAATTTTGTTTTCTTGATCATATGAAAAATCAGAGTGGGATGGCTATTTTAAGCTCATGGCTGGGGCACATGAATCTTCTGGGATTTTGCTTTTTTACTCTACATAACAATTTGTGCAGAACTTCGTCTCATTTTCCTATGAAAGTCTAATTATTGAGATAATTCTGTGGTGATTTTTCACTTTGCAGCCAGATAGAGTGATGGAATTTTGCAATAATAACGATCTACAGCTAATTGTACGAGCACATGAATGTGTCATGGATGGTTTTGAGCGCTTTGCTCAAGGCCATTTAATCACCCTTTTCTCGGCAACGAATTACTGCGGTAATTTAAAGATATTTACTTGATCCACAGACTTAAATAAGCAGTGTTTTGAGCTTTAATCATGTGCTGACTGCAAATAAGTTAATTGTTGCAGGTACTGCAAACAATGCTGGCGCAATCTTAGTCCTTGGCAGAGATCTTGTTGTAGTTCCGAAACTGATCCATCCACTTCCTCCAGCAATTACATCACCTGAAACATCACCTGAACGCCATGCAGAGGACACATGGATGCAGGTACTTTTTAGTTTTTCCTTCTCATTTACTCTTCACTGTTTAAATGTTCTCTTAGAAGATGTGCTCTCTTTTGGAATTTTATATTTTAATCATTGATTCCTCATGCTTTGGTCTTGTAATAGGAGCTGAATGTTCAGAGGCCTCCGACACCTACAAGAGGGCGTCCTCAGACCGCAAATGATCGTGGTTCCCTTGCCTGGATTTGAAACTGTGTTTTTGTTTCCCTTTCACAAGATGTACAGCCTGGAGTCTCTGCTGCTTGGTGGTAGCTCTACCTAGGATCTGTAAAATATATAGCAGTTTTTACTGCATAAAGGTCAGACGTTTCCTTTGGGCTTTGCTTTCATCCATCACACAACTGTGTATCTGACTCTGACAGCTTACTCTCCAAGATATTACTGTAGAAAAGTCTTTGATGATGGGAATGATACTATTTTTCATTACGAGTCATGGCTGAATGAGGACCTTAATAATGGATGAGGCTGCTGTATAAATCTAAGCGATGACGACAGCTGCAATTGGTGGTCTTGCGCACATCTCTGAGATTTTAGTAATGGGTACAGCTTCAAGAGTCATCGATATGGTTTAAAGCATCTGGAAGTTGGCACAGAGTTTGTATTGAAGAGAATCAGGAAAGCTGACTTCTAACATCCCCTAAGAAGAAAGGAGTATAAATTGAGTCCTCAGTGAGATGGTAGCCATTGTTTTTCAAGTCTAATGTGTATTTGAGCCAAGGGTAGGTAGTTAATAGGCATAATCATATCTTTACTGAGGTAGATGTGAGTATTATATATTATTTCCTGGGTTGACAGGCACCGCCTGTACCCAATTCAAATGTTAGCATGAGTCAAAATATCCAGGATTGTTGATTTCCATTATTCCTTGTCAATTAATGACTATAGATTCGTTGAAGCAGTTTACATCTGCCATCACTTACGCAATATGGTGTCTTGAGCCAAGGGTAGTAAAGTCTGCTATTTGCTGTAGGCAGACTGAGTACCATATAAAATCTATAAATTGGGTGTATTCTGGCTCCTTCTTATGTTGTAACACCATGTAACATAAGTGTGCAGTAAGTGCATGTGCATTTTTTATAGCTTTTTGTTGTTGTACAACAGAGATTTTTTGTGTGTGAAGAACATTATTCAGGGTTTCCAACTACTATCTGCCTTTTTTAGCAGCCAAAAAGGCTGCCACATTTTGAAAAATAAATATGATTGGTTTATATAGTTGTCGTTTTTGAAAGGTCTCGTTTCTCTAAGAACTGGTTGGATAGTCTTACTTGGCTAACCAGTTCGTTTCACAACCGAAACAATTGCCAACACATGTAACTTATTTGTTCTCCATGGTTGTATCACCTATGGTATAGTATTAATTGTCAAAAGAACACAAGTATTCACAAATCAGCAATTTTGCCATGCCATACAATTCAGTGTTAAAAGTGGGATTTACCTAGCCAAACTCTCAGTTCTTTTTATTTATTTGTAAATTGCATCTAATTCCAAAAAATGTGTTTCAAACACTTAAAACAAAAATAGCATTTTATTTGAAAAAAAGTGGCAGTTTTTCCTATAAAAGCCTGCCATAAGTTTCTTGGGATTGGCCTTAAGACTTTTTGATGGCATTAAAAATTGAGTTTTTGTCTTGTGACCTATTTAATTTTTTTTTTGTTTGTCTAGTGGGTTTATAATTTTCATACATATAATATATGCTATTTGTATATTTTGATCTCCATGCACTAAATCTGATATTAATTAACAAAATTGAAAAAATTCACAATTTTTATGAATGCTATATTCTTACAAAAGTAACTTCTTATGTTTTACCACTCACTTGTGGTTTTTAAATAACGTAAATGAAAAAGACATGACACTCGTACCACAATGTGCCTTTGTCAAATTAATTGAATGCTAATTTGGTATTAATTTGAAAAATGTGAAACTACAATATGCTCGCATTTTCTATTTTGTGGCAACTGCATGGCTTTTATAAAGAATTGTATGGAATTACTGTTGCATTCTTCTCCAAGCTGAATAATTTTGATGGATGGTTTTCATGCTACACGATCTATAAAAACAATCTCCGTCAATTATTTTATTGAGTCTTCATCAGTTTGGAGAGTTCCCAGCCATTTGTTTTATGGCAGCATTTGAAGTGATTGTGTAGGACATTTGAAAATGCATCATCCAGGCATACATTTGTACTTTTCTTTTGAAATTGTTGTGCGAACTATGATTAAAGTCGGTCTTCTCTTGTTATTGTCATCTCTTTAGTTATCATATGAGATTCTCATCCTTGTGATTGGCCACCGTTTCCAATCCTTATCTTTCTTCTCGTTCCCTTGCACAATCACATATCCAGATTGCTCAACAATAGAAAAAATAAATATAGTAGCTATTCATATACATATGGATGGACTAAAAAATGACACGAGGAACTTTTGTCTTGGTTTGTGGATTGAAGTATTTGCTTTTTATTTGAACTTCTGGCGATGTGCAAGATGATTGGGTTTTCTTCATAGCATGTGAGAATATACAGTGGCCTTTCTATTTGCATTTGTAACAAGAAGTTGCTAATAGGAGGCAACAGCTAATTAGCATAGGGTTTTCCACTAGGGCAGTGCAACTACTTCTGCTGCAATTAGGCATTGTAATATCATCGAAGTTGATTGCTGTATGTGCATGGGGAGCATTGCAGGAAATGCATGAATGACTGTTAGCGTATCAAGCACTATGTCAGCCTATAATGTTAAGTATTGAAATCTTTCGCTGTACTATTTTTTTGTGGTAAAAAATCAAAAGAAATCACATTTACCTAAAAATTTTGGTTCAAGATAGCTGCATTTTAGTAATCCTAGAATATTTTGATTGCAGAAACTAGTTAATTAGCGTGCTTTTTGCCAAATTCTTGATAACGTTACAGGGCAGGATACTTATCTGAAAGGTATTCCAATTATAGGCATCAGAATTTGAGAAACTGTCTTTGCATTGGAACCTTAAACTTTATAAATGGTAGCTTACTTTGAAGGTTGATCTGATTTTTATTTGCCGGAAAACATATAAATTAACATCCAATTCTCGCTGAAGCTGTTCATATGCTACCTCATTCTACTAAAGCTTGAAACAGATGATGCTTTCTCAAATTTGGTTTTTTTGACGTGTTTAATTTCTTTAATTGAAGTTGTTTGCAATTAATTTCCACACTGAATTTGGAAACTCTCATAAAATTAGAGTACTTCTGAAAAATATCTTATTAGAGTTCGTGTCAGCTCCTCAAATTTTAAGCACCTGAAAAGAAAGTTTCCATATACCGACGTCTTTCTCCCAATAATAATACAAGATTTGAGGATAATGAAAACATTAATGAATTAAAGTCTTTGCTAGAAATATGCATTGGCAATTTCAATAAAGAATCTTTAGCACACCTTCAAATTGATTCAGCGTAATTTGAGAGGTAAGTCCACAATTCAAATTTCATCAGTAGCCTTGTTTGCCCCCCGAAACTTTGGGCCCCTTTGAAAGTATTGATTCAATCTTATTATGATGAGAAATGAGTGTTGTAGGACATCCATCTTGTAATCGCTTACATTTATGGCAATACAAAAAATTGTATTGAAGAACCTAATCGATATGTGGAAAATGGTTCTTCCCCACGTTTTGCATTAAATTGTATGTGATTCAGCCTCTGTTTGGAATTCTTTTCTTTCAAAACATTTTTTTCAAAAAAAGCTCTCCATTGCTCTTCCATCCACTATAACATACGCCAAAAGGGCCGTTTCAAACAATCTTTTCCATTGCCCTTTGTTTAGACTATTGGTTTGTGTGTGTGTTGTGTTTTTGTGCCATTTGTGGTTGGGGGTTTGCGTAGTGACTCCTCCAGTGTGCCTCCCCTCCCTCTGCATTTGAGAAATGTTCTTACGTCATGACCTAGTGTTGTAGGCTCTCACATGTTTTTGCATTTGTTTGCTTGTTTGATGGTGTGGGGTTCCTAACTTGTTTGATGCTGGTTGCTCTATTCTTGGCCTTCCTCCTGTGGGTGATGTTGGTCTTGCTAATGGTTGCAAAAATGTTGCTCATATTTTTTCGTTGGGTGTTTCATCGATCGATCTTGTAAAAATTGTTGCTATGGGCTTAGGTTGCTAATGGTCCTGTGCAACCATTGGAGGTGCTCGAGTTGTTGCTCACTCTTTGTGAAATAAGCTTCAACTCCTTGCATAATCTTCTCCGGTGGTGGTTTGTGGATATGATTGCTTGAAAATTAATATTTTTATTTGCTTAGGGGCTTTGTTTGTAGGTTAGGCAATTTTTCGGCCTCCTCCCCTTATTGATTTAAACAACTAGGTCTTAGGTTGATGGAAGCTTCTCATTGAGGGAAAGATCAAGCTCTTTCCTTGTGCTAAGAAATGCTTTATTATGTCTTCTAACAATTAGGGATTTGGTTCTTGATTTATGGATGTGGGGAGAACACTCGCCCTTGATCAAGGCTTGGTCTATCTCCTTCAACACCCCTTTTAAACCCCTCAATGTTAGACCTATGTGGGTTTGGCTTCTAAATATTCCTCTAGTTTTGGGAAGATTTTTGCTATGAACCTATTGGTAATGTTATTTGGTCACTTTTTGAAAGTGGACTCTACTACTACATGGGACACAATATGTTTGCTGACATTTTGGTGAACAATGATATCTCCATCATGGAGATATTGTTTTTATAGCGGGGGAGACACCTTGGATTCAACCTCTTGACTATGAGGTCCACTCTTCAAATGTAGATGATGCTTTTCCATCATCCACATGGGTTTGGATTGTCCACTCTCTTGGCAAAATGACGCATCAATATGGTCGAATGCTTGTGAAAATCACTTTGCTAATCATTCATGCTTTTGACTCCTTAGTGGATGGTTCTCCTCAAGATGACAAATCTTCTTAGGGTGGTCGATCTTCTCTTCTTATCCCCCTTGTGGGTTTTGAGGGGGTTTCTTTATCGATTTGTACGACTCCGATGAGTCTCGCTCTTGCTTTATAAACTCCCATTGGTGAGTATCAATCATCTCTTGTTTCAGTTTCTCATCCCACTACTCCTTTGGCTTCATCTTAGCTTCGTGAGGAGGTTGTTTAACATCTGGATTCTTTAGCTTGTCATTCCTTTGTTTCTATTGTGTCTATGGATGGGCCCTCATTGGGGGAATGCACACCTACTTCCCCTAGATATGAGGACTTGGAAGATAATATCTCATAGAAAATAGTACAAATGCAAAAAAAGGTCTTTCCAAATTTGTCCCCCAATATCTTACTAGAATGAAAGATGTGAGATTGAGTAGGGTTGGGTTTGACATTATTTAGGCTAGATCTTTAGGTTCTCTCTCATTTCATGTAGTGTCACTTTGTGATTGGCAATTTGGTTGTAGTAGAATGGAATGATAAAATAAATTACCTCAAGCCCTCTTTCTAGAATATTTACCGAGTATCTGTTATATTTATAATTTGCCAATGCTTTATACAAATCTCAAGCCCTTTTTTCTAGAATATTTACCAAGTATTTGTTATTTATCAGATGTTAGATCTTATTTTTTGGGTTCCTTTCTTGGAAAATGTGCAAATTAGGTATTTTTTGAGATCCATAGTGATTTGTTTTGGCATTGAAAGGATCTATACTGCTGTACCAATTCATTTATGTACTTTTTCTCATTCATTTATCATGGATCTAAATCATGTTTCTCCCCTCACTCCATTCAACTACTATAGTTGGAAAAAACAAATGGAGATTAATCTGAAGAAACAAGGGTTATACAGAGTGACCATGGGTACATAACTTGATCCTACATGTGCTCTGATAAGAGAAAGTGATTTAATAGGTGTGATGAGGCTTTTGGGACATTATGCATGTCTATCTCTACAAATCTTCTCTTTTATGTTGATTCTTGTATCACTCCCAATCAGATCTGGACTACTTTGGAGTCCTTGTTCAGAAAGCAAGATACATTAAGGGGATTTCAGTTGGAGAATGAACTTATTGGCTTAAATCATACAAATTTTGATAGCATCTAGGATTTCTTCACCAAACTCAAGTCTCCTAGATTGCAGTTTCAATAGTGTGGTTTTTAGAAAGAGTACTGTTAATTGATTCTCTCCATCCTTGCGAAGCTTGGACTTGATTATTTAGTTTTTTTTTCTGCCTTTTATGCCACTAGAGATGCACTTGGTACCTAGTTCACCATGCCTTTGCTTGATGATTTTGCTTCATCCCTCACTTGGCAACAAGAAAAGTTGGTTCAAATGGGTAGATTGCCATCTTCCAAATCATAGGCTCTTCTTGCATCACATGACATCAAAGGTCAAAACACTTCATATGACAAAGACAAGAAACAAAAACACAAGGATTCCAAGTCACATGAGTCGCCCAAGGACACACAATTATAAGTTTCTTCATATTTTTCTTCTACTTCTAAGAGGTCTTCATCTAAGAAGGATAAATCAAAGTGTGCATATTGCACTAAAATATGAAATGATGAGCATCAATGTTATGCAAAGAAGATTGATGATTTGCAATAGTTTCTCCATAAGCATTATATTGAGCCACCTTCGTCTAGTTCATCTTCTTCTACCACTTCATGATCTGCAATGTTCTGGGTTAGCTTCTATGGCATATAGTGAAGGCACGATGAAGGGTCATGCTCTCTTTGCATCCACACATCTTCATTCCAGTCATTGACTTCTTGATTCGAGGCCCTCTCATCATATGGTTTCATCTATTGCTATGTTCTCTTCATACAAGCCTTGCACTTTATTATATATTTTGATGGTTAATTACACTTATTTGAGTGCTATTTTGGGAGGGATTCTATAGAGGTTAATGATGGAACATTCATTGATGTCCTTTGTTTCCCTTCATTATCATCCAATCTCCTTTCCATATATTAGATTAATCAAAGTGGACAACAAAAGATAGTAGAGTTCACATATGATTTAGTGATTATTAGAGATTTGCATAGTAGAGAGCTTATTGCAATTGGTAGTGTTGACCATGCATCATAATTATAAGACTTCTCTCATTTTTCTCACATTGAGCATGAAGTTCTATTGACTAGTTCTAATTGTCATGCATCTAGAGTGGATAAGGTATTTGAGGAGAGGTTGGGTCACTTGAATCTATTTGTGCTTTAGTCATCCGCCATAGTTCATAATACTTGTGTTGATCCTAATCCTCCACCTCAAGCTTCTTCAAAGGTTAGCCCAGTTCAATAGGTTGATTGTTCCCTTCTAGTTTCCATTTTGTGGGATGAGTACTTGCCTGACATTGTAGGGTTATTTGACATACCACACACTCTAGACATTAGGGACATTCCTGAGGATCTTCACTTCCTTTTTCTTGTCATCACATCTTCATCAGTGCCTTTTGTGGTTGTTCATCAAGTATTTTCACATTTGTTTGAATTTTCTTTAGTTGATTTGGCATATCTTGAATTATACTTGTGGATAATTAAGCAGTCTTCCATGACACACTCCATGAGAATATTCCTTCTATCTCCTTTCATGGAGTTACTTCTATATTTTTCATTGGATTGAAGTTTCTTCCTAAGGGGCGGAACGCGGTTTTATGATCTTGGATCTTTATCAGCAATCATTCTCCAACCTTCTTTGGTGTTGGAGCTTCTCACTTATGTGAGGGATACACTATCTCTTCCTTTCTCTCCTATGAGGGGGATATTGATTGTACTTATGTGACGAATTTAGTACTTGGGAGACATCTTGAGTATTTCATTCTTGTCACATGTACTCTTTTCTATTTATTTTCTCTTTTATGGAGAGGGGTTTTCTCCGACTATTTCTCTCTTTTTCTCTAGTTGTGAGAGTTGCATTGGTTTGTACATGGTTACCTAGTTAGGATTTTGTTGTCGGGACATATTCATGCTTGCATTCATCATTAGTTTTAAGCTTTTCCCGAATTTAATCTTAAGGGGGAGTGTTGGAGTAATTAAAACATTATCTAAACAATTCTATAATTAGGTCCTTTAATTACTTTATTCACTTAAGCTAAACTTAGGTCCCTTTTATCTTTTATTAGATCAGACTAATAATAACATCACTTAGGTGAGTTAATCTTTAATTCTTTTGAGCTAATTTAATTTTTCTAGTGTTAGATTAGGCTTCTCTTGCTCTAAAGAAAATCGTTATTCATTGTAATATAACTAATTCCATTTATAGGTTAATCTACATATGCGATTCCTCTTTGGATCATTCTCTACAAGTTGCATAACATTAATCATTGACTTTTCTCTTTAGATTTGATAGGTGTTTTGCTTGCAGGTGATTGATGGGATTGTAGGGTGATCAAATAAATCCAACATTGTATTAGAGCTTTAGATTTGCTAAGTTCCTATCCAAATTTTGAGAGATCTAGCCTTGAGGAGAAAAATCGGCTCATCTTGGAGAATTTTTTCTTTTGAGTTTTTTTCATAGCCATTAAATTTTTTTTGTGTCAATCTCAATTTTCCAAATTTATCAAATTTTGCATGGAAAATAAAAATAAAAAAGGAAAAAAAGTAAGAGGAAATCAAGATTTGGCCATAGCATTTTCTCAATTTTTTTTTGAGAAAAAATATTTTAGGGTTTTGTTCACAACCTCAAGAAACCATTTGGGTGTTTGTTGAATTTTGTATCCAGTGACAAGATTTTGTGAAAATCAACTTAGAAGGGTCATGCAAACTAGTTATCAACTGACTAAATTTAGCCTAATTTCTTTTTGCTATAACTTTTGCATATTGTGTCTAATTTTTTAAAAATTATAGTAGAATGATGGTTTCGAGCTTAATCCAGTGGTGGAGGAATTTTTTGTAGTTCTTGCTCCTAGTGATTTCTACAGGCCTCTAAAGTCAAATCTAGCTATTTATGCTTGGAGGGCCATAATGTTCATGCCTGAACTCTATTTATTGCGATTCTTGTAGCATCATAAACTTGTTCAATCCTCTACACAGATTTCATGCCACATAGAATATTTAACAAGTATCTACTATTTTAATCAAATCATAGATCTTTTGTTTGGTTCCTTTCTTGGAAAACATGTAAATCAAGTGATTTTTTTGAGACCCAAGTGAAATTTTTTGGCATTGAGAGGATCAATACTAATGTGCAAATCTATTTTTGTACATTTTTCATTCATTTATCATTGATCCAAATCATATTAATCTCTCACTCCATTCAACTAATATGGTGGGATAAAACAAATGTAGATTAATATGAAGAAACAAGGATTATACAAAGTGCCCCCATGGGTACAAAAATTGATTCTACAATTGCTGTGACAAGAGAAAGTGGTTTAATAGGTGTGATGAGGCTTTTGGGATTTTATGCATGTCAATCTTTATAGATCTTCTCTTTCATGTTGAATCTTGCACCACTACCAATCAAATCTAGACTACTTTGGAGTCCTTGTTTGGGAAGAACGATAAATTGAGAGGATTTCTATTGGATAATGAGCTTATTGTCTTAAATACTATAGATTTTGATAGCAACCAAGACTTCTTCACCAAATTCAAGCCTCTTGTATTGCAGTTGCAATAATGTGGTAATAAAAAATAGGACTCTCAGTTGATTCTCTCCATCCTTTCCAAGCTTGGTCTTGATTAGTCAATTTTTGTTTCTACCTTTTATGCCACCATAGATGCACTTGTTACCCAGTTCACTATGCCTTCACTTGAAGATTTTTCTTCATCCTTGACTCGGGGGCAAGTGAAGTTGGTTTAGATGGGTAGATTGCAATCTTCCAAATCATAGGCTTTTCTTGCATCGTAGGGCACTAGAGATAAAAAAATTCACATGGAAAAGATAAAAAATATAAACACAAGGATTCCAAGTCACATGAGCAGACCAAGGACACAAAATCATAAAATTCTTTGGATTATTCTTCCTCTTTTAAGAGGTCTTCATCTAAGAAGGATAAATCAAATGTGAATATTGTACTAAGAAGTGACATGATGAGCATCAATCTTATGCAGAGAAGATTGATGAGTTGTAACAACTTCTCTAGAAGCATAATATTGAGTCACCTTCATCTATTTCATCTTCTTTTTCCATTTCACAATTTGCACATGTAGCGTCATAAATTGTATTCACGTAGAATTCTTCCTCACCTAGACCTCACCTTGGTGCTTTGTCTTTTGATGTCTGATGACTGTTTTGATTATGCTCACACCATCCACATACTTGCAATTTCATCAACTTCCCTACCCTCTCCTCGAATTTGAGTCTTGATTCTCAAGACTAGGGCACCCAGTGCTCTAGTCCTCTTAATCATGACCCAAATTTGGTCCTCACAACCGACACTTCAAGTGAGTGGAAAATTTGATCCCATGTCGGCTTACTCTAGAAATTCAATTAATTTTTGGGAAGTCAAGTATAAAAGGAGGACAACCCCTCGCATTTGAAACCGAACAAAATCTAAGCAATCTCCTAAGTGAAATAAAGATCCTAATTCAATTCAAGTGAGCAAGAAATCAAGTATTCATCAAGAATTGGAAAAGAAGTGAAATCAAGTTCAAGCATTCAAGATGGCATCCATGATCAACCTTCCATGAAGACATTCTACATGAAACCCTAAAACCCTTGCATGTGGATTTAAGAAAGCTTCATCAATGTATACATTTCAATTACAAGCATGTCATTTTTAGATTTGGACTTTCCCTCAAAAGGAAAGCATCTTGCTATAGTTTACATTTCAATTTCAAGGTTAATTCCTAAACTAAGGTTTGACCTAAGGCAAAGTCCTGTCCACAACACTTTTCTCTCTTTTTGTGTGCATAGAATTGACTCAGGAGTTGTACTCAGAGATTACAACAAAGTTGATGACGATGAACAAGTTCAACTTTTGATGAATTATAATACAGAGGACCAAGGTGAATCTGTACTACCTATTCCCAAAAAATCAGGCCAAAATTTTGAGTATGGATTCTAAACATCTTCTGCCTAGATCCCTGCTGGATATCTTTACTAGTTTTTTTTTACTATTTCCTCTCAATTATCTATTGTTTTTCCCTAAATTCAAACTATACAATTCCAATTAGATTTTCAACCCAAACAAAAGGGGAATAAGGACTACAATTGGCATTCAACCCTCTTCATAGTAGAATTGAGGTTGGATCTATTGTATTTATCCTTCTTTTAATGTAATCAATGTGAAAGTTAGGTCATTTCATAGTTTACAAAGCATAACCTGTAAAACCCTAATTTATTCACAACATCACATTTTGGTGAACTCGACTTCTTTCATGCTTGTTTC
The DNA here is from genome assembly GCF_030272615.1 of Cryptomeria japonica. NCBI lineage: Eukaryota > Viridiplantae > Streptophyta > Pinopsida > Cupressales > Cupressaceae > Cryptomeria > Cryptomeria japonica. The sequence continues at coordinate 292,320,020 of NC_081409.1, read as the reverse complement.
TAATTTATTATCTCAGATCTGATTTATATGCACTTTAAGGTTTGCACTCATCAATCATATTTGCAATTGAATTACCTAAATTTAGTGGTTAACTTCATTAAAACCCTAATGTATTATTCTAAAATTGACTTGTGGGTTGCATTATTTCTCAGTTTTGTTTTTAGATTTGATTAGTATGACATTTTATGTTCAGATTTAGATACATCTAATATCCAATACCATAATTCACATTGTTTAATTTATTGGTTAATCAATCATTTTTACAAAGAATTACATTTCTTAATCATAGTTTTCAATCTTTGCATCCAATTTTCCTTCCTTTGTGTATGAGTTTTGTTACCCTTAGTTATACATACAACTTTTCCAGTGAGAAGAAGTTGTAAACTTAAGGCTTCCCAATGTTTAAACACTAAGGATATTGAGTCTCAATTGGATAACTTGTTCCATGTGAATGTTGGTGTTTCCTGTAATCCAACAAATGACATCACTTACTATTAATTTTTTAGAGCAACACATAAAAGATAATAGATTTTATTCACACACTCACTCATTCTATATATTACATATTTATAGGAGTTTTTGTTCCTACTTTATAGGAACAACTTACTAATTATTTGAGTTGTTTTAAGAACTCAACCAACCAAACCTCAACATATAATTATTCTCACATAAATAACCACGTGAGTTGTGTTAACAAATCACATTATGTGAATACTAACAATACATTTTCCAACATTCCCCCCCTTAGTTTGAACCTGGTAGAACTCACACCCTTCATCTGCAGCTCAACTATTGTGGCTCATGATCTTGATTCAAAAGGAAAGGCACCTCCCATCAAAATTTCATGGTTTTCACACAAGCTTACCACAAACCTGGACATGAGTTGGAACCCACTCTTTTGTTCACGTCATATGGTACCACTAACTCACTAGTGCTTTTTTTCATTACAATATTTTACAGTAGGGGGTTACATAAGGAAATAACCCACACATAGAAATTGTTGATGAACGTGCCACTCAATCTCCAACAACAAAGGAAATTTTCATTGCAAATGGAGATTGAATATTGATGTTATATCCCCCCCCATTATGTGAAATTTCCAATTATTAAAAACATAGAAAATAGAAGCACACATTACAATAGAAAATGAAATGCCACCAGAGCTAATAAGCGGTCCCGTCGTTGGTGATTGATGAGAGGACGTTGATTGTCCTCCTTCCTTCATTGCCTATTTCCTCCAATATTTAATTATTTAAAGCACCTATTCCTCATCACTAGGACATGACAACTCTCCATTACTAGCATATTCTTTTCAATCTGTTTCTTCAGCCAAGGAAGCACGATGATCTAGTTTATCATCTAGTAGATCTTGTGCCCTCTTCTTGCAATTCAAAATCACATGTCCTATTTCATTACAATAGAATCATTTGGTTTTTCCTTTTGAAGGAATATTCTTAGATTTGTACTTTCCTTTTCTTGCTTTGTTATGTACAAATACTACCTCTTCAGATTCTGAGTCTTCATTATGATCAAGTAGAGTAAATATTACTTCTTCAAGATTAATGGTTACCTTGCTTAATGTGAACACCATTCCAGACAAATTTTTAGGTAAATTATTCAAAAGTATTACTTTGGTATCATCATCTTTTAATTTCTCATTAATCCTAGCTAGCTGATTTAGGAGAGAGTGAAACTTACTAATATGATTTGCCATTTTTTTACCTGTTGTCACCAAGATTGCACCCGTGTTGCTTAAGATGAAAGCTCAAAAATCTTGTGAAACATGGGATGATTTCTGGGCTTGTGGGTTGCCTATGATGGAAATCAACCTCCCAAGCAAGTTGGTTCTCTTATGAGTATTTCATGAAAAACTAACTTTTGATTGAGAAAAGGGGTAAAAAGTTTGCTGGAATTGAAAATCCTAATCTAATAGGAGGTGATTGCACCAATTTATATGATATTATTGATTGTCCTAAATGAATTATTAGTTAAAAAAGACCTTAAATCTGACTCACAATTCAACTGAGACCATGAAATTCAACAATGTGTCATGTGAAGGTTTGAAAGGTTTTCAATGTTGTTTGAAGAAAAATGAGTTTTTACAACATTTAACTTATTGAAAATCAAATAACACAACACATAACCTAAAATTACTATGGAATTTCCTTGTTCTACAAAGCATCAATGAGACAAAAATAAAGGATTTGAAGTAAATCACAATATTTTTATCAAATCGTCCATGTGACAATGAATAAAACAAGAATTTGCTGAGAAGGGATCTATACTATTTATTGAATATTGAATAATGACCTGCTTGTATAATGTTTTGAATTTGAAAAATATTGAGCTACACTAATATCTTGCTATGTGTATGCAGAGAAGAAAAAGAATTCACTCAGAAAGAGAAGATAAATAGACTTATAGGAGAAGTCTTGAGAAGAAGTAGAAGCTGAGAAACTGTGCCTTTGAAGAATCAAATATGAACTTGGTCTTCAAGCTTGATCTTATCTCTGACTTGCATGATGAAGCCTTTGGGGTCGAATTTGAGGAAAAAGCATGCAAAAAGGAGGTCAAAATTAATCCAAACTGAAGTTGAACTGCTCTTAAAGTTGTCTCAACTCTAACTAACCCTTGTAGGGTCTCTAACTGCTCACGAACTGCTGCTAACTCCTCAAAAAGCTCTTCCTTTCTAGGACAACTTGATGCTCTCATCTAATTGATGATTTCCATGGGCATGAGGTCAGAATTGATTGAACATCATGCAAACTAAAAGTTAACTACTAGAAAATGAGTCCCAAGTAGTACTTTATCCATGTACAATCTTGAAATGCCCTTATACTATTGTATCTGCCCTAAAACTCTTTTTTAGATCTAAAATTGATGCTTGCTAAAATACTTGGCATTGTGATAATCAAGAGTGCTGCTCTCATAGTAGGTTTTGATTTCTTCTATATCTCTGTTGATATTGGGTTGTCAAATGTCTTTATTATTGAAAGAATTTGTTGCTCTATTCTTTGTCCTCCATGACTTGAGCTCCCTTTCATCTTTATTCTCTACTATATGACTATTCTTTAAGTATTTTGAGTGTTCTCTTTGATCATGAATTATCATATGTAGACTACTTGAAGATCCATCCTTAATTATTGTGTACTTATTTGAGGTTTAGTCTGTCATGACAACCCTAACCCTTTCATCTCTATACTTTTAGACCTCTATTCCATATTCTCATTGGGCATGGAAATGGTAAACAAAAATTGAAATCAATCATTTTCTCTTGAGGAGCTCTCTTTATGGTACTCAATTTCTCTAATAATGCCAAATGGTTAGACTTGTTCTCAAAATTCTTGTTAAACTTATCACCTAGATCATCCTAGGTAGCAACTGAGTTCACAGGTAACCCTATGAACCATTGAAGAGATTTATGTTTAAATGATGCATCCAAAAGTTTGATTGCAACATTTTCTCATGTGATATGGTGAACTCCACACAATGAAAATGTGCCCCTTATATGCTGAATGGGTGTGGTTTGATCTTCTCTAGTGAAGAAAGGTAAACTATTTAGCACTACTAGAGGTATGTCATCATGTTGTGTAAGATTCAAAGTGCTGTCTTGATTAGAAGGCACAAAAGGCTAAACTCTTGGTTGAGCCATTGGATTAACTGGTGCTTGAGTTGAAGAGCTTGAAAACAAGGGATTGTTATAAGTTATAATTGCAAGTTGAAAATTGGGAGCAATAGGCAAAAATCCAATTGATGGATTTGTTGTCTTCTTTACTACCTTATTCTTCCTCTTTGGTGATGATAGATGAGAATGCTAAATAAGATCTACACTTTGCCTTGTTTGAATCTTTCTCATAAGCCATAAATCACTCGATCTACTTGAAACCAAGAAAAATGAGTCACTAGGTATGATATTTGTTGCCTTAGAAGGCTGGAATCATTGCTACTCACATGAAAATAGTAGCAAGAATGGAGCTTTTATGAGCCAATATAGCTCAACTAGTCCCATCGGGCATGCCAAAAATTGTTGTCACCAATATTGCACCTATGATTCTTAAGTTGAAAGCTCAACAATCTTGTGCAACATGGGATGATCTCCAGGCCTGTGGGTTGCCTATGATGGAAATCAACCTCCAGAGCGAGCTGGTTCTCTTATAAATATCTCCTAAAAACTAACTTTTGACTGAGAAAAGGGGAAACTCAAAGAAAACACTCAAGTAAACCTAAGTCATTTGAAACTTACAATAAAAGTTGAGTTTCAAACTTCAGATTTCCCTCTTTCCTGTATAAAGAACTCAACTTAAATCATCCACATGAACAAAAAGGCTTTATAAGAGCTTTCCCTTATTAATAAAGCACTATTCATGTTTTATTAACTTTGGCAACATTAAATTAAATCTCTTGAAATGGATTTTGACCTTCTTGTAAGTTTTGACTTTGATTTACATACTCTCCTTTGAACAATTTAATCCTTTCTAAGATTCATCACAAAACATAGGCTGTTTAAAAAACCTTGAAATGACTCCTTAGGGGCTATTTTTGCTCGGAGAGGAAAAATAGGTAACAAATTCCAAGGTAACTAGGATATAATCATTTAGTCCATACAAAAGTTGAAATAGAGACATGCCAATAGCACACTTAGGTGTAATGTGGTCTTCCCACAAAGCATCATACAAAGCCTTGTGCCATAATCGCTAATTTTCATCAACCAACTAATGGTGACTAGGTTCTTATTGCTAGAATTTGTTTGACCATTGCCTTGTGGGTAATAATAAAAAAAATGAGAAAGAGTAATTTCATATTCAAAACAAAACTATGCCACTTCCTAAGAAGAAAAAGCAGATGCATTATCTGCTACAATTTTGTGTGGATCACCAAACCTGTAGATTATGTTCTCTTTGAGAAAATGACATACCACCTTTGAAGTTGTATGTTTCACTGGGATTGCCTCCACCCATTTGCTAAAGTAATCCATTATTGTGACAACATATGTATGATGTGCACTTGAAGATGGATTGATGACATTAATGAAATCAATTCCCCATTCCTTGAAAGGTTCTTTGATTACAACCAACTTCAAAGGAAGGGCTGCCAAATTTTGCTTTCCAACAAACTATTGACAAAGATCACACTTACACACCCACTTGTATGTGTCTTGAAAAAGTGTGGGCCAATAATACCTAGCCCTAAGAATCTTGTGAGCTATTACAGGTGCAAAGAAATGTCCACCGCATGCTAAGTTGTGTAATGACCAACAATTTTTCCTGTTGTGCTTTATCAACACACCTCAAGAAAGTGCCATCAATATTCCTTTTATACAAATAATTGCCCCAAAGAACAAAATTTGTAGCCTTGAGTTTAACATTCCTCTTTTCCTTGTAATTCAAATGACGAGGACATTCTCCATATGTAATAAAATAAGCAATATTGGAGTACCATTCATTAGTGATGCTAACAAAAAGGACTTGAGGGAAATGTTCAAAAAATTCACCTTCCTCTTCATTAGGTTTATTTTCAGCCACGAGCTAACATAAACCGTTACCACAAACAAGATTTGTTGGCTTGATTTCTAGATCATACTCTTGGATCTTGGCAATCTAGTTGCCTCTCTTAGTCCCAAACATATGCCAAGTCATTATATTTTTGACAACTCTACCAAGAACTAAAACAAGTATGTGAGTTAAGGATGTAGAACCTGAAATGCTTCACTGCCTTAACAACAACAAAAGAATGCTTTTCCATTTGGGAATACTTCAAATCATGAGACTTCAATGGGCAGCCCATGAAAGTAATTGGAGCTTCAATCTCCTCTTTATTCTCCTACATAAAGATGATAGACATTGTATGCTCTGAGGCACAACTATATATGATGAAATCCTTGGTATAATCTAGGCAAACTAAGATAGGCGCATGCACAATGGCCTCCTTGATTTCATTGAAGGAAGCCTTACCTTCGGGATTCAAATGGAAAGCTATTTTTCCTTTCATCATATCATCTATGTGATGAGTCTTTTCTGCAGAATCAGGAATAAATCTTTGCAAAAAATTCACCTTTCCAAAGAAAGAGTGCATGACTATCTTACTTGAAGGAATTGAAAGACTTTGTATTGATTTGATCCATTCAGGATCAATTTTGATACCTTCTTTGGACACAATATGTCGAAGGAGTCTACCTTTAGTTACCCCAAAAATTGACTTTTTGAGGTTAAGAGAAATTTCATGTTGTCGACACCTCTCAAGAACTTGTTGTAAATGATAAAAATGATTCTGACGATCCTTAGAGAAAATAGTTAGATCATCTAAATACACAATAATGAATTTGGCGAGAGTACCTCAAAAATAAAAATCCATGGCCCTTTGAAATGTGGCACCTACATTGATAAACCCAAAATGTATTCTATTGTAAGGAAAAGTGCCCCACGGAGTAGTGGAGGTAGTCTTATGCTGATCTTGTTTACTAACCTCCACTTGATTGTAACCTAAGAAGCCATCTAACTTGGATAACATCTGAGAACCAATTATGGTTTGGACTTGATCCATAATCAACATCGGGTAATTATCCTTAAGTGATGCTCAATTCAAATTTTTAAAATCCATACAGATGCAGATCTCACCATATTTATTACACACTAGAACAATATTTGCTATCTGTGTTGAATGATGAATAGAAAAAATGATCCATGAATTAAGTATTTTCTGGATTTTTGACATAATAGTGCCTGAAATATTTGGGTTATACTGTCGCCGATTCTGTCGGAAAGGTACAACATCAGCCTTGAGAGGTATATTATTTTGTATTTTATTTGGGAAAAAATATTTGAAATCATCATAAGAATAAGCTAATATGTCAATATATTGATGCAAAAGATGAACAAATTCTTCTTTCTTCGTTGGAGTACAACATTTCCCAATATTTACAAACTTTATATTAGCTTCGGTTCCAAGATTGTACTTCTCAACCTCCATGGTTGAATTAGGTCCCAATTATTGTTGTTGATTGACATAACAATCATGTTTGTCAAAAAATTTCTCTAGTGAGACCAAACCTTTGAGAATTTTATTCCCTTTCAACTGAATAAATTCCTCTCGAGAGTTAGATTCTTTATCAGTCATTACTTCTAAAGAAGAATTATTGCTACCTTCAAAGTACAAACTATTAAAGTCATCTTTAACTTCAAGAAAGCTGATAATGTGCTTATCATCATTAAAAATCTTTCAATGATCCTAATTATTGGGAACGCTTAGCCTTGAGACCAACTCAATAGTATACTTACTATTGAATATCCTAGACAATTGAGATGGGGGGGGGTGAATTAGCTGTACAATAAAATTTATTTTACTTTTCCCACAACAAATAGATTTGGTAAACTAATCTTAGATTACTTAACCAAAAGAAAATATAAAGATGAAAGAACATACTCATGAAACACTAGATATGACGTGGAAAAACCAAGAAGGGAAAAATCACAGAGAACGTTAGTTCTCAATATGAAAATATTTATCAGGGTAACATCGGTTAAGGTGATTTTTACAAAGATGGATCACTGCCATAATGCTCACTACAAGTGGGCTTAATGCTTGGATAAAACCACCAAAAAAAGAAAGAGGGATCACTTCCCAGAAGGAGTAGAAAGAAAGAAAGAATCCACCACTAAGGCACAACTGCCACATAACTATAATGTTGAAAGAAACCTTAGGCTCACTGCCACCGGTACCAAACAAAATTTAGCTCACAACCATACTGAACATCTGCAGCCAAACATAACCTCACATAAATCAATAGAAGATAGATCTTCTTTTCAATCCAATTTCTTCTGTCTTTCTATTATATTCCTAATTACAATCATTCTTCATTTATACTGATCTCTAAAATAGAATTTTCAAGTTGGCTAAGGAAATAAATAAATAAAATTCAAAATAGGTCTTCACCAAGCATTCTTGCGGTGGAAAGGAATGAGAAGTGGACCACACCATGATGTAACAACACATTATCCAAATGCCGCAAACATTGGAGCAAAAGGTAGAACATCTGGGCTCAATCGGACTCAAAATGATCACATCCAAAACCACAACTCTAGAGCATACCAACACATGTCATATCAGAATAACAAAGAAAAATACATGAATAACATAAATGCATAATATTATCAACAAAACTGGAAATGCACAGAAATATGGAGCACTGTGACCTTTGCTTGAAAACATCTTCATTGCATGAACCTCCGGAGAACAACTTTTGAACCTCCAAAACATAAAAATATCATCTCAAGACAATATCCAATGACATACCAACACATCATGAACACATCTACAACATATCAATAATGCGGAGCAAAACCAAACACCGAAACACAAAATTAGTATGTTGACATCAATGACAATCAATGACAACCATACCAACACATCAAATATCTTCACATTTTCAACAATCTCCCCCTTTGTCATTGATGACAACATTTATCAACAAAAAACACAAAAAATCTCCAAACTTCTCCCCTTTTGATATCAAGGACAAAGGTGAACAATAACTTAGCTCAAAAACAACACAACTCCCCCTAAGAGGAAGCCTCGATCATTAGCCCCGGCTAAAATATGTATGAAGTTCCTTGGACTAATGCACTGCTAAATGCACTTAGTTCAAACTAGGAAGGGGTATGACCCCAACATCCACTGGAGATACTTAAAAGTATCTTTGGACAAAGCCTTTATAAAGATATTGCAACTTGGTCTTTTGTAGGTACATATTCAAGTTTTACTTCACTATGCAACACTTTTCCCTCAATAAATGATACCAAATAGAAATATTCTTTGTTTTGGAGTGCAGTACCGGTTTCTTGGAGATATTGATTGCATTTGTATTGTCACACATGATTGAGATCGGTTCATAAAACAACACACCAATATCCTTCAATGTCCATTTCATCCAAAGTACCTGAGTACAACATGAAGCAACTACAATATACTCAACTTCTGCGATTGATAAAGATACAAAATCCTACTTCTTAGTTAACCATGCAACTAATTGGGAGCCAAGGAAAAATGCTCATCCACTAGTACTCTTTTTGTCATCAACACTTCCTACCCAATCTGCATCAATCTAAGCTTTCAGAGTAAAGTTTGATCCTTTGGGATACCACAATCTGAAATCTTTCATTCCTTTCAAATATCTAAAAATCCTCTTTACTACAACAACATGAGATTCTTTTGGTTCTTGTTGAAATTTGGCTACAAGACAAACAACATATTGTAGTGTCATAAAATTGTGACCCCTGTAATTTTAACCACATTTGGGGTCCTCACCTTGGTGACAACATCTTCTTCCCTAACCGGGACCTATTTCGACATTTCTGACCCTTCTCCCTTCCTCCCTTATGTCTTGTGGCTGCTCTATATCTAGTGTGGGGCCCAAAATAGGGCAGGACAAGGGCGTGGTGCCCCTGTCCCCCTAGGACAGTGGTATGGTGCCCCTGTCTCCACCTCCTAGGGCGGTCCTATTTGCGGGTTGCCCGATCTCCTATGCACTTCTTGTCTTAGGGGTTTATTATTCTGCTTTGTTGGCCTTCGGTGGTTGAAAGTTAATCCTTGAGGCATGTATAAAAGGGAATTCAATACCCTCATTCAGAGAGGACAACAGATGGATAACACATAGATAGATAGAGAGCATAGGGAGAAGATACACGATTTCAAGGTCATCATCAAGCATTTAAGTCTTCTTCACTCATCCATGGGAGCAACATTACAACATTCATTTGCAAGCATGTGTGTGTGTTAGGGTTTTGTCATGTTACATACCATTTCATACAACATTTGTGATTACATTCAAGAGGCAAAGCAATCATCATCAACAAGTTGTAGATCTACAAGGTATACATCTCCATTGTTTACATTCAAGTATTTGCAATTACTTTCTTTTTGGGTTGACTCCTCAACTGGGGTTTGACTAAGGCAAACCCCTATCCACAACCCCCTTTTCTTCTCTTTTCTATGTGTAGGTTGCAGGTGCGCAACTATAATTGCAGGTTTGGGCTTGATTTGTAGAGACAAAAGAATCCTTTTCATTTCACAGATTTTGTGGCGGACCATGTACATTCCCGCCACGGTCCTGACGAATTTTCTCCAAATTTGTAGAGAAGATCCATGTCAATTTAATTAGCTCAGATGCAAAGTTACAACGCGATCCCGAATTGGTAGCACCTCATTTCACTCATTTCCTCTCTCTTTTCCACATAGTCAACAAGTCAACTTTCTGATTTACAAAAGAGGGTAAATCACACTTCAACCACTTGCAATCCACTCAGAATTCACATCCTTGTTTCCCTCATATTTGGATCTAGCGGATTCAACCCCTCTTTTGAATGTAAAGTTCCTCCCAAGTGAAAATCATCCTAGTGGCTTCCTTTCTCTCTCCTAGGTGGGGAGTCACTAGGATCCAATTTTCCACTTTACATTTTGGTGAACTCAACATCTTACACATTAATTCTGATTTCTCAATCCTAGATTTGATTAATTTCAATTTGAATTTCAAATTTCCATTTTGAAGTTTGATCTATTTGCAATTTTTAGAGGTTAATTGCATAAAAACCGTAATTTTTCATGTTGAGAAAATTAAGCTTGTTAAGTGCAAAATTGAAATTGCTTGTTTCAGATCTGATTTTTATTTCAAAGTTGCAATTCAAATCTGTCTTTTTATTTTGAAAATTCAGTGGTTTAATCATAAAACCCTAAATTTTGAGATCTTTTCAATTTTGACCTTTGACTACAATTTTGACCAATCTAGACATCTCCAAATCGACTGTTTTTTTGGATTTCGTATTAAAATCATAATCTCTATCATCCCTGAAAAATTTCAAAAAAACTTGGTCGGATTGTGTGCGTTCCCGCCACGGTCCTCAACCTTTTTCTTGAATTTTTGGGAGATGGAATTGACTATATTTTTCTACTCAAATCCATAAAATCAACCTACTTTATGAATTTTAACACTCTCTAAGGTCGAACACAAATTCAAAATTAATCAAATTCACATCTTAAAATTAATTTTCATAAAAATGTTCTAATTTTAGATTTGCTTTTCCAACAAATTCAGATATCACTTAAGAGACTTTTAATGACAATTAATAAATTGGATTTACTTTCTCTTTTACATGTGATTACATTAATTTTTACATATGTTTATCATGTGTCAGATAAGAGTTTCTTCCATTTTCTGTTGCTTCTCTTTCTTCATAGCACTTGGTCATATTGTGTTGTTAGGATTTCCAAATTTATAGATCTCAAAGCTTTCATATATCATTTATGTTGCATTATGGTGATGTTGTTAACAACATGCACTTCCTATGTTAATCACCTTAACATTTTTGTGGATCCTAAACCTAAAGATCCTAACCCTTGTACCTCTCCTAGGGTATCTTGTGTGAAAGAAATGAGATCTAATGCTTTACCCAATGATCTTTCTACAAGAGAGCAAGAATTGGCAAGTAATATGGATCCATCTTCTTCTTCTACACATAACCTTGAGCTAGGGGGGCAATGTGAAAACATCAACATTCTTACATCTTTAGATCCTCCTTATTCTCCTAGGACCTATCTTCAACATCAAAGTCTATGTAGAGAGGATGATGTCATGCATTTTATTCATGACCTTTCTCCTTGCATAGAAATCACTAACAATGAGCTTTTGAATGATGAAGATATTCCTCCCCAAACTTCCAAAAAGGATAAGCTTGATAAAGGCACATAGATTCTCATTCCACATGATACTCCTCCTTCATCTACAAATCCTTTTCTACCTCCTTACACATTAGATATCAAATAAATTCATGATATTGTTCCTCCATCTAGTCAATTGCAAAATTCTTATAGTCGAGGATTTCATATAATCACAAAACAAGGTTTTAAAGGACAAGGAATTGGGAAATTTGAGCAATGGAATTCGTGTCCCTATAAATACTCCTACACAAACTACTACAAGAGGCCTAGGAAGTGGTACCCCTCTTTCTATGGACTAATTCCTTAGACTTCAAAACTTTCAAGATTACCTTCAAAAATAATAAATTAAGAGAGCCCGCAAGAATGCTTCTTCTTCCAAGCATCCTTTTTGTTTATTTCATCAAACCCATGACCATAATGCTAATGATTGTCCCAATTTTCAAAAATCTATTCAAGATGGTATAGATAGTGGCAAAATTAGAATTATGGATAATGAAACTCCTTCTAACAAACCCTCTTCTTCATGGGAAGAAGATATTTACCATCCTGACAGATTAGCTGCAAGAATCTATTGGAGATTGAAATATGAAAAGAACATTTCCTTTCCTCCTCAACATAGAAACAAAAATCTTAAGCAAGTGAAAGGTATTGAATACTGCATTTTTCATGATTTATATTCACATTCTATTGGAAAATGTTATGCATTTAAGAAATTTGTTCAACTACAATATGATCTTGCACACATTTGTCTCATGGAAGATCTAGCTGTCTTTCTTCGTTAAAACATCGTGCCTTAGCACTTCCTTTCCCTTCATGTTGCTCTTCACCCTATAGCATAATTAGCCCATTTACCGGGGGCTCTTTATCATTACTGGTGGTATTGTTTTACTTTAACATACTTTGGGGCAGCAACATGAAGTCTATTTCTCTTCTTCTTTCTATACATTTATCTCTATCTTGGTGCATTATTCATTATTAGATATATTTTCTTGCATAGGGTTGTTATTATGTGAGCATATATTGGTTCTTTGGTTTTCCTCTTTTCTTGGAGAGGGGCGTCTTTAATGAGTACTGCACTTCTTCTCTTTCCTTCATTCTCTTGGAAATATTACCTCTTCTATGGTTTCAATTATTCACAAGTATGATATGTCCCTTAGTAGGGAATGCTCTCTTGAGAAGTAGGTATCCCTTCCTTGAAAGGATTTGTTACACTAGGATGACATATCTCTTGACACTAATCACCATCAGAAAATGTGTAATATTTCTCCTTGTTCTCCTCACTTGGGGGGTACGGATTTTCGCTTCTTTCCATTGTATCATTATTTTCCTTTAGGGGCTGGATTTTTAATATGTGATTATCATTTCTTACAATGGTATGATTTTATGAGTAATCCCCCTTGGGGAATGTATGATGCTTTTTCCCTCTTCTTTTTGAAGATTACCACTTCTTGAGGTGTGTATTTTACATTTACTAATGTCTTTTCTTGCATGTGTTCATGTAAGTTCATTGCACATTTTCTTATGTTTAATCTCCCTCTAGTAGATTGTGTAAGCTCTTCTCATTGTCCCATTAGCTTGGGGGGAAACGATCCTTCTCTCTCTCTCTCTCTCTTTCTCTAGGGATCCACTTTTTCCTATTAAGTGGATGGTGTGAGTTATATTATTTGATGTCATTCCTTGTGTAGACTTGTTGGTTATTGGCTTAAGGATTCTCTCTTATACAAGAAGTGTTACTCCTTGACTACAAGCTCTTTTACACTTGGTTATGTACATCTATGATAAATCCAACCATCCCTTTGAGGGCTAAAAGTGAGTCATCCCTCACCAAGAATCCCTTTCACCTAGAAATAGGAGGAAGGATTGCATTCTTGTTATTTCCTTTTCTTGTTCTAGTAGACTTTATATTTGTCTAAAGACAACACCTCTTGCAGGTATATGTCTTTTGAACAAAGATCTCTTCTCCTCCAAGGATCACCTTTACACTTACAACACGATATATCTTTTCAACTATCTTATCCTTGCTTGAAGAGTATTCCCTCTCTTGCTTGGACTTATGACATTGTTGGATAGCAGATATCTTCTTTGTGATGAAGGTAGGTATCCTTGTTCCACTTTCCTTAAGATATCAACATTAGCCCATGTTAACATATTAAGGGGGGACACCCACACTGATCCTTTTAACTATGCTTATCTCATGCATTGAACAATGGGACATTCTTGGAACCAGAGGGAAACCTCTTAGAGCAAGATGCCATCACTTTTTGTACAGTGGGTCATTCTCAAAACCAGAGCATGGTCTCTTAGAGCGAGATGTCTTCAATTATTCTTGTCTTGTACAGTGAGACATTCTTGGAACTAGAGGGAAACCTCTTAGAGAAAGATGTCGTTGTGTGTGTGAAAAAGTGAAAAGAGGTCTGATAGCTGCAGACACAACATTTCAATTAAGTCATTACATGTATGGTTAGTAAATCAGTAACAAATAAATAATAAACCATAACAAAGCGACTAATTGCCTTCTAAAAGATGCGAGTATAAGATTGCTCTCAAATTTTTATAAGCAATACCAGTGACTAGACTACACCAAGATGAAGGATTTAATCTATATGATATTAAACTATATGGATGTAAGATGGATGAATAATTCAAGCAATAATGGAATAAACTAAATATGGATGCAAATAATTAAAAAAGCACAATGTATTCAATGACTCCAGAGCAAAATCAACATAATAATAATCTCCAAGCGTGTTCTCAAAAATATCTGGGGTGATTTGGATGAGAGCTGAAGGCTGAATTTATAGAGAATTCTCAAGAGAGATGAAGAAAAAAGCTCAATTTAGGATTAATTGAAATAATTGAGAAATCAGGTTCAGTTAACCTTGAGATAGGTTCCAATTATAGTTTAATTGAAATGCATTTAGATAGGAATTTCAAGTTGCATTAGAAATAAGAAATAATTAATTCCATGCATTTGTGATAAAAATAGACAATTGTTTTATTTATTCAAGAAAAGAGTCTTTTCATGCAACTGAACTTCTTTTTCTCAAAAGCTTTGAGTTCTAATTTTAGAGAATAATCAATAATTCAATTAATTGCTTTTCTGATTTCAAGTTCTAAATTTAGAAAAAGAAATGATATCTCAAGTTTGATTTCTCTCTCAATTCTTTTATTCTATTTTCAATTTAACTCTTGCTTTGTGATTAATTCCTCTTTTGTAATAAATTAATTCTTTTTTTGTATGATTAAATGGCAAATTTATTAATTAATTAAATATGCTAGGATATTTAATAAATTAAATAGGATAATTGATCAAAAATGATATTCTTGGAATGATTCAATTAATTAAATAAATATTTAATTAATATTGAGTAATTGATTTGCCATGTGACATTTGATGATTAAAGAATTAATTAATGTGCTCAAAGTTGATTTAATTGCCTTTGGTTAGGACCTTGGTGATGTTGTCGAGATAAGGGGCCCATGGTTTAGATGACCAATTTTAGGGTATTACATTTGCCCCTCTTTGAATTAATGTGCGAGAAGCGCGTTGGTTCAAAGAATAGTTGATGCCTAGGAGATACTAGTTCTGAACTTGATTGATCACAAACTAGATAAAGAGCAAGGTGTTTAGCTTGATTTGAAGCGATGAAGCTAAACATAGTCTGATTAAAGCGAAACCGATCCCGAACTTGATTGAACTAGGAATGATAGAGAGCAAATATACCAAACTTGAACTTGATTGATCAAGAAGCGAATCTTATTGGTCTAGAACTTGATCGAACTAGACGCAGCAAGAGAAGATAAAATCGATCTTGAACTTGATGGATCAAGACAGGATGAGCGAAGATAAACTATCCAGCTTGATTTGATGCGATGAAACTGAACACCTTCTTAGATTGAGGGTGTGATCAAAGATACTCTTTAAACTTTTGATTGAGTTTAAACAAATAATCAGTTTGATGAAAAGCGATGAAACTGATTAATGTTAAGAGACTCATTCAGAAGAAGACATATATCAACTTGATTTGAACCGATGAAACTGATATGCCCCTAGCAATTGATTCGATTTAGATGATTGAGAGATCTCAACTTGATATGAAGCGATGAAGTTGAGATGCCCCTCAGCAATAAGAATTGAATTTTCTTTAGCTGAAAATTTTTTTGCTTGACTTTGATTTTTTTTAGTTGAAAAATATTTTTGCTCGACTTTTGGTAAAGATTTGAAAAGTTTTCTCGACTTTGAAGATGTGAGGTCATGAGGTCATGAGTATGCCCCCTTGGGAGCGAAATTGAAAGATAGTGAGGGTACCTGTTTATAGGCAATTTTTGGTGATGATAATTATTTGAGCATAAATTGATTCTGAGGAATTTTTGAAAATTCGACGTTGATTGATAACAAATTGAGATTCAACATTGATTCATCAGAATTTGGGCTAGCAATTTGAAGAAAGAATGAGATTTTGTTGAAAAGCGCCAAGTGGTCCAAATTGTGAAATTGACTAGGAAAATGATCTCGTATTTCGATTTCGATCCCGAAAATGAAATCAGTGTTGGCATATGTGCAGAGTTTGATGACATGATGGGATTGTATGTGGTCATTGATGTCAATATGCTGAAGTATGAAGTGGTATATTGAAATAAGAGAACTGGCAAGTGAATCGGCAAAGTGAACCGGTATGATGGTATGAATCGGTATATGCAAAAAGTGAACCAGTATGTTGGTGTGAACTGGTATATGCAAAGTTTGTATTGGGGTTTCATTTGATATGATTACCAATTGGTAGTCTCAGCTTCAGGGTTTTTGGTTGATGCATTCCAAGTCTGTGTGATTCGACCGATGACATCCTATGATGAGTTAGCATTGAAATGAAGATTAGATTGCATTGCCATGCCAACCTTGTGCGTGTGATGAATCTCCTTGAGGATCTTGCATGAAGAAGATTGATTCTATCTACCTCAGGAATGTGCAAAATCTTAGTAAACAGTGGAGAGCACATGATGGGTTATCAACTTCTAAAAGCGGTGAAGAACTAATGATGGAGAACGTCTTGAGATTTGTTCAAGATTGTTATACCCTATGTAATGTATTTAAATGGTCAGGATTTGACCGACTGTATTGTTAACCTAGATGCTTAGGGTTTTACATTTTGGCTACTGACCTAATTGTTGTCTATAAGATCGATGATGATTTTTATTTGAAGATTGTTGGAAAATGATTGTATGTGAGGTGATTCTTGCTAGACTAGAGAAGTGAGTAGATACTTGCAGAGTGTAATTGCAGATGTAAAAGAACTGAAGTGGATCTACCTTGGCATTAAGTGCTGTTATCAGATCAGTGTATTACTTGTTGACTTCTAACCATTTCAGCAGATGGAAAATCCCTTTACCGGGTAGCTTTAACAGGCTTTTTGTAAATCCTTTAACAGGGTGACTCAAAATCATTGAGTTCTTAAAATCCTCTCACAAGGTAACCTTTAACAAGGTTTTATCCTCTAACCGGGTATTTAGCCATCCCTTAACCGGGTGATCCCTATCAGGATCGGTTCCTAGCAAAACATGTTGTAAAGTCTTTAACTGGACTAGGCTTCTAACAGAGTGAACTTTAGAAGAGTTCAAGAACAACTTGTGGGTATTCATCCCCACCGTGGTTTTTCCCAGTTGGTTTTCCACGTGAAAAACCAGTGTGTTATGTGTGATGCTTTTTCATGCGATGTTTTAGTGTTTTCTGTTAAGCGGTAATGCAAGCTGATCTAGTGGTCATTATATTTCTGATGTATTACTTGTTTAAGCATATGGGTGAAGTGGAAATGAGATATTAGGTTTTGTGAAGATCTAAGTGTTACCGGTTTATGACTTTTACAGTCACTGTAAATTACCGGTATTGCCTTGATTTAGATTGGTGATGCTGTTTACCAGTTAGTGCAGTCTTTGTAGTTTAAGTTGTTGAACAAGTTTTTTTCCATACTGATTCACCCCCCCTCTCAGTATTTGTTGAGTATTTACTGTTCATCATTATTCATCAATTTGTATCAGAGCGTCCTCCAGGTTCTTTGTGTTATAAGCTTAACCGCTTGAGGAAAAGATCCTATTCTAATGATGAAGAGGGAAGGTCCCAAGTTCAATAGAGATAACTTTAAGATATGGAAGGACATAATGAAGATCTACATTAAAAGCATGGGTGCTCAACACTGGAACTATGTTGAGAATACTTATGTTGTCCCTACCAGTACTCTCACTAATGATCAAATAAGATAAATTCAGGAGAATGGGCAAGTCATGGAAGCTCTTATCAGCAGTCTATCTGATATTGAGTTTATAGATGTTCAAGACAAAGACAATCCCAAAGATGTATGGGATACTATGGAGAATATCTATGGCGGTGATGAGCATGTAAAGAAAGCTAAGGAAGAGAGCCTTAGGGGAAAGTTTGAAGACATGCAGATGGTTGAAGGAGAGACTATTTAACAATATGGGATAAGAATTAAAACTGTTGTTGGAGACATCAAGAGTGCAGGAGGTACAATAGACGAGTCCACCATTGTTAGCAAAGTTTTGAGATCCCTGTTACTGGTTATGCAATAAGGGTTGCTGCTATTCAGGAGTTGAGATTTATTGACAAGACAAAGGTATCCCTTGATTCTATAATTGCTAAGTTGACCGCATATGAGCTAAACAATTATGATGGCAATATTCAGAAGACTGAATCAACCTTTAGAGCATCTACTGCACTATCCAGAAAGGGAAAAGATGTTAGTACCAGCTGTGAACCCAGAAAAAATAGAGATATGGATGATGAGGAAATCCCGATGGAGTTTGAAGCTCTTCTTGCCAAGAGACTTCCTAAGGGAACTGGAAAATATAGAGGTAAGCTCCCTTTGAATTTTTTTTCTTGCAATAGGATAGGACACATTGCTGTCAAATTTCCCAACAATGATAATAAGGACAAACTGGAGAAGTTTAAAAAGTTCAAAGGAGGAAATAGGAGAAACTATGTTGTTGCAGTCGATGAAGGTGTCACTGATGATGAATCAGAAGATGAAAAAAGCGAAGACATAGTGTTTGTAATCATTAAGGAAGATGTGTCAGACAAGAAGGCTCTTGTCTCCTGCTTTGATAATTCTAATGAGTGGATTATTGATAATGGATGTTCTCACCACATGACTGGTGACCGAAGAAAGTTTCTATCTCTGGAAGAGTATGATGGAGGTGTAGTACGATTTGGTAATGATGCACCATGTATGGTAAAAGGCAAAGGATCCATCTCTCTAAATGGAAAAAGCAGTACTGATAATGTGTATTGGGTAGAAGGTCTCAGGCATAACCTTTTGAGTGTTGCCCAGTTGAATGATAAAGGACTCACTCTAGAATTCAAAGATGGAGTGTGTAAAATAAAAGGAAAGAGTGGTGAACTGATGGCCACTAGTATGCAGACCAAAGGTAACTTATTTTAGTTGAATACAAATATTAGTCAATGTCTAATGGCTAAGTTTGATGATAGTTGGATATGGCATAGGAGACTATGCCATGTAAATTTTGAGAACATTGTGAAGGCCAGTAAGATCAAGGTAGTTAGAGGATTGCCTATGCTGAACAAATCAGAGAATCCTTTGTGTAGAGAATGTCAACTGGGGAAAATGTCTTCCTCAACCTTCAAAGGTAAATCTTTCACAACAGATAATTTACTTGATCTCGTGCATATTGATTTGTGTGGTCCTATGAAAACTAGGAGTGTTCAGGGAGATAGGTACTTTATGATTCTTACTGATGATTGCTCAAGAATGATGTGGGTCATATTCTTGAAAGCTAAGTCTGAAGCCTTTGGAAAGTTTAAAGCCGTTAGAGCACTATTTGAAAAGGAAAGTGGTAAGAGGATTAAATGCCTTAGAATTGACCAAGGAGGTGAGTTCACTTCTGGTGAATTCAATAAGTACTATGAAGAGAATGACATCAAGAGGCAACTGTCTGACCCACAGACTCCACAACAAAATGGCCTAGCAGTAAGGAACAACTAGACTATAGTTGAAGTAGGCAGAACGATGTTGATTCAAGGGAATGTTGCTCACACTTTTTGGAGAGAAGTGGTGAGAACTGTAGTCTACACTATAAACCAGGTACTCATCAAGAAAGGTAAGGATAAAACTCCTTATGAGTATTGGACCGGTGAAAATCTAGTAGTAAGCTACTTTAGAGTGTTTGGTAGCATGTGTTATATCAAGAGAAGTGAATACCAGAGCAAGTTTGATGAAAAATGTGACGAGGGAATATTCCTAGGGTATTCCACCAAGAGCAAAGCTCTCAAGTGTTTTAACAATAGGACTCAGAGAATTATTGAAAGTATCAATGTTAGAGTTGATGAAACCTCTGAGAAACCTGAGGAAACCAGGAGCGAGCAAGTGGTAGATGAACCAGATGTAACCTTTTGGGAACCGGTTGCAAAACAACCAAGTACAAGTAACAGTGCTCCTACACTAGTAGATGCTGATGAAGATGAGGATGAAGAGGAGAAGCAAGAGGAATCAATTAAGATCATTCCTAGGTATGTAAAGCTGCATCATGATCCAAAACAGATCATAGGGGATACAGATGCAGGAATGCTTACAAGAAGAAAGGTCAGAGAGAATTCTTGCATGATTTCTAAATTTGAGCCTAAAACATTTAAAGAGGCACACAAAGATGAAGACTGGATTAAGGCTATGGAAGAGGAACTTGACCAGATAGAAAAGAATGGTACATGGTCTTTGGTACCTAGACTTGAGCACAAAAATGTTATTGGCATCAAATGGGTTTTTAGAAACAAGCTGAATGAAGATGGCACAATGGTAAGAAGCAAAGCAAGATTGGTATGTAAGGGATATGCTCAAGAAGAAGGAGAAGACTATGGAGAAACCTTTTCTCTAGTAGGTAGATTGGAAGGAGTTCGAATGCTACTTGCATATGTAGCCTTCAAGGGATTCAAAGTGTATCAGATGGATGTGAAATCTACATTCCTGAATGGAATACTTGAAGAGGAAGTGTATATAGAGCAACCAGATGGGTTTGCCCTATTAGAAGACAATGATATGGTGTGTAGGCTACATAAAGCCTTGTATGGATTGAAGAAAGAACCTAGAGCATGGTATGAACGTTTACACTCCCATATTGTGAAGATTGGATTTGAAAGAACAAGTGAAGATAGCAATATCTATCTGAAGATAGAAGGAGATCAGATTCTGATATGTGAAGTGTTTGTTGATGACATAATTTTTGGTGGAGATGACAAGATGAGCCATGCATTTGCAGATGAAATGAAGAAGGAATTCAAGATATCAGTAATCAGAGAAATTAAGTTCTTCATTGGACTACAGATTCAACAAATGAAAGATGGTATCTTTATCACTCAGTCCAAGTATGTCAAAGAGGTGTTGAAGACCTTTCTCATGGAAGACAACAAACCGGTTGGTAGACCAATGATGACCGGTTGTAAATTGTCAAAAGAAGATGACTCAACATTGGTGAATGAGAAGGAATACCGATCAATGATTGGTAAGTTGCACTATGTAGTACACAACAGACCAGACATTGCACATGTAGTAGGCATTGCTGCACGTTTCCAAAAAAGTCCAAGAGAATCCCACTTGGTAGCAGTCAAGTGGATTCTTAGATATCTAAAGGGAACTATAGATTATGGATTATGGTATCCATATAGTAATGATTTCAATCTCAAAGTGTTTACCGATGCCGATTGGGCTGGTAATGTGGATGACCAGAAGAGACAACCGGTGGTGCATTCTTTCTTGGTGGTAGACTAGTCTCATGGATGAGAAAGAAGCATAGTTGTATCTCTCAGTCCACAACAGAAGCAAAATATGTAGCAGCATTTATGAACTGCACTCAGACAATTTGGATGAAGCATGTATTAAGTGGTTTCAAAGTCCCTATATCTGAACCGGTGAGTATATTTTGTGATAACACAAGTGCAATTAATATTTCCAAGAATCCGGTATTGCATGCTAGAACCAAGCACTTCGAGCTCAAGTGTCATTTATTGAGGGATAAAGTTCAAAACAAAGAGGTTGTATTGAAACATGTTTCTAGTAAAGAGCAGTTAGCAGATATATTCACCATGCCTCTACCGAAGGCTAAATTTACCTATTTAAGAGGTGAATTAGGGGTGCTACCCCTTCAAGAGGTGAACTAAAGGTATGTGCTCCACATCAGTCAGGTATTGCATTGTCAAATATTTTCAGGATTGATGTGTTGAAGGATGCTACTCTTCAGGGGGAGCAACATAGTAGATCATGGATGCTTATGCCTCCACTTTGGCATTGTTGTCAAAGGGGGAGAAGATGTGGAGCATAGAAGATATCTGCACTATTGAAGACATTTAAATTGGAAAAATATGTAGAGATATCTTTGTGTATTGCCATCAATGCCAAAGGGGGATATTGTTGGCATATGTGTAGACTTTGCTGACATGATGGGAGTGTAGGTTGTCATTGATGTCAATATGCTGAAGTATGAACCGGTATATTGAATTAAGTGAACTGGCAAGTGAACCGGAAAAGTGAACCGGTATGATGGTATGAACCGGTATATGCAAAAAGTGAACCGGTATGTTGGTGTGAACCGATATATGCAAAGTTTGTATCGGGGTTTCATTTGATATGACTACTGGTTGGTAGTCTCAGCTTCAGGGTTTCTGGTTGATGCATTCCAAGTATATGTGATTCAACCGATGACATCCTATGATGAGTTAGCATTAAAATGAAGATTAGATCGCGTTTCTATGTCAGCCTTGTATGCATGAAGAATCTCCTTGAGGATCTTGCATGAAGAAGATTGATTCTATCTACCTCAGGAATGTGCAAAATCTTAGTAAACAGTGGAGAGCGCGTGATGTGTTATCAGCTTCCAGAAGCAGTGAAGAACGAATGATGGAGAACGTCTTGAGATTTGTTCAATATTGTTCTACCCTATGTAATGTGTTTAAACAGTCAGGATTGGACCGACTGTATTGTTAACCTAGATGCTTAGGGTTTTAGGTTTTGGCTACCAATCTAATTGCTGTCTATAAGGTCGATGATGATTTTTATTTGAAGATTGTTGGCAAATGATTGTATGTGAGGTGATTCTTGCCACACCAGAGAAGTGAGTAGATACCTGCAGAGTGTAATTGTAGATGTAAAGGAACTAAAGTGGATCTGCCTTTGCATTAAGTGCTGTTATCAGATCAGTGTATTACCTATTGACTTCTAACCATTTCAGCAGATGGAAAATCTCTTTACCGGGTAGCTTTAACATGCTTTTTGTAAATCCTTTAACAGGGTGACTCAAAATCATTAAGTTCTTAAAATCCTCTCACAAGGTAGCCTTTAACATGGTTTTAACCTTTAACCGAGTATTTAGCCATCCCTTAATTGGGTGATCCCTAGCAGGATCGGTTCCTAGCAAAACCTATTGTAAAGTCTTTAACCAGACTAGGATCCTAACGGAGTGAACTTCAAAAGAGTTCAAGAACAACTTTTTGGTATTCATCCCCACTGTGGTTTTTCCCAGTTAGGTTTCCATGTGAAAAATCAATGTATTATGTGTGATGCTTTTTCATGTGATGTTTTTGTGTTTTCTGTTAAGCGGTAATGCAAGTTGATCCTCCAATGGTCATTATATTTCTGATGTATTACTTGTTTAAGAATATGGGTGAAGTGGAAATGAGATATTAGGTTTTGTGAAGATCTAAGTGTTATCGATTTATGAATTTTACAGTCATTGGGTTTTACCAATATTGCCTTGATTTAGATCGGTGATGTTGTTTACTAGTTAGTGTAGTCTTTGCAGTTTAAGTTGTTGAAGAAGTTTTTGTCCATACTAATTCACCCCCCCTCTCAGTATCTGTTGAGTATTTACTGTTCATCATTATTTATCAATCATAATGGGCAAATTAGCTAAGGGTACAATTTTCATGTCCGTCAGAGAAAGTTGAAAAATTAGGGTTTTGGCTATATATGGGGCAAAAGTGTCATTTTCAATTCATTTTAACCCTCCAAGTTTGAAAATTCAAAAAGCCTTTTGTGAAGAAAAATGGTGGTTCCCACTCATGAGCACCGATTCGAGCGCCAGAGATGACATAATTGACCGTGAAACTACGAGCCAATGGTAAGTGATCTATCTTAAGCCAGTTATTCATTTCAATTTTGAATTTTTTTGTTGATTTTTTTAAATTTTAGCACGTTTAAAGTCAGGTTTCCTTGTTTTGTTGTGCGAGACAGGATCCTGTCTCGTACGACAATCTAATAAAGTTTGTTTTGTCATTTAAGCCTACTAGTTTTGTTGTTAGAGGCCTACCTTGTATCGTACGACAATATTCAAAAGAGCCCCTTTTGTCATCCTAAGTCTAGTCCTGTATTGTATGACAGTCTTTTGTCATATGAGGCCTAGTCCCGAATCGCACAAGTTTCTGACCTTGTGTTTTTTATCGTTTGGAAAACAATGAGCATTTTTGAAGGTGCAAACTTGAAATTTTGATTTGGCAATTATCATAGTTGAATTTGCGTGATGTTTTACTTCTCTCGTAGGCTTATTTGAAATGTTTCCTGATGCATCTTTGTTTGATTTTTGCAGGTTTGATTGCCTCATGTTCTTTTCGGATGCGTCTATCCACTAATGATGACTTTAGTGCTGCAGTTGTCAGATGTGGACCGACCACATATTGATTTGTGCGGATTCACCCACCTTCTTGATTTACCTGATATCCATGTGAATCACAGTATGCTCATGAAACTAGTTGAGAGATTTCATTCTGAGCATAACACGTTCCACTTGCCAATTGGGGAGATGACCATCACTCTCGAGGATGTTTACAAGATTCTCCGTATCCCTTTTGCTGGGGGTGGGGTAGATTATGATGCAGCGCAATTTCCTGGGTTACTTGCTGTCAGACATGTTTTCAGGGATCTAGATATTTTGACACGTTCTATCAGTTGGGACGTGATGATGAGAAGGTACAGTGAGGATTCTCCACTTGCTTGCATCTTGGTAGGGTTTATCGGCTATTTTCTTATGCCGGACATGGGACAACAAAGATTTTTGTGTGGATGGGGCAGGAATGCTGGAGAGGCTTTTTGAGACCCCTCAGAGGTTAGGCTGGGGTTCATGTATATTGGCCCACATGTATTGCGAGATGCATGAGATTGTTTATAGGGAGGGGAAGAGCATGGCTTCTGGAGTATTGTTTTTATATGTATGGGCCTGGGAGGACCTCCTAGTATGCAGGCCAATTGTAGATGACGACAGGGATCCTGGTCAACCCTTTGTATATAGATATTCAGGTTATGTTACTCATCCCTATCTGGGCAAGACAAAGTTTTGGAGATGGCAACTGGATGATTTGATTGCCATGATATGGAGACCTTACAGGGGTCTAGAGCCATGGGATGATTGTTCACAGAGATCTGTTCGTGACTCACCCACTTATTGGCAAATCGTAGACTGTGGTTGAGTGATTCATGGTTTCTTAAGTGATGAGGCAGTATGGTAGACCTCAGGGGATCTCATAGGAGTTCACTACATACGCGCAATATGCTGATGAGGAGAGGCAGGGATGGGCACCGAGGTTATCTTATGCCTTGGGTATGCAAGAGTTGACTGGATTACAATGACTTTGGTGGGATTACATGGATGACATTGCAAATGCGAGGGTATTGCCCCAGTACAGGGATTGGTTCTAGCAGCACCCTTTCCCTAGATTCACTGATCCAACAGAGTAGGTACCTCATATAGAGGAGGTTGAGGATGATGCCCCCGCACAGGGACAGGGACATGTACAAAGATGGGGACAGAGAGCTGAGGCTCCGAGGTGGATAGGTGGTGATCCTAGTGCTAGCAGTAGTAGGGTTCCAGCTGGAGGTAGACAACAGAGGGGTGAGGGTGGATCCCTAGGGAGTGTTGGTGTTAGGTTGGGTGGAGGTGAGGAGGAGCAAGTAGCTCCTAGACAGGTTAGGCAAAGATTAGAGGAGCAGGGTGGAGACGGAGGTGGAGATGGGGGTGGAGAGCCTACGAGGGAGCAGGGGGCCGATGCAACACGGTCGATGAGAGAATGCCTAGTGGATCTACAGTCACAGTTGACAGTGGCACAAAATCAGCTGGCGGAGCGAGATCGATAGGTAGTAGAGATGAGAGAAGAGTGAGACTCTTTGCAGTAGGAGGTACTCCATCAGACGAGTAGGGCAGCCTATTATGTTGCAGTTTACAACGTAGCAGTTCTAGTTGTGCAATAGGTTATTGCATACTCGCAGTACATGACATGATCAGAGGAAGCATGAGAACCTCGTCAGGATCCCAGTCAGCAGGCTCCTCCTCCTCCACCACCTGGTGATGAGGGAGAGGCTGAGAGCTAGATATTCTTTTTGTAGCTCTGAGATTTTTTGTAGACACACCCATTTTTTGTAGCCCATACGATTCTTGCTTCGATGGGAGTTTGTATATGTCAGTTGACATCATTTTGTACTCTAAAACTTTATATGATATATATATATATATATATATATATATATATATATATATATATATATATATATATATATATATATATATATATATATATATATATATATATATATATATATATATATATATATATATATATATATATATATATATATATATATATATATATATATATATATATATGAGATCTGATTTGAATTCATTGTACTTGTGTTGATTCGACTATGAGATGCTTTCTATATGCTTTATTCTATATGTATGCATATCTTTTCAGTATGGATGTATGTAATACAAATGAATATGGATGTCTATTTTTGTTTCTTTACTTATGCGAATAAATGAATGCACATGAGTAATGAGTAATGCAAAAAATTATTTTTCTATGCAATAAGGTGAATGCAAATGAGTAATAATGAAATGAATGGATCTATATAAGATGCTTATGTATGCAGCTAACATCTCAAAACACAAGTACTCGATCGAAGAAATGATGAAAAAGAGACCACTTAGCTAAGAAATGATGATGCATCCAACTCTCATTCAGAAGATAAAGAGATTATTACCATACCAAAATCACTCTAAATTCACAAAATACAGAATGAAATGCAAAATGAGATGCAAAATGAAATGCCATCTAAACCTAGTCACTAGATTTAAAATGCTTAAGTTTCATCACTGAGCATAACAAACATAACAGGCAAATTAGAGTTCCTTTCTTTTCATGTGCAATATTAATTATCTTGTCCACAATGACCTTTTTTTTGTTCATATCCTTGGATAGATTTCGCAGGGACCCAGATTGCATGATAAAGAAATTCCCTCAAAACAGACAAAGAAATGATGGGAACCTCCCTGTAGCATACAAATAAGCGGAGTCGAGGTATGTGTGGCGATTTCACCTTGATGTGAAGGCTCTTATCACAGACACCTAACTTATTAGATGTTTCCAGATCATCAGAATCACTCCTACAAGTAGAAAAAAAAGAAAATATTGTGCCCCCAATCCTTGCTTCTCTTAGTTAAGATAGACTTCCTCGAGTCACTCAGAGGGATAATAATAAAAAACCAATATGAAAGACAACACACAAAGAAAAATTTTCATGCATAGCTCAAACTATTTAATGATTGTTTTCCGTTATGTTGTTTTTCTTGTTTACCCAGTGATAAAACTCTTCAGTAGTCATGAGACAAGTGACTGACTCGGAGTGGATGACCAGGTTTCACTGACAGGAAAGATGACTTGGTTGATACTGCTTAGGACATGTAAATTGCTCTATCGATTAACCTAAGACTAGGACATTGATCAGTTTCAAGCCATGAGGGTTCCAACGAACCATGATGTCACAAAAGTGACTGAAATATATGTACAGACGATAATAAAGATGCATGAAAGCGGGAAATGCCAATGTTACATTGATAGATGAAGTGTTGAGTACACGAGGCGCCTGTTTGCCAAGTTTTCACCTACTTGGCAGAGATTAATTTTTTTTTTTTTTACCAAGATGCCTGTTTACCAGGTTTTCACCAGGGCATAATTTTTTTTTTCTTTTTTCAAGACTTTTTATGATTTTTAATGATTTTTTTAGGACTTTTTATGATTTTTTTAGGACTTTTTCAGCTGTACAGGTTGTTGAAGTAGAGAATGCTACGTGAAGAATTTCTTCAAATGGATGGTGTTAATCGGTTCACGAAGATGTTCTCCTTCCGATGTTGAGAGTTGATAGGCACCAGAGTCAAATACTGTAGTGACGATTTAGGGACCCAACCAATTGGGTTCAAACTTCCCTTTGTTGTCTCGAAACCGTTGATTTTTAGGATTTTCTCTCAGAACTAGGTCACCAACTTGAAATTCTCTTTGTCGAACCTTTTTGTTATATCCTTTGGACATTCTCTTTTGAAATACTCTGAGATGATCAAATGCCACTTGCCGATGCTCATCCAACAATTCGAGTTCTTGCAATCTAGATATTCTATAGTCTTCATCAGTAACAAGACCTTGCAAAGAAACTCTTAGAGATGATATTTCTACTTCAATAGGTAATACTGCTTCAGACCCATACACCAAAGAGAAAGGTGTAGCCCTAGTAGGTATTCTTCGATACTTATTCTGTAAGCCCATAATGCAGGATTGAGTTGCAGATGCCAATCCTTCCCATATTTGTTTACTATTTTGTGTAAGATAGTCAATAGGTTTTTGTTAGATGTCTCATCTTGTCCATTACCTTGAGGGTAATATACAGATGACCAGTGTTGTTTTATTTTGAATTTCTCACAGAGCTCGTCCAGATCTTTATTCTTGAATTGTACTCCATTGTCAGTCACGATGGACGAAGGTATCCCATACGTACAAATGATATGGTTTAGAATGAACAATTGCTTTGATGAGTGGAACTGCTTCTACCCACTTAGTGAAGTACTCAGTGGCAGTTATGATAAACTTGAGTCCGTTGGATGATGCAGGATAGATCTGACCAATGAGATCAAAGGCTCATTGCTGGAAAGGCCAATGTGTGATGAAGGGTATGAGATCCCTTGCTAGAGCATGTATGCGATTTCCATGTAGCTGACACTTCTCACAAGTCTTCGCAAATTTAATAGCATCTTTCTCCATGTCTGGCCAGTAGTAGCCAGCCCGTAGCAGTTTTTGAGCTAAAGTAAGACCATTCAAATGAGATCCACAAATACCTTCATGGACTTTCGATAATGCATGTTTAGATTCTTCAGTTTCTAGACACCTAAGTAATGTACCATCCAAAATTTGTTTAAACAAATCGCTAGCAATGATGACATACCATGAAGTGTTTCGGGTTAGGTTCCTTTTCTCATTACGGGTAAGATTTTTTGAAATAATTTGGTCACATAGATAAGAGTAAATATGGTTATATCGAGATGAGTCATGTCCAATAATAGAACAGACTATCTGGGACTCAGGAGAATCATAGGCAAGGTAATACTCTTCCACCAGGAATTCAAAGCAAAAATTAGATTCTTGTAACTTAGGTAGAGATGCCAATGTGGCCATAGCATCTGCTACTCTATTTGCTGATCTGGGAATCTGCTGGAATGATACAAAAGTAAAATACTTCTTGAAATCATCAACCATCCTCTTATAAGGCATCAGTTTCTCATCTCGAGTCTGATATGTATCATTGATTTGATTGATAATTAGTTGAGAATCTCTATAGATATGTAATTCAACAACCTTCCATTCAATAGCTAGCTTGATCCCATTTACCAAAGCTTCATACTCTGCAATATTGTTTGTACAAGGGAAAAGAATCTTGTAAGCCTTCGGGATTGAATAATTCTGAGGAGTAATAAATAGTATTCCAACACTGGAACCATTTTGGGTGAAAGATCCATCAAAGAACATCTTCCATGATTGTTGAGTAAGGTGCATTATTGATTCATCTGGAAACTTTATATGCAACTGTTGAGTGTCTTCAAATGGAGCTTCAACGAGTTGATTTGTAATTACCTGTCCTTTGATGGCTTTGCGTTCCACATATTCAATATTAGACTCTGTAAGTACCATGACCCATTTTCCCAATCTTCTGGCGAGTGTTGGTTTGTTGAGAAGATACTTGAGTGGATCAATCTTAGCTACTAGCTTGATGGAATGTGCCAACATGTAGTGTCTAAATTTTTGTGAAGCAAAGACTAATGCCAAGCATGCTTTTTCTATTATAGTGTAGTTCATTTCATAAGACACCAATGTTCTACTGATGTAATATATAGCTCTCTCTTTTTTATTTTCATCCTGTTGTGCCAGAAGTGCCCCCAATGATGAATTAGTGGCTGATATGTATAAGATCAATGGTTTTCCCTGAATTGGTGGCATCAATATTGGTGGATTGGATAGGTACTCTTTGATCTACTGAAGGTGTTGTTCACATTCTCGATCCGAGTTGTATATTACTCCTTTCCTCAATACTTTTGTGAAAGGTTGAGCTTTGTTTGCCAGCTGAGAAATGAAGCATCTAATTGATTGGAGACGTCCCTGTAAACTTCTCATTTGAATGATGTTCTTCAGAGGCGGCACTTCCATTATAGCTTGGACCTTCTCAGGATCAACCTCGATTCCCTTCTTTGAAATGATGTAGCCAATTAGTTTACTAGATGTCACTCGGAATGCACATTTTTTTGGATTTAGCCGGAGTTTGAATTTTTCCATTCTATCTAGTATAGGGCCTAGCTCTTGAATATGCGTGGATCTCTTCATAGTCTTTACTAAAGTGTCATCAACATAGTCTTCCATATTCTTATGCATCATGTCATAAAGATAGTAGTTACCGCTCTTTGGTAAGTTGCTCTTGCGTTCTTCAGCCCAAATAGGAGGGCATTCCAGCAAAAGGTTCCCCATGCACAGGTAAAAGCTGCCTTTTCTTGATCTCCAGAAGCTATTTTTATTTGATTATAATCAGAGAATCCATCCATTATTGAGTACATCTCATACCCAACAGTCATATCAACTATCATATCAATGTTTGGTAATGGAAAGTCATCCTTTGGACAAGCTTTGTTGAGATCTCTGAAGTCTGTGCAAACCCTAATAGATTTGTCTGCCTTTGACACAGGTACTATGTTTGTAATCCATTCCGCATAGTCTATAGCTCTGATAAATCCAACTTTTAGCAATTTTTCTAACTCAGCTTTGACTAGTAGTGCCACGTGAGTGTACATCTTACAAAGTTTTTGCTTGACTGGTTTAACTCCTGGTGTGATAGAAAGATGATGCATGATAAGATCAAGATCCAAGCTTGGCATATTAGAGTGTGTCCATGCAAAATTGATCTTCTTTTCTGAAAAGAGATGACTAAAATCTTTCAATTCTTATGCTGATAGTGATTGAGCTACATGAATGATGTGTGGTGTCTCTTGACTCCCAATGTTCACTGGCTGAGTTGACTCAATCAATATAGAAGATCTCTCCTGGAAGTGACTTGACAGTATATCAGGTATCTCACCTTCAAGTGCCTCAGAGAGGTTTTCACCCTTAGGCACGTCCTTTATTTTCTCTTTTTTAGATTCTGACATTGCCACAATGTGGTTTTCTCCATCAGATCTTTTATTTTTTTATTTTTTATATTTTTACAACTAATATACTTGATATCTATTACAGTCATGTTTTCACTCTGTTCACTGGTGGAAGAGTACATGGGTTCAACTGCATTTAGGTAATAGGCTAGCGTATAGACATTTGCAAAATTAGGTACACTCATTGGTTGGTCTTGTAGACTACAGTCAATTAATTCAAGATGTACCAAGGATAGAGCGTGGATAGGTTCGAGGGAGTTCATAGTATTGTCATCACAATTGCGGATCAAAAAGTTGAGTTCCAGAAGGATACCTTGCGTAAATGTCTCGAGACCAAGAAGAGTCAGAACATGATTATTAAAGTGCATGTTAATATTTCATTGACCTAATCTAATAGACATACTTATAGCGTCATTCTCTACGCCAGACTGAACTTCATATTGAGGTTCGACAGTAACAAGATCAGTAGATAGATTCTTGCCATTTATATAAGAGGATTTAGAGTTTGATGTTGAGTAGATATTGTCATAAACATGACTATTGTCAGAGTCCTCAGAGTCATTGGATGAAGTTTCTGAGTCTTCTACAAGTGGTTGAGTGAATGTATGTATGGTATCAACACCAACATCTTTAATGCTACAAGTTATTTCAAGATTTGGCTCATTTAGCATTTGTATCTAACACACCTATTGACATGATCTTGATGGTTCTGTGACTCCCTGTCGTCTACTCCATTCAGCTTCCTCTGGACTGATGACTGGTTCTGGTTCTGTAGCTACCAATTCTTCTTGTGTAGTGCTATACCTGATTTGTTCCATCTTAGTAGAGGGGTACATAATAGATGATAAACTTTCTGGTATTCTTCCTTCTTTCAATCCTTGTTCATAGTTTGCTTGTCTTTTTAGTCTGATTTCCTGTATCTCCTTTTCTAGTTTTATGCGCATCAACTCTTGAGTATCATATGTGATACTGCTAGTCTCTTCTGGAGTTTCTATACTGGATGTATCTGAGATGTGGTCTAGACCCCATTCATACTCATTTGAGTCAGTCTCTGAATCGTCTACTTGCTGCCTACCAGTGTATGTGATTGGAAATTTTAGTGGTGTAAACAATTCTCTGATTCTTTCTACTTCATCTCTTATATCTTCTGGGACCTCAACTCCTTGTATTGTTGTAGCTGACACCATCGGAGCTTGAGTGCTGACTGTTTCTTCTTTCTTGATTGCTAGTTCCTCTTTTTCTTTTACACACTCTGCTTAAGTTTGTTGAGTGTTTGTTTCCTACAATGTTGAAGGCGATATCCTTTTCTGCCACTTAGATTTAGAAGCATGTTTTTGGTCTGATGTCTTTTTTGGATTGTACCCCAGTCCAACCTTATCATTTGTTGATTTTGTTTGTAGCCGAATCAGTTCAATAATACCCTCTTGATGTTTACCCAGGGGACCAGTACCCGAATATCCCATGCATTAAATCATTTTGTACCCTAAACATATTGTGTTGAGGAAATCTAACAATGCCGTACTTCTTTGTTTTCACTATCTTTCTTAAAAATCCATTTTAGAACAACATCTTCTTCTATTTCATCTGTTAGGTAAGTAGAAGATTGTACAAAAAGACCATCATATATGATATTCGGAGTTGAATTTTGTGTTTTCATAGCCTCTGATGGTTTTCCCAACTATTTTGTTAATGGAGGGAGAGACTAATGAAAGTACCGGTTCTATCTTGTAGCCATCCATGCCGATATTTGTAATCTTCAATTTCTTTTCTAAGTCTTTCATCAGAGCTTCCAGATTTTCATTTTTAGAGAATGATCTATTATGAGGCACAAAGATATCAACACCTTTTGTCAATGCATTATAGGGGACATTTGTATCAACAAGAATACTGAGCTCAACTCCGTTATAAGGAAATTTTAAGCATTGATGGTATGTAGATGGAACTGCCTTCATTTCATGAATCCACGACTTGACCAGTAAGATATTGCATGACAAAGGAACATCAAGTACCTAGAAAATGACATCTCTTTCTATAGGTCCCACCCTGATTGGTAATGATACCAGACCTTTAGAGGTCCTTTCCTCTTCATCATAGGCTTTAATTGTTATTTTCTTGCCCGTATCAATGACATTTTAAGAAAATCATAGTTGTGTAAGCAGTCTGTAAGTACAGATATTCAACCCCACACCTCCATCTATCAAAACACATTTGACTTTGTGTTTACAGATCATGGCTTCAATGTGCAATGGCTGGTTATGTGGATGATTTAGTGAGTTGTCATCTTCTTCAGAGAATGTCAAATAGTGAGGTGAAGTCAGATGACCCACCATGGATTGAAACCGATGAATGTCTAAATCTTTTGGAACATTAGTGGTGAGAAAGGCGTTGTCCAGGATCTCTTTGTGAGCAGAAGATATTTTTAGCAATTCGAAGATTGAGATTTGAGCATTTGTCCTTTTCAACTATTCAACAACGCTATATCCAGAGGATGATGAAGAAGTTAGCCTTTTAAATTTATCAAAGGTTGATTCTTTTTGTTTGTTTAATGAGGCTGGTAGGTTTTATGTTGCTTGAGTATGAGTTGAAGAACTAGCTCCTTGGAGAGTGACTTTCTTTTAAGAACGGGTCATAGCTCTTGCATATCATGATTCATTTTGTTTATCTTGGACTATAATCACATTCCAATATTTAGATTGTGAAGGCTCAATCATGTTGATGACGTTGTTGTTGCTGGTATAAGTATAATTTACTTTGGCACCTCCTTTGGTCTTTGAGGATTCACCTTGTTCGTAAATAGGTAAAGGGTCCTTAAATGCTTTGTGATTAGCATTGGTCGGGTGATTCCCGACAATAATTTTACAAGCGTATATGAGATCTTGAATCTCATGCTTGAGCTTCATGTAGTTGTTTATGTTATGACCTTTATTTTGATGGTAGTCGTAGTATTCACTTTCTCTCCACCATTTTGGTTTGACTTCTGGATCATATGTCATGGAATTATCTAGTAAAGTTATCAGATTGTTTGCCAATAAAGTTTTGAAAGTGGATTCGTATGATTCTTCGAGAGGAGTAAAGTCATGTTTAGGTTTGGAAAGCCAATGTTTCTCTTTGAACCATTATTTTGTTTTCTTTGTAGGATTTTCTGCTGCAACTTCAGCTGCTTTGAGTGCTTGTGTGCCACTAGCCAAGTTGAATATTGTGGGATTCAAGTTGGTTTTAACAGTGTCTAATACTCCATCATTAACAAAATTATTATTGTTGTCTTTGCCATACTTCCAATACTTGTTCTTCTCTTTAGAGCTAGATCCTAGTTGTGTTTCTTTCCAAGGCGAGATATCTCCTTTCTTTATAAGCACATCTTCCATTCAGATAGCATTATCTACCATTTTGTTAAATGATGGGTGTACTTGCATTTGGATACTATATTTCAATTCAGGGATCAGATTATTGATGAATATATCCATTTTCTCAGTATCTGGGATAGGTCTTGAATACCTAGAGAACATTTTTCTCCAACGTTGGAGGAAAGTGAGAAAAGGCTCCCCTGTTTTCTGTTTGGTGTTGCAAAGTTCAATCATAGTGACAAGATGTCGAATGTTGTAGGAAAATTGTTGTAAAAATAGTTGGATTAGTTCTTCAAAATTTTTTATCCCCTTAGGTAGACTTGAGAACCATTCCATTACTTGACCCCCTAAACTCCTTGGGAAAAGGCGCATGTGATATGTTTGTTCATGCATGAACTCCATACAGACATCACAAAATTCTCTAACATGATCTTGAGGATCTGAGGTACCCTCATATTTGTCAAATTTTGCAATCTTTATTCGTGAAGGAAATGGAGGCATGTTTAGGCTTTTGTCAAACAGAAATGGGCATATTGTATCCAGAGAATATTGTTTTGGGGATTTGTACTTGTTTTTCAGTTATGTGATCTCAGTCTGTAAGGCTAGTAATTGTTTGTGTACCATTATTATAGGTGATTCTTTCTTTTTAGTAACGAGAGTTTGAACGTCATATCCAATAGGAAGTTTGGCTCCTTGTTTTGCTAGTTCCAAGAAATAGTCTTCTTTCTCTCTAGCCATAATAGCTTTCATCATTTTTCAGAAATCCCTATCCTTTTGACATTTAAGAATATCTTTTTTTGGAGGTTCAGAGTCTTCATCTTCACTTGATGAGGAATCGTTATCGGTTTCATGAATAGTGAAGTTGTCTTCATTATTTTGTTCTGTCTCATGTATAGTGGGAGATTCAGGTTCGTCAAAAACTAGTACCTCTGATAATGAAGGTTTATTAGTGAGCGGGTCCTTCACGTAATATGGGTTATCTTGATATGTGAAGGATTGTCCTTTTCCTTTGGCCTCTTTCTTATGAGAACTCCTGGTTTGAGTAGGCATTTTTATGGATTAGTGTGACCTAAAGTTGTTTGTGATGCAGAGGTCAAGATCAAATTCAGAGCTAGTTGTTCGGTTAACATATTGTTTGAGAGAAGCAACTAAGATTTAGTCTAGTTTCAGGCAAGATCTATCCTGTATAAGATGTTTATCTAAGTTGATTCGAGAGAAGTGACTAAGACTTAGTTTGGTTTCAGGAATGATCTATCCTGTATAAGACGTTATCTAAGTGACTTAGGTTTTGATACGTAGTTGATTGAACTAGCTGAAAGATGATCGACCAAATCGTGCAACAAAAATGGAAGGGGTACACTGTCTTGATCTGTTTATGCTCAAGATGATGATAACCAGTATTATGCTCATTGTAGACTATTTTAGGCAAGTTTGACTATTATGTACTGACAAAATCAGAGATTCGTATGACATGTTTCTCGGGACTAGATGATAATTCAATAGCTTCAGGATGACAACAACAATATTTTGTACGAGTTGCTGCCTAGTACCATACGATAGATGGGTATGTCTAGAATGACAGACTATTCAGTGCAATTGTTTATCGTACGACATATGATTTAGCTTTAGACAATAGACTATTAGGATTGATGATACAGTATTGAGACTCAGACAATAAATAATCAGATTCGTATGACAAATGATATGAAGTAGGACAATAAATGATCAGACCCATACGATTGTTCACTGGACAGGGACAAAATTTTGAGTTTTCAATGGCTGAGTATGATAACTGAGTATGACCAATTCTAAGATGGACTAATTTTTGACTAGGATAAACTAGTTTTGGATAGAATTTTGACTTAGGATAGACTAGTTCTGACATGGACAAAGTTTTTGATCACTAGGTTGTTTCTTGTTTTCTCCAGTTTTGGTATTCCAGTTTTAGTTTGAGGGATGAAAACACAGAAAATACGTAATATGAATAGTAACTCCAATCACAACATGCAAACCCTACAAAATTTGGTGAGAGAAGAAAACCTTTGCTTGTAGACTCAGGTACACACCTAATAGCTAATTAGAATATGGCCGCAGAGTCTCATGCAATGGATTCTCAATGCCGTATTATCCGACTCCAAATGCTAATGGGGGCACGAAATGACAAGTATCTTGGGAGAGTTACTATCTCTCTTGCACAAAGATTATCCCCCTTTCGGAGGTGAATTGGGTAGCTTCTAATTTTTAATTAGATCTAGTAAGGGGTCTGTTCGACACGTTGAGGTATAAAATCAATTAAGAGGTCTCCCAGCCTTGAAAACCAAGGTTCAATATACTCAAAGGTACGAAGGAGAGCTATTCCTGAGCACTGCCGTTGACTTGATTTTTATCAAATCATGTTTATTTTGTAGTGGGTTGGAGTACTTGGCATTTAGCCATTCCCACTTAGGTCGTTCCCCTCATATCGACCGTAATGGCTTTAAGAGTTTTTAACCTCCTCGGGAGGGCAAGCCTGCTAAAGATGTACAAATCTCAAACAAAGAAAATGCCTCAAGGGTCTAGATTTCTAATTGTCTAAAAAGATAAGAGTATACTCTCCTACCTCTCAAAATTTACTTAAAATATGAAATATAGATTTATTCTTTAACCAGATAGAAATTTAGGTGCCTAAAAATGAATTTAAAGAATGCACGATGTTTGGTCGATTCTTCTCAGGCAACCTGCAAAGACAACGAATCAGTAGTCATATTGTCTTTGTGCAACAAGCATATTCTTCGACAAGCATTCTGCAAAAACTGATTAGGCTGTGAAAAATTCTAAGATAGACAAATAAATAACCAGGGCTAGTCGACAGTATAATCAATTTGAGTAGAAAACCAGAATCATAAAATTTTCTTTTTTTCTCTTTTTAACTAGAAAAAATACAGAATCGTACGACAATATTTACCAGATCATACGATATAGGATTCTAGTTCATACGACACCTATAGTTTGTTGTTTTGGCCTATGAGAAATGTCGTACGATATTATATAGAGTCTGTACAGACAAAAAATCGATAAGTCAAAAATCTGAAAAAAAAATTGTCAGTCTTGGAGGCCGAAAAAAATATAGTCTTCTGCCCCACGGTGGGCACCAGAAATATGTGTGTGAAAAAGTGAAAAGAGGTCTGATAGCAGCAGGCACAACACTTCAATTAAGTTATTACATGTATGGTTAGTAAATCAATAATCAATAAATAATAAACCATAACAAAGCGACTAATTGCCTTCTAAAAGATGCGAGTATAAGATTGCTCTCAAATTTTTATAAGCAATACCAATGACTAGACTACACCAAGATGAATGATTTAATCTATATGATATTAAACTATATGGATGTAAGATGGATGAATAATTCAAGCAATAATGGTTCAAGCAATAATGGAATAAACTAAATATGGATGCAAATAATAAAATAAGCACAATGTATTCAATGACTCCAGAGAAAAATCAACATAATAATAATCTCCAAGTGCGTTCTCAAAAATCTCTGGGGTGATTTGGATGAGAGCTGAAGGCTGAATTTATAGAGAATTCTCAAGAGAGATGAAGAAAAAAGCTCAATTTAGGATTAATTGAAATGCATTTAGATAGGAAGTTCAAGTTGCATTAGAAATAAGAATTAATTAATTCCATGCATCTGTGATAAAAATAGACAATTCTTTTATTTATTCAAGAAAAGAGTCTTTTCATACAACTGAACTTCTTTTTCTCAAAAGCTTTGAGTTCTAATTTTAGAGAATAATCAATAATTCAATTAATTGCTTTTTTGATTTCAAGTTCTCAATTTAGAAAAAGAAATAATATCTCAAGTTTGATTTCTCTCTCAATTCTTTTATTCTATTTTCAATTTAACTCTTGCTTTGTGATTAATTCCTCTTTTGTAATAAATTAATTCCTTTTTTGCATGATTAAATGGAAAATTTATTAATTAATTAAATATGTTAGGATATTTAATAAATTAAATAGGATAATTGATCAAAAATGATATTCTTGGAATGATTCAATTAATTAAATAAATATTTAATTAATATTGAGTAATTGATTTGCCATGTGACATTTGATGATTAAATAATTAATTAATGTGCTCAAAGTTGATTTAATTGCCTTTGGTTAGGACCTTGGTCATGTTGTCAAGATTAGGGGCCCATGGTTTAGATGACCAATTTTAGGGTATTACATTCGTCACTTTTCTCTTGTACAATGGGTCATTCTCGAAACCAGAGCACGGTCTCTTAGAGTAAGATGACACCACTTTTCTCTTATGTGGGGTGATTATTCTCGGAACCAGAGCATGGTCTCTTAGAGTGAGATATCACACCTTTCTTGACATTTGTACTATACATTTTATATAATTTGTAGCGTACTCGAGCATAGACTCCTATGACGCGCTTTGAACCTCACTTGCACACATACACGTGAGGTTGAGTGGAACTAACGAAGTTCTCACTCTCTCTCTTTACATGCATCACTTAGGCAAGCTCTAGGAGCGAGATTTTCCATGTCCTTCTCTCCATGGATCACCTATTTTTAGGGGTGATACGTCCATGGTTTCTTTCTTCTTCACCTTTCTTCTCATGGGTCACCAAAGTGTGTATTCATGTTCTCTCTCTTCTTGCTCTCATGAACTCATAGCTTTACTATTGATAGTTAATGGATGATGTCATCTTTTTTCTTTTATGTGATCACTTGTGTTTATGTGATGGCACTGGTCTTTGTGTCCTGATTAGTTGTTGAGCCATCTGAGCTCGAGATCTCTTCGACTAGTTAGTTTGTTGTTTTGTGTCTTCTTCTTTTCGCATGTCTTTTAGCACTTTGTATTTGTTTTGTGTGTCTTGTGCCTTTTTGTTTTGTATGCTCTTGCATATGTTGGTGTGAGTTAAGACCCTAAGATTGGGGGATTTTTGCTTCTCAATATTAGTGATGTCTTATACTCCTTGTGGTTTTTTTCTCCACATCTCCCACCTTCATCTCTCTTTTCTTCTACTTTATCAACAGTAGTGGTGTAAGCCATACTCCCGCTAAAGTGGGGACTAAATGTAGTGTCAGAAAATTGCGACCCTTGCAATTTTAACCACATTTGGGGTCCTCACCTTGGTGACAACATCTTCTTCCCTAACCGAGACCTATTTCTGCATTTCTGACCCTTCTCCCTTCCTCCTTTATGTCTTGTGGCTATTTTGTATCCTGTCTAGGGCCCAAAATAGGTTAGGACAAGGGCGTGACACCCCTATCCTCCTAGGAGAGTGGTGTGGCGCCCCTGTCCCCACCTCCTAGGGTGGTCACCCGATCTCCTATGCACTTCTTGTCTTCAGTGGTTGAAAGTTAATCCTTGAAGCATGTATAAAAGGGAATTCAATACCCTCATTCAGAGAGGACAGAGGACAACAGATGGATAGTGCATAGACAGATAGAGTGCATAAGGAGAAGATATAATATTTCAAGGTCATCATCAAGCATTTATGTCTTCTTCATTCATCCATGGGAGAAACATTACAACATTAATTTGCAAGCATGTGTGTGTGTTAGGGTTTTGTCATTTTAGATGCCATTTCATACAACATTTGTGATTATATTCAAGAAGCAAAGAAATCATCATCAACAAGTTGTAGATCTACAAGGTATACTTCTCCATTGTTTACATTCAAGCATTTGCAATTACTTTCTTTCTAGGTTGACTCCTCAACCAGGGTTTGACTAAGGGAAAACCCTATCCACAACCCCCTTTCTTCTCTTTTCTGTGTATAGGTTACAAGTGCGAAACTCTAATTGTAGGTTTGGGCTTCATTTGAAGAGACAAAAGAACCCTTTTCATTTTGTGAATTTTGTGGCAGACCATGTACATTCCCGTCATGGTCTTGATGACTTTTCTCCAAATTTACAGGGTAGATCCGCCTCAGTTTAATTATCTCTGATCTGAAGTTATAGTACGATCTCGAACTGGTAGCACCTCATTTCACTCATTTCCTCTCTCTTTTCCACATAGTCAACAAGTCAACTTTCTCATTTACAAAAGAGGGTAAATCACACTTCAACCACTTGCAATCCACTCTGAATTCACATCCTTGTTTCCCTCGGATTTGGATCTAGCGGATTAAACCCCTCTTTTGAATCTAAAGTTCCTCCCAAGTGAAAATCATCCTGGTGACTTCGTTTCTCTCTCCTAGGTGGGGAGTCACTAGGATCCAATTTTCTACTTTATACATCTATTATATCTGGTCTAGTAGTAGCTAGGTATAAAAATCCTCCAATAATAGATATGTGCTTGCTTGCATCAACCTTAGGCAATTTATCATCATTAGTCAACTTGCATCTGATAGTCATAGGATTACATACCAGTTTGAAATTCTCCAATCCAAACTTCTTCAGTAGCTCTCTAACATACTTTGACTAAGAAAATCAAAATTCCTTTACTATTTTGATTCACTTGCAATCCAAGAAAGAATTTTAGCTCACCAATCATAGACATTTCAAATTACTTTTGTATTTAACTAGCAAAATTCTTGCACATGTCATCATCACCTCCAAATATTATATCATCCACATACACAACAATAATTAGGATTTTACTTGAATCAATTTTAAAGTAAAAATTTCTCTCAGTAGACCCTTTTTTAAAACCTTGATTCAATAGATACTTATCTAACCTTCCATACCAAGCTATCTGATGGGTTGGTGCTTGGGATAGACTAGCCTACTCTATGCTCTTGGATCCTTTCCTTGGATCACCTGGTGTTATCCTCACACCCTAGGATCTCTAGGACTTCCTTTGCTTGAGGAATCCCCTAACCTTGCCCAATCCACCCATCAATGAGTTGCTATGCTGCTGCTAAGGTCTCACCTACTCATGAGACTCAAAACCCCTTATTATGGCTAATAAGGGCTAGGATTGTTCCACACCTTCCAAGGTCTTAGAAAGGTTATAATAGGTCTATTTCATGGTCTTCCCACACATTCATGTGCCCCCAAGAGGTTTCAAGCCTTCAACCCCTTACCGATTTCACCATTTTGTGTTTTTGCCTTCAAATAGGGCTACAAGGATTAGGACCAATTATGCCTCCTACCCGATCTTTTAGGTCTCCCTCTCACAAAGGATGCACAAAAAACCCTAACTCCCAAAATGGACTACCATTCATTTGGCAAGGACTCAAGGATTTTATAGGTTTTAGGCCTCCAAGTGTCCGTACACTGTCCTAGGTGGATTTTAAGGTTTTCAAGGGTTTTTGGGGTCTGCCTGGGTCGCAGTGAAGGCTTTGTGTTTTAGCCACCTTGTTTGGATTGGAGAGGGGTGAGTGAAGTACCATTAGTGTGAAGGAGGCATGTTTTAGGCCTCCAAGTGTCCGTACAGTACTTTGAGTCCATAGGCTTATCTCCTCTTGAATGTTCCACTTTAGGCCGCTTAGATACCTAGCCACCTTAATAGATTCATCTTCTTGGACTTTAGATCTAAGACATAGCTTTTGAAACTCCTGTGTGTAGGAGGTCACATCAAGATCCTTTTGTTTCAATCCTTGTCTCTTCTTATGAAGTTGGACTTCATAATCCTCTGGTAAGTAGTTCTCCTTAATCTTACTCACCATAGCTTTCCAATTTGCAATAGGTAGCTTTCCCATACTAACTCTTTCTTCTTGCAGGTACTTCCACCATGTCAAAGCTGCCCCCCTTAATCTTGATTTGGAAACTTTAACATTTTGAGCCTCTGTCACTCCTTCACACTCAAAGTGGTTTTCCATTTCCTCAATCCATTCCATAACAGCGTCAATGTCCATTATTCCACTGAAATGTGGCAATCCTTCAAAGGCTTTGGTGTTCAAGGCCTTAATAGCCTTCACAAAAGGTTCTTCATTGAACAAGGGATCTGGTTCAGGGATAATGTCATCTATGTCTATAGTCTTCTTGCCTTTACCCTTGGTATCTTCATCCCAAGGTCCTTGTGTCCTCTGATCTAGCACTTCCTGTAGTTTATCCCTTATCTCGCTCATAGCTTCTTCAAGGAGTCTATTCTTCTCCTTCTATTCTTCCACCTCTCTAGCTAGCTCTGCATTAGTGACCATTCTACTCTCCCCTACTGATTCACCAATATATAGAGACATACACAATCCAACAAGTCTTTAACTCACTCTGATACCAATCTGATGGGTTGGTGCTTGGGATAGACTAGCCTAGTCTATGCTCTTGGATCCTTTTCTTGGATCACCTGGTGTTATCCTCACACCCTAGGGTCTCTAGGACTTCCTTTTCTTAAGGAATCCCCTAACCTTGCCCAATCCATCCACCAATGAGTTGCTATACTGCTCCTAAGGTCTCACCTAGTCATGAGACTCAAAACCCCTTACTATGGCTACTAAGGGCTAGGCTTGTTCCACACCTTCCAAGGTCTTAGCAAGGTTATAATAGGCCTATTTCATGGTCTTCCCACCCATTCATGTTCCCCCAAGAGGTTTCAAGCCTTCAACCCCTTACCGATTTCACCATTTTGTGTTTTTGCCTTCAAATAGGGCTACAAGGATTAGGACCAATTAGGCCTCCTACCTGGTCTTTTAAGGCTCCCTCTCATAAATGATGCACAAAAAACCCTAACTCCCAAAATGGACTACCATTAATTTGGCAAGGACTCAAGGATTTTCTAGGTTTTAGGCCTCCAAGTGTCTGTACACTATCCAAGGTGGATTTTAAGGTTTTCAAGGGTTTTTGTGAGGGTTTTTGGGGTCTGCCTGGGTCACAATGAAGGTTTTGTGTTTTAGCCACCTTTTTTGGATTGGTGGAAGATTATCCTTCACACCAATGGTACTTCACTCACCCCTCTCCAACTTCTCCAAAGGGTGCTCTTTTCTCTGACCAACCTTGCTCTCCAAGACCTTTGCAACTTAACCCTTCCTAGCCGGGCACTGTTCAGTCTTGCCTAGGATTGGGTCTCTTGATGGCCTCCCTGAATTTTTAAGG
The DNA here is from genome assembly GCF_030272615.1 of Cryptomeria japonica. NCBI lineage: Eukaryota > Viridiplantae > Streptophyta > Pinopsida > Cupressales > Cupressaceae > Cryptomeria > Cryptomeria japonica. Next base: position 292,276,473 of record NC_081409.1, on the reverse strand, counting down.
GCCCTGCTTGCTTTGTAGTATGGTACAAGGTCTGCACTCTTATTCCCCATGGTTTCATGGTGGTTCCACAACTGGGAATGGAGTTATGTAGCCATTTACACAATCTTGTCCAAAACTGGACAGAAAGAAGACAATTTTCAAAATATTTACAAACACACACAACCTGCAAATAAAAACCTAATATAATTGCTCATAATGAAAATATTTACACCATAGAAGACACTCCACATAGTTTTACATGCAAATCAAGCCTTTAACCAGTTCGGTTGCTTCATTCAAACTGACTGGTAACCAAAATACAGTCACAGTCAGGTCTCTTTGCTTAGGCCGTACAATATCTGACATCCAACCCATTAAATTAGGGTTTGGAAATACTTATACTACCCATACCTCATTTTGTGTGCCCATACTAGGGTTTTCCACGCTAACCTAAAGAATTTGACATCATGGTGGAAAAGTTGCTTGACAACTTTTAAAAGTTGTCATGCAACTTTTGCAACTTTTGAGCAACTTTCCCAATGTTGCTTTTCATGACTCCTAGACCCACATCGGGCCAACATAAGGACACCACCATGTTATAAAGGACCCCTAAACACCTCAAAGACACACATTCTCTGCATTTTCAAGAAAATCACAATCTTGACTTATGACCCTTAAGATCTCCACTAGGACCCTACCTAGGACCTATGAGCACATGGCTCATTATTTTATGTACAATGGCTGCATAAGAAGCATAACACCAACAAAACAAGAAGGAGGTAGAGCTTGAAAGGGTGCTCCTGCACCATAGTCCCCCTCTATACATAACTAAGAAAAAGAAAAAGAAATGAGCGCCGAGTCTATTTCAAGTGTCTTGAACCTTCTCTCCTCCACCCATGTAGCTTCAGATATTGGTTGATCTACCCATTTTACTAAGTGGTCCATGTAGACCTGGTGTCTAGTAGACTTCTTGACCCTTGATTCCAAGATCTCCTCTACTTTAGGCTTCTTTACTTGAGGTAAGGTATTTACATCCAAGTCTTGTAATACCTTAGCTTGGTTCTCAGTCTGCCCTGCCATCTCTCCCTTGTACATTACTAGATCAGCAACATTAAAGACTGGTGAAATGGCAAAGTATGAAGGTAAATCAACCTTATAGGTGTTCTCACCATATTTTGCCAGAATTTGACAAGGTCCTACTCTCTTTATCTGCAGTTTGGTAGGCTTACCACTTTGCATCCTGGCTTTGCTCAAATGTACCATCACATAGTCACCCACCTTGAACTGAACTTCTTTCCTTCTCTCATCCACTTTGGCCTTCAGTTTTTGAGTGGATTTAAGGATGGCCTTCTTAACTTGCTCTTGAACTTCCTTGATGGTTTGAGTGAAGTCCTCTGCTTGCCCACTCTTCATCTCCAAAGTACTAAGGTCACTCAACTCACATACTCCCCTTGGATGTCTGCCATACACAACCTCAAAAGGGCTTCTACCAATGGTCCTATTCACACTGTCATTATATGCATACTCTACTTTAGGAATGATTAGGTCCCATGTTTGACCATATTCCTTAGTTAGACAACTCAACAAATTGCCTGACACCCTGTTGATGACTTTAGTTTGACCATCTGTTTGTGGATGGTAAGCTGAGCTAAATGACAAGTTAGTTCCTAGTCTCCTCCATAATGTTTGCCAAAAATGACCCATGAACTTGCTGTCCCTGTCTGAAACAATTCTTAAAGGGAGTCCATGAATCCTAACAATCTCCTTAAAGAAGAGATGTGCAACATAGCTAGCATCATGTGTAGCCTTACATGGTATGAAATGAGTCATCTTGGAAAATCTATCTACTACTACATAGATGTTGTCCATACCTGTTTTAGTCTTGGGAAGTCCTACTACAAAGTCCATGCTTATACATTCCCAAGGTCTATTAGGGACTGGTAATGGTTGATAAAGACCAGCATTGCTTGATCCTCCTTTGGCTCTTTGACACACTCCACATTACTTTACATACCTCTTTACATCTCTTGGCAACTTTGGCCAATAGTAGTACCTCTGTACTAAATCCAATTTTTTGTTGACTCCAAAGTGTCCACTTAAACTGCCATTATGTTTTTCTTGGATGAGGTTCTCCCTCATGGATCCTCTAGGTACACACAACTGGTTACCCTTGAACAAGAGACCATTTTGGAGAGTGTAATCTGCATACTCACCATGGAAATGGTTCTCAAACTCTTTGCAGACCTTGTAAGATGATGAGAAGTCTTCATCTCCTTCATAGAGGTCTTTGAAACCTTCTATGCCTATGCTCTGCAACTGTAACTCTTGAACTGTCAACAACTTCCTTCTTAAGGCATCTGCCACCTTATTAAGTTGCCCCTTCTTATGGTTGATGGTGAAGGTGAAGGATTGGAGGTATTCCATCCATTTCAGATGTCTATTGTTGAGCTTCTCTTGAGTGTTAATGTAACTCAATGCCTGGTTGCCTATGAACACTACAAATTACTTTGGGAGTAGGTAATGCCTCCATTTCTTTAGAGACTGCACTAATGCATACAACTCTAGGTCATAGGCTAAGTACTTCTTCTTTGCTTCATTAAGCTTCTCACTAAAAAATGCCATAGGTCTTCCCTCTTGACTCAACACACCACCTACTGCAATTCCACTTGCATCACACTCCAAAGTGAATAGCTTATCAAATGTAGGTAGGAGAAGGATAGGTTTTGTGGCTACTTCTTATTTCAACAATTGAAATGCCTTGTCAGCCTGCTCAGTCCATTTAAACTTAGTTTTAAGGCCTCCTTTGATGGTGTCAAGAACTGGTGCACATATGCCACTGAAGTTCCTCACAAACTTCCTATAGAATTGAGCTAATCCATGGAAACTTCTAGCCTCAGTCCCTATTTTGGGTGCTGGCCTTTCAAGATTGCCTCCACTTTGCTTGGATCCATCTTCAAGGTTCCTTTAGACACCACAAATCCTAAGTAGACCAACTCTTTCTTCATGAAGTCACACTTCTCTAGGTTGATGGATAGCTTCTCCTCATGCAACCTCTCTAAGACTAACCTCAAATGCTCAAGGTGCTCCTCTTTGGTTCTGCTATAGATGAGAATGTCATCTAGGTACACCACCACAAATCTGCCTATGAAATCCTTCAACACTTCATTCATCAACCTCATGAAGGTGCTCGAAGCATTGGTGAGTCCAAATGGCATCACAAGCCATTCATACAATCCTTCTGTGGTTTTAAAAGTAGTCTTCCACTCATCACCCTCCTTAATTCTTATATGGTGATAACCACTTTTAAGGTCTAGCTTGGTGAAATACATAGCCCCTCCTAAACAGTCCATTAGATCCTCTATTCTAGGAATAGAAAACCTATACCTTATGGTAATCCTATTGATTGCTCTTGAGTCACTGCAAAGTCTCCATTTACCTCCTTTTTTTGATGCTAGCACTATCGGGACTGCACATGGGTTGATGCTCTTCTTAATCAGTCCTTGTTCCAATAACTCCCGCACTTGCCTTGGTACCTCCTTATTCTGATCAGGTGTAAGCTTATATGCAGCCTTGTTAGGTAAGGATGCACCAGGAAAAAAGTCTATTTGATGACTTATAGACCTTCTTGGTGGGAGTGTTGCAGGTGTTCCATCACTCATTATGTCTTTATACTCTAGTAACATTTGCTTCACCTCCTTGGGTATCTTTGCCTACAACTTGTCTTCTCCCTCCTTTGGCTTCACAAAGATGGCACACTTCACTATCTCCTCCTCATGTAGCAATTTTAAAAACTCTTTACCGGTAGCCAATAAAACACTAGGTGTTCTTGAAGTTCCCTCTTCATTCTCTGTCAAAGACTGAATCTTGAAGGTCTTGCTGTCCTTCTTAAAGGAAATGGAGTTCTCCTCTCCATCATAAATCACCTTCCTATCAAATTGCCAGGGTCTTCCTAGCAATAAGTGACATGCATCCATAGGCAACACATCACAAAGGATCTTATCCTTGTATCCTCTAATAGAAAACTCTACCCAAGTCTGCTCATTGACTAGCACACTCTGCTCATGATTCAACCATGTCACCTTGTATGGGTTAGTGTGGGGTATCCTTGTGAGTTTCAATTTCTTGACTGCCTCTTCTGATATGATATTGTCAGTTGAGCCTAAATCAACTATCACCTTGCAAACTTTACCAAGAATCTTGCACCTCACCCTAAACAATTCTCTCCTATGCTTGGGTTCATTCTTCTCTGGCTGTCTTATCAAGACCCCATTGAACATTAGATTTTCTCCAATATCTGATTCAATATGGTCCACCTCAGGTGTCTTGCTTCTTGAAGAGTCTTCATGTGCATATGCAACCCTCTTTCCACTGTTTGATGATGTAGGCTTGTCAGGGCATCTATATGCCGGGTGTCCCAATTGTCCACAATTGTAACACTTCATTGTTGCAAAATAGGATTTACCTCTGCCAGTACCTCTACCCCTATTTGGACCACCTTGTGCACCTCTTCCTCTAGAATGTCCTCCTCTGAGATTGGCTTCACTGCCATGCTCAGTCAACTTGGTTTCTCCTTGGTTCCTTGGCTCATTTTCCTTGCTTTGGTAACCACCTCGATGATTCACTTGATCTCTACCTCTGCCTCTACCCCTGTTATTGGAGTCTCCTTTCCTTTTGTTCCTCTCTTCTACCTTGGCAGCAAACTGATGACATTTTTGGACAGTAGTTGGAGTCCATAGGCTTATCTCCTCTTGAATGTTCCACTTTAGGCCGCTTAGATACCTAGCCACCTTAATAGATTCATCTTCTTGGACTTTGGATCTAAGACATAGCTTTTGAAACTCCTGTGTGTAGGAGGTCACATCAAGATCCTTCTGCTTGAATCCTTGTCTCTTCTTATGAAGTTGGACTTCATAATCCTCTAGTAAGTATTTCTCCTTAATCTTACTCACCATAGCTTTCCAATTTGCAATAGGTAGCTTTCCCATACTAACTCTTTCTTCTTGCAGGTACTTCCACCATGTCAAAGCTGCTCCCCTTAATCTTGATTTGGCAACTTTAACCTTTTGAGCCTCTGTCACTCCTTCACACTCAAAGTGGTTTTCCATGCCTTCAATCCATTCCATAATAGTGTCAATGTCCATTATTCCACTGAAATGTGGCAATCCTTCAAAGGCTTTGGTGTTCAAGGCCTTAATAGCCTTCACAAAAGGTTCTTCATTGAACAAGGGATCTGGTTCAGGGATAATGTCATCTATGTCTATAGTCTTCTTTCCTTTACCCTTGGTGTCTTCATCCCAAGGTCCTTGTGTCCTCTGATCTAGCACTTCCTGTAGTTTATCCCTTATCTCGCTCATAGCTTCTTCAAGGAGTCTATTCTTCTCCTTCTGTTCTTCCACCTCTCTAGCTAGCTCTGCATTAGTGACCATTCTACTCTCCCCTACTAATTCACCAGTATATAGAGACATACATAGTCCAACAAGTCTTTAACTCACTCTGATACCTATCTGATGCGTTGGTGCTTGGGATAGACTAGCCTAGTCTATGCTCTTGGATCCTTTTCTTGGATCACCTGGTGTTCTCCTCACACCCTAGGGTCTCTAGGACTTCATTTTCTTGAGGAATCCCCTGACCTTGCCCAATCCACCCACCAATGAGTTGCTATGCTACTCCTAAGGTCTCACCTACTCATGAGACTCAAAACCCCTTACTATGGCTACTAAGGGCTTGGCTTGTTCCACACCTTCCAAGGTCTTAGAAAGGTTATAACAGGCCTATTTCATGGTCTTCCCACCCATTCATGTTCCCCCAAGAGGTTTCAAGCCTTCAACCCCTTACCGATTTCACCATTTTGTGTTTTTGCCTTCAAATAGGGCTACAAGGATTAGGACCAATTAGGCCTCCTACTTGGTCTTTTAGGGCTCCCTCTCATAAATGATGCACAAAAATCCCTAACTCCCAAAATGGACTACCATTCATTTGGCAAGGACTCAAGGATTTTCTAGGTTTTAGGCCTCCAAGTGTCCGTACACTATCCTAGGTGGATTTTAAGGTTTTCAAGGGTTTTTGTGAGGGTTTTTGGGGTCTGCTTGGGTCACAATGAAGGTTTTGTGTTTTAGCCACCTTTTTTGGATTGGTGGAACCTTCTCCTTCACACCAATGTTACTTCACTCACCCCTCTCCAACTTCTCCAAAGGGTGCTCTCTTCTCTGACCAACCTTGCTCTCCAAGACCTTTGCAACTTAACCCTTCCTAGCCGGGCACTATTTAGTCTCGCCTAGGATTGGGTCTCTTGATGGCCTCCCTGAATTTTCAAGGTCCTTGCTTGCTTTTTAGTATGGTACAAGGTCTAAACTCTCATTCCCCATGGTTTCATGGTGGTTCCACAATGGGGAATGGAGTTATGCAGCCATTTACACAATCTTTTCCAAAACTGGACAGAAAGAAGACAATTTTCAAAATATTTACAAACACACACAACCTGCAAATAAAAACCTAATCTAATTGCTCATAATGAAAGTATTTACACCATATAAGACACTCCACATAGTTTTACATGCAAATCAATCCTTTAACCAGTTTAGTTGCTTCATTCAAACTGACTGGTAACCAAAATACAGTCACATTCAGGTCTCTTTGCTTAGGCCGTACAATATCTGACATCCAAGCCATTAACTTAGGGTTTGGAAATACTTATACTACCCATACCTCAGTCTGTGTGCCCATACTAGGGTTTTCCACACTATCCTAAAGAATTTGACATCATGGTGGAAAAGTTGCTTGACAACTTTTAAAAGTTGTCATGCAACTTTTGTAACTTTTGAGCAACTTTCCCAATGTTGCTTTTCATGACTCCTAGACCCACATTGGGCCAACCTAAGGACACCACCATGTTATAAAGGAACCCTAAACACCTCAAAGATACACATTCCCTCCATTTTCAAGAAAATCACAATCTTGACTTATGACCCCTACGATCTCCACTAGGACCCTACCTAGGACCTATGAGCACATGGCTCATTATTTTATGTACAATGGCTTCATAAGAAGCATAACACCAACAAAACAAGAAGGAGGTAGAGCTTGAAAGGGTGCCCCGACACCACTATCAGAGCTTACTTCAACCCACACAACACCTTTTTCAATCTACAAATAACATCCGAATCATATAATAACATGAATCCTTTGGGTTGTTAAATGTAAACTTATTTTAATTCTTCATTTAGAAATGCTGATTTCACATCCATTTGATAGACTTTGAAATCTTTAAATGCTACAAAATCCAAAAAAATCTTGATAGCCTCCATTCTAACAATAGGAGCGTATGTTTCTTCAAAATCAATTCCTTCAACCTGTGTGTATCCTTTGCATACCAATATTTCTTTGTTTCTTACTACATGACCATCTTCATCTAGCTTATTCCAGAACACCCATTTTGTTCCAATAACATTCTTAGCTGCTAGTCTAGGAATTAGTACCCAAGTATGATTTTTCTCAATTTGATCAAGCTCTTCCTTCATAACTTTCATCCAATTCTTATCTTTATAAGCTTCTTCAATAGTCTTTGGTTCAACTTCAAAAAGTAAGCATAAAAAAACTTGTTCTTCAACAACTTTGCTTCTTGTTATAACTCCTCTATTTTTTTCTCCTATAATTTGATTCTCAGAATGATTTTTCTACACATACCTTGGGGTTTTTGATATAGTTGTCAAAGAAACCTAAGTTTCTTTCTACTTGTCTTCATCTCTATTCTTTTCTTCTTCTCTGCTTGCTGACTCATCAGATTCATAACTTGCTTGTATACTAGTTTCTTTAGAAATGTTTTTATCAACCTTCATATTTGCACTTTCAATGATTTTATTCAACCTCTTGTTATAACATTTTTAAGCTTTTCTATTTGTAGAGTAACCCAAACATATACCTTCATCATCTCTAATATCAAAGTTTCCAATATTTCCTTCATCTCTTCAAATAATAGCATTTTCTTCCAAAAAATTTGAAATACCTTACTGAGGGAATTTATCCATGCCATAAATCATATGATGTCTTTCCATATTTCTTCCTGAAAAGAACTCTATTAAGGGTATACACAGTAGTATGCATTGCTTCTCTCCAGTAGACTTTTGGTAGGTTTTCTTTGTTGATCATAGTTCTTGCTACCTCTTGAGTAGTCATGTTCATTATTTCCACTACTCCATTCTATTGAGGTGTCCTAGGACTACATAAATGTCTTCTAATTCCATATTGCTCACAAAAAGTATCAAATTCATAAAATTTATATTTTCCTCCTCTATCAAATCTTAAGTATTTAATCCTTCTATCAACTGCATTCTCAACTCTAGCTTTGAATATCTTAAACTTTTCCAATGCCTTGATTTTTCTCTTAGAAATGTAACCTGTCATTCTAGAATGATCATCAATTAAGAGCATAGAAGACCTCTCACCTTGTAAACTCCTTGTTCTGGTCAGATTGCAAAGCTCTATGTGTACCAAATCTTATAATCTGGTAGATGATTGTTTCTTTCCTCCAAATGTTCCTTTTGTTTTCTTTCCCACTTGACATTCTTTTCAAATACTATTATTTGGTTTAGTCAGTCTTGGTAAATCTCTCACAACTCTTGTCGTGCTAATATTCACCAAATTATCAAAGTTGATGTGACACATCCTCCGGTGCCATGGCTAACTTTCATTGATCTGAGATAATAGGCAATGTACAGTAGCAACTTCTACTTTATACATGCTTCCATCTTCCTTTTTCCCCACAACAATAACAGTTTTGGATCTCACAACCACCATCCTGAAAAACAATATTGTAACCATTTTTGCGTCTTCCTAACACTCAAGAGATTATGATGTAATTCTTTCACATAGTAAACATTGTTAGTGCTATGCTTTCTGTCAAAGGTAATAGAATCAATTCCAACAATCTGAGCAACTTGATCATCTCCAAATCTAACAGAACCACCATCGTACATTTCAAACTTTACAAATTTACTTTTGTCAGGGTAATATGATTTGAACATCCACTATCAATCAACCATTCATTTATATCTCTTCTAACATGTAATTATGGAGCAACAGTTTCAACAATCTTAGAATTATTACTAGGTTTAGGTTCATCTTTTTCTACCAAGAATAAATAATCACCATCCTCATAATTTGACTCATCATCTAAAATACCAACATCATCTCTAACATAGTAGGCTATCTTATTATACTTTCATTTGTTTTCCTTAAATTTTTGTTTCGATCCTCTTTCTAGACATCTAGATGCATAGTGACCAATCTTTCCACACTTAAAACATTTTAAGAGGTAACACAACTTTATACTTGCCGGTTCCTCTCTTTAGCTTTCTCACAAAGTTTGCTTCCATTTTATCCAGGCTGTAATCATTATTTGAATCTTCATCCATTGCCTTAGATGCTTTAAATGTTGTCTCATTTTTTGCTTTTTCTTTACCAAACTTCTTCATTTCAAATATTGTTAAGGTGCCATACAACTATTCCCTAGTAAACTTTGTCAGATCATAAGTTTCTTCAATAGCTAAAATCTTGTAATTATAACATTCCGATAAAGTCCTCATAATGTTTTCTGTCACATCCTTATCATCCAAGGTACCACCGAGATCTCTGATCTCATTTACTGCACTATCAACTTTATGAAAATAGCTTATTATATCTTCAGTTTCCATTCTCAAATTCTCATATCTATCATTGGCAGTCTGCATCTTAGCTAGCTTAACTATATCATTTCCTTCATATATATTATTCAATCTTTCTCAAGCTTCATAAGCAGTATTCAGTACAACAACCTTTTCTAATTGATGCAGGAAATCCCCGGTTTATAGCAATCTTGCATCAGCCAAAAACATTTTCTTTCTGTTTGTAGTTTCAGTTTTTTGTTATGTGTGTCCCAGTTTTGGCTCATCAGATCCTATGAAGTTGGATTCTACTTGAAGAATTGATCATCTTTCTTTCCTCTTGACTGCATCACATTTGGATCATTTTCCGACAAGACATTGCTATCAGTTTCCTTGACAGTTTCATGTTATCGATTGATAGTTCTTGTTACCGGTTGCGTGGACATATTTTGGTGATCTACTGGAACCATTTCCAAAGCTTGAGGAGCCTTGGGAGTTGATTCCAATGTTCCTTGGCATGTGACCAATCTTTTCCCATGATATTTGTTTCATCCTTTGGATTTTTCAGAGGAATCTCTTGGCGGAGGCCGACCTTGTTTATTTTGTACGTTAGGTCTTGTTCTTCAGGTTTTGATCCCTTTTGGGCCAATTGGATATTTTGGATCGATATATATATAATTATAATTACACATTAGAATATAGTCAATTAGAAAATCAAGTATCTAGATTGTGCGTAGAAGATAGATCTTAACATTCAAGGTCCTGGTGGTGACCTATTCTGTATGTTCTACTAGGCTTGTGATTTGGTATGTTGTAACCTGGTTGTTACCGGTTGGACGTAATCAATTTTCATGGAATAAAACAATCTATTATGCATTGCCTCAATCATATATTTGTGTTTCCGTTGTGTTTACTCTTGCTAACCAGTCCAGATTGATCTCTTTGAGGTCCCTCCTCACCAATGACTACTTCAAGTGGTATCAGAGCCAGGTTTCATTTTGGAGGTTGCGCATCTCAAAATTTTTGTTGTAGGGTGGCAAATTGCAGATCTGACCTACAGCTGCAGAGGACTAGCGTGAATGATGGCACAAAGATGAGCTAGGAATGGCAGAGCGGGTGGGAATACAAACCCTATTGTGATGAAGATGTTGCAAGGTATAGTAGCCCAGTTGGAATCCATGGAGACAACCCAGACAAGAGGCTGACATATCAAAGATGTGAGTGAAGATGAAGGAGAAGAAGCCCCTACATAACAAGAAAACCTATCGATGGTTGATCCTGATGAGGAAAAGTTTTTGAGGGTTTTGAGTAGGGAAAATACTAAACCTCATTTTACCCCACTAGAATATGATGGGAAGTTAGATTCAGATGAATTGATGGATTGGATCTCATAGATGGAGAAGTATTTTGATTTTGAAAACATTGCAGAAGAGAGGAAGGTGAAATATGCCTGTACTTGGTTGAAAGGTCATACATCTCTTTGGTGGGAGAATTTGCAGGTTGATAGACATAGAAGAGGTAAAGAGAAGATTAAATCATTGGATCAGATGGTTGCTAAGTTAAAATCAAAGTTTACACCAACTAATTATCAAGTGAATTTGTTCTAGAAGTTGCAGAATTTGAGACAAAAGGAATCTAGTGCTAAGGAGTACGTCGAAGCATTTTACAAGTTGAATATCAGATGCAGACATGTTTGTGATGAATTTGAACAAGTTGCAAGATATTTGAATGGATTATGAATGTCTATACAAGATGAACTCAATTTGATCAAATTGGAGAGCATTGAAGAGACTTACCAGTATGCCCTAAAGGTAGAAGAGACGTTAAACAAAAGACACAAGCAGAGGTAGAAGGTTTACCGAAGGAAGATTTCAAGGAGGAAGAGGATATACCAAAGGTGGAAAAACTAGTAAAGATCAGAGTAAGTACAAGGAAGTGAACAAAGAAGGTAATTCATATCGGAAGGATGATAGAAATTTCTACTGGAGGAGAGAAATAGATGGTTAGTAGAATGAGAATTTTGGAAGACAAGACAAGAGAATATTTAGAGGAACCTGCTTTAAGTGTGGAGGAGAAGGACATCGTGCATTCGAGTGTAAGAAGACATAGAATACCAGAAGAGCAACCATGGTGGAAGAAAACCCCACTGAACTAGACAACAAACTGGAAGATGAAGAACTGTTGGTGATTAGGAGAGATTTGTGTCATACCGGAGTAGATCAAGAGCCCTTGCAGAAAAAGAATCTGTTCAAGACCAGATGTAAGGTATCCGGTAAGTGTTGTAAAGTTGTTATTGATAGTGGTAGTTTAGATAATCTTGTTTCAAAAGAGATGGTGAATAAATTGAAATTGCAGAGATTGAAACACCCCAAGCCTTATCAAATAGCATGGATTCAGGATGAACATAAGTTGTTAGTAAGTGAACAATGTTTGGTGAAATTGAAAATTGGGAATTATCATGATGAAGTCTTGTGTGATATTATGCCTATGGAAATTTGTCATCTTTTATTGGGTAGACCTTGGCAGTTTGATAGACAGGCAATACATGATGGGAGGAAGAATACATACACTATTTTGGCCAATTGGATGAAGCAAAATTGTTACCCTTGGAGGAACCTTTGAAGAATGAAGTCCGTATGAATGATATAATTTGTTTCGTAGATGGAAGGAAATTCATGGATGGATTGAGACATGAGAATGTTTATTTTTCCTTAATTTGTAATAAGATTGAGAAATCGAAACTGGAAGGAGAACATGCAAAAGAGATAAAAGATTTGCTGACAAAATATGAAGACATCATTTTAGATAATGTACCTCATGGATTGCCACCTGTGAGAAGTATTAGTCATTGCATGGACTTGGTTCTTGGAGCTAGTTTGCCTAACAAAGCTGCACATCGATTGACACCGACATAGAATGAAGAATTGAATAGACAAGTGCAGGAGCTTTTGAAGAAAGGTTTGATTTGGGAGAGTCCAAGCCCTTGTGTAGTACCAACCGTATTAGCACCTAAGAAGAATGGATAATGGAGAATGTGTACCGATTCCAGAGCAATAAAAATGATCATAGTGAAATACCGGTTTCCTTTGACTAGGATGGATGACATAATGGACTGTTTGAGTGGAGCAAAATACTTTACAAAGATATATTTGAAGAGTGGATATCATCAGATCAAGATCAAAGAAAGAGATGAGTGGAAGACAATATTTAAGACAAATGAAGGACTGTATGAATGGTTGGTGATGCATTTTGGATTGACTAATGCACCATGTAATTTCATGAGGTTGATGAATAAGATATTGAAGAAATTCTATTGGAATCCAAGAACACTGAGAGGGGGGGTGAATTAGTGTTCTGCCAGATATAATACTTTTAATCTTATTAAAAAATCCACTTAATAACTGGTATGCATAAAAGAAAGTAACAACAAGTAGTATTAATGCAACCACATGAATCAACACCATAACACAAAGATTTATATGTGGAAAAACTCAAAGAGGAAAAACCACGATGAGATTGGAGACCCACAATATCTATCCACTAGCCAACTAAATAAATATTACAAGAGGGGCCTGCACATGTAGGAAGGCACACTGCCTAGAGCACACTGCTCATCACAAAAGGAGCCTCACTGACTACAGATCCAAAGTACTGGATTACAAACAAAAACTAAACTTAGAATGAGCATATGCTATGCTGGAGGAGTTTTGGTTAAAGCACTGTCTATACCGGTTATACTGTAACCTCCCTTACCGGTAGCTTAGATCACTTCCCAAACCTCTAGACAAATAATCAAGACCAATTACAAATCTTTACATTTACATTCTATCAATCAAGATCTCTCTCACATACCATCACATAACCCATCACATCTCTTATCTATCATATGCACAAAATGACCTAACCCAAACTAACTTATATACCCAATTACATGAATAAACACAAATGCCTTATGTCAGCTTACAACCATATTTCAAATGATAAGAAAAATATCAGCCTCAACAAAATATAAACATGAAACAATATGACCATTTTCGCTTCCACGCTTGCCAGATAAATCTCCTATGTCGGCCTTAGAATACCGGTTCCAAGTTTGTCGGTTAGATGCCTGCCGGTTCCCTGAATGTCGGTGAAGTGAATGCTAGTGAAGTGAATGCCGGTGAAGTGAATGCTGGTGAAGTGAATCCTAGTTTCCTTGATTGTATGATCTCCCATGAACTTTGTTACCAACAATGACATCACCTATAACCTGGATGAGTGTCAATTGCCAACAATCTCCCCCTTTGGCATTGATGGAAACTCTCATTTGAAAAATGGATCGTTGAAGTGCTGTATTGGATCCTGTCCAAAAACTGATCTCCCAAAACTGATCTCAGAAGGTTGCTCCCCTTGAGCTATACATTACTTCTTATGTCCCTTGACATTTTTCACATCCACCTCTCTCCCTTTGACAACAATGCCAAAGGCCGAGGCAAAAAAAAAAAAATGAATAAAATTCTGTACAAAGCAAAATTGTGAATACCAGATCTAAATGTACTTGAAAATATTCGTATAAGCACCCTTAAAAAATGCCAAATAAGTATCCCAACCAGATTTTGGAGTTCCCAAAATTGATACAAACCCGTTTAGAATGTAAGCATCTAGTTCTTCTTCTGTTAGGGTTGCTGGTGTGGGCATATTCATCTGGTCCATACATTCCCTCTTATGAAGTAACAAAGTATTAAGTCGGGGGCTTACCAAACCTCTCAATTCTCTTGCCTGCTGGATTAATTTGTCCTTTTCCTTCTCCAGGGCTGAAATTTCATACTCTAAAAGAAAAATTTGACTATCAATAGAGTTGGTCAATGATTCAGTACCATCAAAAGTGACTACAATTTGTTCCTCCTTGTCCTTATCCACCTTAACTTTATTATCCAGGTCTGCTGTTAGTTTTGTTGTGTTAGTGCAAGACCGGTATATGCGACTACATTGATGAAGAGCTTCATCAATCCTTGTCATCTCTTCTGTCAGCTTATCTTTGTTAGACGTGATCATATTGTCATAGGTGACCTTTCTAGCTGTATTATACCTTTCTACCAACTGCCAGTTTGACACTTGTTGAAGAGTTTTATACTCTTTTGCAATATGCTCAGTCAAACCTTTCAACTTACCAAATTGACTAGCAACCTGATCTATCTTGCATTCTGGTGCAAGCTGATGCAAAATTGGAATAACCTTCTCAATAACCTATTTATCCTCTGATCCTTCCTTGCTCAATTTCTAAGGCGCAACAAACATCAATTCAAAACTGCTCAATATTCTTATTCCCAAAACAACCAAAATCTTCTTGACTGAATGAGTCAAGTGCCAACAATGAGGGACCAACAACCGGTGAAGGTGCCGATACCCCAACTTCAGTCTGTTCATCCTGACCTTTCTCCTCTGCCTTCTATTCAACTGCATCCTTTATCTTCTCCTTAGGATCGGTGGCTTCACCACTTGGTTCAATTATTTCTTTAGCCTCTATTTTATGTATTTCAATTGTATCAACATCAATTACCAGAGGAGGATTGTCGTCTATTGGTATGTTGATCTCTACATCCTGTACATGTGTTACTGCCAGAGGAATGTCCTCAGTTAGTTTCTATTCCAAAAGTAGTGCATCTCCACCTAGTATACCTTTACCCTTAGCATCAACCAGGATGTCTGGAATGTCATACTTAGGCGGTGTATCTTGTGATGTAAAGAAACCTGGTTTATCAACAAATAACTTAACCCAAGCTTAATGAGTTTACTTGACAATCTCATTTACTCTGCCCACCATAAGACTTATATGTCCATGTCTACTATGGAAAATTATTTTGTTAGCAAAATCTAGACACTGCTGCATCTCTTCTTCAGTAATAACACCACAAACAGTTAGTAATTCATGAACCTTTATATGTTTGTCTTCCTCAATATCAGACAATCTCCTAGCATCTAACTTATTATACAAATCTACTGATATTTTCTTCTCAATCTCATGTAAATATTTCTTATATATGTCTAAGTATAACAAAACTGATTCCTTTATCTCCCTTTTCTCATTATCATCCATGTCACTATAATAGTGCTGTATGTTACTCAAAATACCATCCTTTGTAATTTGATCAATTAATTCAACAACATAAAGAGGACCAATAACCTTAACACTTTTTCCAGATTCAAGAGTTTTATCTAGGTCCGATTTCTTCTTCTTACCGGGGGTGGGAGAAGACTCCTTGGCCGATTTTCTTTTCTCAGTAGGCTTCTTCTCGTTCAAAATTTTCTTATGTGCTTCTAGAGGAGTGAGTTTGGTTTTCTGTATCTTCCCTTCCTTGGGATTCTTCCTCTGAATCCTCATGTAGATCTTAGGAATCTTCGAGGTTTCATCCTTAGTCCTAGAACCAGATTCAATAGGAGCAATAAAGGTCTTTGGTTTCTTCCTCTTCGGTATACCCTTGTCGGTTCTTGATTTCAGAGAAGCTTGTATAGCTTCTGGAGGAGATGTCTCTCCCAAACCAATGATTTGTTTTATCTCAGACGATATCTTTTGGACAACCTATCCAACCTTGTTTATTTATCCTTCCATTTTATTCTTACTGAAACCTATCTTCACTTCAGATTCCTTCTGCTTTGCAGTACCAAAAGTTTTCTCCTTCTCATCAACTAGGGAATATATAAGCATCTTGGCATAGAGATCCAAGATCTGTGCATCAACCTCATAGCCCATTTCAGTAACCTAGATAGTTCTAGGTTGCACTGCCTCCATTAAGGTTTTGTCCTTTTTCACCATGAAGCATAAGTTGGTAGAGAATTTGTAAACTATATGCTTAGGTATCCTTTCCCTCTTCTTCATTGCTTTCTGAAATGATTTGAAATAACCCCACATAATGAAGTCTCTGTCCTGTCCCAAATTCCTCAAGACTTCCTTAATATGTTTTCCTACCGGTATATCAAAGGCCCATCACCTCTTACTGGATCCCGACATCTCATTCATAAATAAAATAATTAAACACACAATGAGATTCCCATACCGAAATGTACCTTTCACTTTTCCCTTAATCTTTCCCAAATTTGAAATCAATTCATCGCACATCCATTGACATAGATCATATTTCACATTTTCCTTTACCATCTTGTGTGCATAGTAGTTACAGGAGCTAGAAACAGAGTTCAACTGGTTGGATTGGGTTACCTTGTATCCAATCACCATGCTTGCAAATTGAACATCTTTATCCCCGATGGTGCTAATCCGCATCGATCGGTTGTCAAAGGTGGCACCGGTTAGCTTGTTCACTTCATTGTTCAAATCTTCCTCCTGCCCGGTGTCTGTCCAACCTAGGGTAAACCAGTGATAGCATGAATAACCTCCTTGGTGATTTTCTAGGGTCGGTCAAGCCATATGAACTCACCATGGACTCATCTCAACACATATTGAATCATTTCATCCTCAAACTCGGGCATCTCCAGAATATTGGTGAAACCTTGATCCTTCAAAATTTGAAATTCTGGTTTGATCAATCCATCCTTGTTCAATAAAGTGGAAAAGTAAATTGATTTAATCTTCGATGATCCTAGATCTATATGCTCTCACATCTTCCACATAAAGAATCCTATCAGGAACCCTAAAAAATGCACCGATTGAGTCATCAACCTTTACAATTTGAGGGCATTGATTAAATTCTAGATGTGGACGATCCTTAATGTCCACCACAACATGGGTAGCCACATTTGCCAGAGTGGGAGAAAATCCAGAAACCAACACGATTTCAGAAAAGTAGCGTGGAAAACAAAGAAAATACCTCTCAACCTAAGCCGGTGAAAACCTTTGAAAAACTGCGCATAAAATACTGAAAAATCACTAGAAAATTCTCTTAATCACCTTGATTGCCTTAAACTCGGTTTGCTTCGCTCTACTTCGCTCTGAGTGCTGTGTGATCAGAAATGAAGCAACTTATCCTTTTACCTAGCAAAGTCTTAATTTTTTATTGACATTAATGCATGCCGACATATCATATCAGATTCAAAATACATTATCTAAGCATTGGTTATCCTCTAAAATGACTTCACCAAGATCTGAAATAAGCTTTCAGACCACTATGGGGGGTAATGCAAAATTTGTCGTTTATTTGCCTCCGCCTAAGGCTAATGCCTTAGTTACCAGATGTGTTTCCTGCCGATGCAGGAACATTCTACTCTACCAGTTGAGTAACCGGTGAATTTGCCTCTACTGGTTGATCATCAAATTTCCTAACCCAATGTTTAGCATGAGCTTCTGGATTTCATAAACTATTTGCTTTCTCTTCTCATTAGATGTGTCATTCCCTTCTAGTGTATTCTAACTTCTGCAATATTTAGCAATGTGTCCTATTTTGTTGCATGTATACCAAGTGACATTGTTCTTTTGAATTGCCTTGTTGAGTCCTTGACCATTATTTGACCTACATTGATTAGCCATATGTCTAAACTTTCCACATTCATGACATCTCACATTCATTCTACAATCTTCTGTCCTATGACCATACTTTTTACAATTTGAACACTGACCAGGAATTGCATTATGATTATGATTTTTTCTATTCCTACATTGACTTTCTCTATGACCAAACTTATTACAAACAAAGCATCTACCATTAAATTTTTGTGCATTGGGTTGCCTTACTGGTGATTTCAGATTTTGGTTCTCTAGTAGGTTTCCCTGATTTGCAGTACTGGAGCTTTCTCCATGCTCAAATCCAAGACCTCTAGGGTCTCTAGTGTCTCTTTTATCCTTTAATAATTCATCAAGCCTTGCAGAACTAACCCTGAACTTTTCTTTGTATTCATTTGCAGCATCCGGATCACTTCTTAGGACTGTCACCATTCTTTCCAACTCTTGCTCATTGTTATGTGATTGCACCAACTCAGTTCTCAACACATCATTCTCATGTGTCAGCCTAATGTATTCCTCATATATGTCTTTCAGAGATATAGCAAGATTTTCTTCATTCTTCTTTCGGTCTTCAATTTCCTTTAACATCCTCATGGTCATGGCTTGCATCTCATTCTTCATGACATTATTCTCCTAACTCAGCTTTTGACATTATTCCTTAAGGGCATTCTTCTTTTTGTCATCCATATTTTATAAAAGTTCCTTCCTTTTGGCTTGAGCAGATGATAACCTCTCCTGTAGGGTAAGGATGAATTTCTTTGCAAACTTAAACTCATCTTCCAGCTTCAAGTTCTTCAACCTTTCAACATCGTAGTCTTCAAGTGCTACTTCAAGTTCCTTTTGTAGACTCATCTTTGTGGATTTCAGATACATGATCTTCCTCAAGCTATTAGACTTATTCTGAGGCACCAAGCTCTGATACGAATTGTTGGAATCCATGAAAACTGAGAGGGGGGGGGTGAATTAGTGTTCTGCTGGATATAATATTTTTAACCTTATTAACAAATCCACTTAATAATCGGTATGCATAAAAGAAAGTAACAACAAGGAATATTAATGCAACCACATGAATCAACATCATAACACAAAGATTTATACATGGAAAAACTCAAAGAGGAAAAACCACATTGGGATTGGAGACCCACAATATCTATCCACTGGCCAAATGAATAAATATTAAAAGAGGGGCCTGCACATGCAGGAAGGCATACTGCCTAGAGCATACTGCTCATCACAAAAGGATCCCCATTGACTACAAATCCAAAGTAATGGATTACAAAAAAAATAGAACTCAAAATGAGCATCTTCTATGTTGGATGAGTTCTGGTTAAAGCACTGTCTGTACCAGTTATACTGTAACCTCCCTCACTGGTAGCTTAGATCACTTCCCAAACCTCTAGATAAATAATCAAGACCAATTATAGATCTTTACATTCACATTCTATCGATCAAGATATCACTCACATACCATCACATAACCTATCACATCTCTTATCTGTCATATCCACAAAATGACCTAACCCAAACTGACTTATATACCCAATTACATGAATAAACACAAATGCCTTATGTCATCTTACAACCATATTTCAAATGATAACATATGTCGGCCCCGAAAAAATATAAACATGAAACAATATGACCGTTGCCACTTCCACGCTTGCCGGATCAATCTCCTATGTCAGCCTTAGAATACCGGTTCCAAGTATGCTGGTTACATGCCTGCCAATTCATTGAATGCCGGTGAAGTGAATGTCGATTACCTTGATTGATAGATCTCCCATGAAGTGTGTTGCCAGTAATGACAACACCTATAACTCGGATGAGTGTCAATTGACAACAAATTCTTGGGTAAGTTTGTTATTGTATATTTGGATGACATTCTAATTTTCAGTAAGACAAAAGAGGAGCATTTGTTGTAGTTAAGACAAAATTTGCAAAGGTTGAGAGAAGAGTTTGTCTATTTGGGATTTGTGATATCCGAGGATAGTTTGAAGATGGACCCTGAGAAAGTGAAAGCAATTATTGAATGGCCTACACCAGAAAGAATTGGAGAGGTAAGATCATTTCATGGATTGGCTAGTTTTTACCGGAAATTCATCATAAATTTCAGTTCAATTTGTAACCCTATGATTGAGACCATGAGAGGAGAACAGAAGGAATTCAAGTGGACCACCAGAGCTAACAAAAGTTTGGAACTGTTGAAGTAGAAAGTGACTGAGCAACATGTGTTGGATTTATCGGATTTTAATAAAGTATTTCAATTGTATTGTGATGCAAGTAGAACAATAATAGGAGCAGTCTTGAGTTAGGAAGGGAGAGCAGTAGCCTATTTTAGTGAGAAATTGAATGATGCTCGGAGGAGATGTTCAGTGTATGATCAAGAGTTTTATGCCATAGTTCAAGCCTTGAAGAAATGGAGACATTACTTGTTATCTAAGGAGTTTGTGTTGTATACAGATCATCAAGCTTTGTAGTATTTGAACATTTAGAGTAAGTTGAATCAGAGACATATGAGATGGGTAGAATTATTGCAGAGTTATACCTTTGTGTTGAAGCATAGAAGTGGGAAATCTAACAATGTTGCTGATGCATTGAGTAGGAGAAGGAATTTGTTGACAGAGATGAGAGTGTCAGTATTAGGATTTGAAGATTTAAAGACCTTGTATGATGATGACCCAGATTTTGCAGAACCTTGGAAAGCATGTAGAGAATTGGTTATGGTAGATAGAAGAAAGTGGTTGGATTACTTCATTCAGGATGGGATAAGACCTAAGATTTCTGTGAGGGAGAATCTGATAAAGGAGAAATACAGTGGAGAACTAGCTGTACATTTTGGTATTGACAAAACAATATCATTGGTGAGTGAGCAGTACTTTTGGCCCCAAATTCATAAGGATGTTAAGAGATATGTGCAGAGTTGTAGAGTTTTTCAAGTTGCAAAAGGTAGTAGTCAGAATGTGGGATTGTATAAACTTTTGACTGTACTAGTAAGACCTTGGGAGGATATAAGCATGGATTTTGTACTTGGATTGACTAAAACACCAAGAGGGAATGATTCTATATTTGTGGTAGTGGATAGATTCTTGAAGATGGTTCATTTAATACCTTGTAAGAAGACATCAGATGCATTGCATGTAGCAGACCTATTTTTCAAGGAAGTGGTAAGGTTGCATGGATTACCTAAGAGCATAGTTTCAGACAGAGACACTAAGTTTGTTGGCTATTTTTGGAGAACACTTTGGAAGAAGATGAAGAAAGATTTGAAGTTCAATTCTACTTTTCATCCACATACTGATGGACAAACATAAGTTGTTAACCGATGTTAGGGAAATTTGTTGAGATGTTTAGTAAGAGATAAGACCGAAAGTTGGGATTTGATCCTTGCACAAGCAGAGTTTTCCTACAACAATTCGGTGAATAGAAGTACCAAAAGGACACCTTTTGAGATAGTTACCGCAGTGCATCCTAGATATATATTGAAATTGAGAGACATTAGCAATAAAGACCAGAGAATTTTAGAAGCAGAAGACTTTGCAAATCACATGGCAACATTGCATATTCAGGTTAAGTAGCATTTGGAAGACATGAACATCAAGTATAAGGAGAAGGAATTGTTAGACACAATGCACCACTGAGAGGGGGAGGGGGTAAATAAGTGGTTCTCAAAACTTTTCCCTTTAGCTATCCTTTGTGAGAAACACCGGTTTGTGAATCAAGAAAAGTGTAGACTTTCCAGTTAGTAATGAGACTAACTCAAATACACACACACACACATAAGGAGACATCACATAACACCAACATATACAAGGAAAACCCAAGATGGGAAAAACCTCGGTGAGCAATGTTGCTGGAGTCTATTGCTCCAATCCAACCTCACAGTAAAACATAGTTACAAAGTTTAGGGCACCAACCCAAGGAGCACCAACCCTTTCCTGATTTATGGGCTACAACCCAAAGGAGCACCAACCCCTGACTTTAGGGCACCAACCCAAGGAGCTACATTCCCTGCACTGAGTTGCAACTCAGTGTTCACAATATAAACTTCAAATATATAAGTAGTTATCTTGTTACAAGTGAATCTTGCAACCTTTTCAAATGTATTACTCTGTCAGTGAAGTACCTTCTCTCCTTTACCAACTCACTCTTGTTCCTACTCTACACCTGCTGCTTCTCTACTGGATCTACACCTCACTTCTCTGCATATCACCAGTATCACACTCTGTCGGTGTAAGAACTACTGGTTCTTCTCTCCAACCAGTTGAAAGCTTCAACTAGGTTCACTCTCACTCTCTTCTTAGATGATCATTAAGTACTTGGATGATCTTCTTCTTATTTTCAGAGTCTTCTACTTTGCAACAACACTATATTCTCCTCTCTTCAGCAATACTAAACAATCTTTTTGTCCTTTTTACTTATAGCCCAGATTTCCTGCCAAAATCTAATTCAAAATTTAGGCGGTTAGGGTTTCCTGACCATCCTCGAGGCAAACCAAATCAAATCAGATCTTGCATGATATGATCTTTCTTAAATATGAATGCACATCTCCACCATAGTCACATCTCCTCGATCACACCTTTCATTCCTGGCGATTTTCTTTTTAACCTCATAGCTAATCCTTCGGTCAATCACAAAAGATCTGTCAGGTTGTTTCCTTCATTGCCTCAATCTTCTCAATTTATTTTAGCTAGCTCATAGTTGTCTTCCAAACCTCGAGCCTCAAACCCCTGCAATCTCTCTGCAACAAGTCTCATGATTTGTGTGGTCTTTCATTAAAGCTTACCAACCCTACAACAACCCTGTCAATGTACATTCTATCTTTATCCAAACTTGGATTTGCCATGTTGACAATCTGCCAGCTTGGCACTTCAATTCGGTCCAAGTAGGATCACCGACCAACCATGCTAATGGTTTCTTACTTCTTCTAGTTTTCTAACTCTTCCCGTCTCAACCATTCTACCGGTTACCTTATCATATCTGCTCTCATCTTGAACTGTTGATAGAACTCTCAAACCGGTCTCGAGATTGGTAAGTCCTAAGTATGCTCATTCCCACAACAGGGAGGTCTTCTACAACTACACCTTGCTTATATAACTGGTAGACTTACATACCGGTTACTATGCTTGATGACACCATGCCATCATTCTTTCTCAAGGCTCCATCTTCTTTCAGTTAGGCCAAATTCCTCTGTTTGCATCTACTCAACCTTGCCTTTTCCTTGATTAGCTTTGCCCATACCACAACCGATTTGTCAAGATGACAAACACTTCATACTTCCTCTATACTGGCACCATACCTTCTCTTTTGGTCTAATGCATAACCCTGATCTCATGCATTTAGGGCACTCCTTCAATTCACCGGTAGATTCAGTGTAATCCTTCAAGTGTTTGCCTTTACCTCTTCACTCTTATCTCTCCAAACTATGATGCACTCAATGCATAATAGGAGATAAGGTCCACTTTCTAGATGAGGTAACACCTTGTCTTTCCATCTTGCAATGCTCTTGATGTGGTCTGATGTGAGCACATTTACTGTCAGTCATTGCTTCACATGATGACTACTTCTTCACCCGGTGGGAGTACTGTTGTTCTACAACCTTACAAATTACTAGTTCATTCTGCTCTTCCAGTGTTGATGTGATTCAGGTAACATTCTGCCTCTTCATCACAAACAACCGCTCAAAACACCTCTTTATCTCAACATACAAGTTAGGTACTAACTTGTGTACTGATGACCTTTGAGATCATCTTCTTTACCTTTACCGGTGTTCAACAAAACAAGGTGATATCCAAGCTATCACATCCTATACTCCTTCATATCAGTGTTGCACACACATCTCATCTACTAGTGGTTATCCCATACCGGTTGACATCAATGACAACACAATGCCAACATGCATATGAGAAGAGGAGACATAAGGAATTTGAAGTTGGCGATGAAGTGATAGTATATCTGATAAAAGAGAGATTCCTGGTTGGAACTTATTATAAATTACAAATGAATAAGTTTGGACCTTGCATGATTTTGAGGAAGTTTAGTTCTAGAAATGCATATGAAGTAGAGTTACCGAATAATTTGAGTATTTCACTTGTGTTTAACATTGCAGATCTTCATGAGTATCATGAACCAAAACTCAGTGAGGAAAGTATTGCAGACTTGGAGAAATGGTTACCCTAGAAGGAACTAGATTAGATTGAAAAGATTTTGGATAGTAGGATTGGGCGTAGTACTCGGAGAAGTCAGTATAAGGAATATCTTGTGAAGTGGAAGGACAAACCAATTGAAGATTCATCTTGGATTTCTCAAGCAGAGGTAGACAACCTAGGGTTTTCCTCCGACCCCAGCAAAGTGAGAGGCTCACTTTTTCAATAACTCAGGATTTCTAATGCAGGAGCATCCCCGGTTCATAGCAATCTTGCATCAACCAAAAACATTTTATTTCTATTTTTCTTTCTGTTTGCAGTTTAATTTTTCCTTTCTGCGTGTCCCAGTTTTGGCCCACTGGATCCTATGGAGTTGGATTCTACTTCAAGACTTGATCAACTTTCTTGTTTCCTAACTGCATCATATTTTGATCATTTTTCGACAAGATATCGCTATCGGTTTCCTTGACATTTTCTTGTTACCGATTGATAGTTCTTGTTATTGGTTGCCTGGACCTATTTTGGTGATCTACCAAATCCCTTTCCGAAGCTTGTAGAGCCTTGGGCATTGATTTTGATGTTGCTTGGCATGTGGCTGACCTTTTCCCATGAACTTCATTTCATCCTTTGGATTTTCTGGAGGAATCTCTTGGTGGAGGCCGACCTTGTTTATTTTGCATGTTAGGTCTTGTTCTTCGGGTTTTGATCCCTTTTGGGCCGACGAGATATTTTGGATCAATATATATAATTGTAATTGCACATTATAATGTAATCAATTAGATAATCAAGTAGCTAGACTATGCATAGAAGATAGATCTTAAGATTCAAGGTCCTGGTGGTGATCTATTCTGTATGTTCTACTAGGCTTGTGAGCTGGTATGTTGTAACCCGATTGTAACCGGTTGGATGTAATCAATTTTCATGAAATAAAACAATCTGTTCTGCACTGACTCCATCATGTCTTTATGTTTCCATTATGTTTACTCTTGCTGATAGGTCTAGATTTATCTCTTTGAGGTCCCTCCTCCTCAGGCAGTCTGCATCTTTGCTAGCTTAACTCTATCATTTCCTTCATAGATATTCTTCAATCTTTCTCAAGATTCATAAATAGTATTTAGTGCAACAACCTTTTCTAATTCAGTTTTAGATAGGGCACTAAAGATAACATACCTTTCTCCATCATTCTCTTCATATGCTTCAATCTCATATGACGTAGTAGGTCCATTTGCCAGCTACACATACTTGGTTTCCACCACTTTTGAAGTCTTGTAACTCAGAGAAATCAAATATCCTCATATCTTCACTCTCTAGAAACTATAGTTAGATTCTTCAAAATTAGGAATAGTCAATTTATATACCATTGGATCTCCTCGAGCAATTAGTCTCACTTTCTAGTAACCAAAGCTCTAATACGAATTGTTGAATATCTTGGACAACTGAGAGGGGGGGGGTGAATTAGTTGTACATTAACATTTATTTTAATTTTCCCATAGAAAATAGATCTGGTAAACTAATCTCAGATTACTTAGCCATAAGTAGATATAAACATGAAAGAACATACACATGAAACACCATATATGACGTGGAAAACCTGACAAGAAAAACCATAGAGAATGTTAGTTCTCAATATGAAAAAACCTATTAGGGTGACACTAATCGAGGTGATTTTTTATAGAGATGGATCACTGCTAGAATGCTCACTATAGGTGGGCTCATTACTCAGCTAAAGCCACCAGAAAAAGAAAGAGGGCTCACTGCCCAGAAGAAGTAGAAAGAAAGAAAGAGTCCACCATTGAGGCACAACTTCCACACAACTGTAATGTCAGAAGAAACCTTAGGCTCACTACCACCGGTATCAAAAAACATCATCTCACAACCATAATAAACATCTACAACCAAACATATCCTCACACAAATTAACAAGAGATAGATCTTCTTTTCAATCCAATTTCTTCTATGTCTTTTTATTGTATTTCTCATTACAATCATTCTTCATTTATATTGATCTCAAAAATAGAATTGTCAAGTCATCCAAGGAGATAAAGAAACATAATTCAAAATAGGTCTTCACCATGAATTCTCATGGTGGAAAGGAATGAGAAGTGGACCATACCACAATGTAACAACACGTTATCCAAAATACAAAAACTCTGGAACAAAAGGTAGAACCTCTGGGGTCAACTAAAATCGAAATGATCACATCCAAAATGACAACTCTGGAGCATACCAACTCATGCCATATTAGAATAACAAAGATAAATATATGAATAATATAAATGCAAAATCTTATCAACCGAACTGAAAATGCAGAGAAACCCGAAGCACTACAACCTTTGCCTGAAAACATCATCACTGCATGAAATTCCAGAGCACAACTTTTGGACCTCCAAAACACAAGAATATCATCTCAAGGAAATATCCAACAATATACCAACACATCATGAACACATCTACAACATATCAACAATGCAGAGCAACTAAACAACCAAACACAAAATCAATACGTTGAAATCAAAGACAATCAATGATAACCATATTGACACATCAAACATCTTCACATTTGCAACACTTATCTTGGTTGAGATATTTATGAGGAATCAAAGGAGTGGAAAATGTTGTAAGAGAATAAGTTCTATCATTGAATTCCTAGGAACTACTGAGATATTGAAAGTGTCAAATGCTTCAATGCTATCCCATACCAAATTTTAGTAATGCTTGAGCCTGCCATTCCTCATCTGATATAATTTTCTTACCTAACATATCACTAACCAATATCACCTTGTGCATGTATATTGTTTATACCTTTCTTATGTGCAAATTCAATTCCTAACAACAAAGATTCATATCCAACTATGTTGCTAGTATTAGCAAACTACAACTTGAAAGAGAGGAAAAAATTCTCCTTGGGGAGAAATGAGAACAATGCCTGCTCTAGATCTGACAAAAGCACAATTATCGTCAAACTCAAGTATGATCCAAATATAATTTTTACTATCTTCATTATCACTACCTGAAGAAATTTGGACTTGATCAATTGTATAACCTTGAAATTACATACCTATTCTACCATCATTACTTGATGACAATAGATCTTCATTTGCATCTACAATCTTTTCACTATCTGAAACATTTGAAGATTTAGAGCTTTCAGATACCTCAGAAACTGCTGACTATTCTTTAGCAAATTTTGAGAACTCATCAATATGTAAATAGTAATTTACCATTCCTACAGACCTGAAGAGGACATGAGAATGAGGATCATCAATTTCTATCACTATATACTTAGTCTCTCTTTCAGGGAGAAGTTTTTGCATGAATCGCTCTAGAGGAATCTTACCTTGAGACATATCCATGTTAAGCTCACCTCCTACATCCTTATAGAAATTGCATCCTAATAATATTCCATAGGAGGTGGGAACATTTGCAAACAAGACTGTAATCTTGACCCTTTTATCTAGAAAAGATGCAAATACAAATTGAGCATATTTAATTTTCCCCACAAGAGGCACTTGTTTATTTTGCATAAAATAAGAATTACCAAAGATTTTGGTTAAAGTTAATCCTAAGACACTGGCCACCTTGGATGACATAACATTATCCAATTCTCTAGAATCAATAACATAGTTACTTAGCTTAAAACCATTTAACAACAAAGAAATATAGAAATGGTCTACTTTTCGTGGGATAGATGAAGGAATAGTAACTAAGCTATTTGGAAGATTCTTGGGCTCAGAAGAAGAAGAAGGTATACTCTAGGAAGAATTGGAAGTAGGATGAGTATCCTTATTCTTTAAAAAGAATTTAACCAACCTATCAAAATAGTCTGGGTTGGCTTGTAGGTATTCTACCTCAGACATCTGGATTTTGGTTTTCTTAGCATGGTCAATTATTGATGAATACTAAGAGGGGGGGGGGTGAATTAGTATACCCAAAAACTTTACCAAACACTTAAGCAATTTTACTGCAAACCAGTATAGCCCTTTCAATAGTAAACCAGTTAAAACAAAAACCAAATAGAAAATAAAGCATTCACCCACAATAACACAATCACCATAACACAAGATATTTTGACATGGAAACCCAAATGGGAAAAACCACGGTGAGTAAAACTCACAAGTCTACTATCTGCAGAATAGAAACCAGACTAGTTAAGGCCTTATAATGTTCTTCACCAGAATAGATCATGATCTCTATTAGGAGATAAGTCATTTTAAAGACTACCTTATTAAAGGATTTTAGATCCAAAACTGTGAACCACCTTGTTAGAGGATTTAGAACAAGCTTAACTGAGCCTACCCGGTTAAGGGTTTCTAACTTGTCAAAGAGATTAGTAATCAACAAGTAAGTGATCTAGAAAGTAGCACAAAATTCTTAGTTAGATCCTTGATTGCTCTCTATTAATGCATTGAAGCATTACTTCAGTCTTTTGTTCTTCGCACGTTCAATCTTTGTCGCAAGATACTTTTACAAAACCCTAATCTTCTTACAACAACACTCAAAACCCTAGACATGATGTCCTCATATAGGAATCTGATTTCATGTCAGTCCAATGAGAATAGACTACAATTTCCTAGGTACAATGCATCTAGACACAATTTGTAACATGACATAGAATCACCGTATCGGTGTCGGTGGATGATAACTCATCACACTTTACAAGTTTGCCGGTTAACAAAACAAAGTATACCGATTACCGGTTTACAAGCAAAGACTGGTAAACTGGAACATAGTGTTTCAATCTAAAAAAAGGTTGGCTTCCACTTGGGGTCCTCGTACCGCTTGAAGTCCTTGTACATGCTTTGACCAATAAGCTCCTTCTACAAACACCGATAATTTTCTACAAACAAAGACTATGCATACATTTGCATATAATACCGGTTTGAACAATACATCACATACTACTAGTTGAGAATAACTCATACAGTAAATAAGTGTGTGTCCATCAATGACAATCACAACTAAGTACAAACATCATCAAAACTCCAACAAATTATGTCAAAGGCTTGATATGAGCTTGTCAAATAAGACGAGGAATTTTTAGCCCGAACTTTAGTATTTGGGGCACTAGATTTTACTACATTTGAAGAAGTAGGAGGCTATGAAGATGTAATTTATTATCTCTTGTTGTATTCTTAGGTAGAATTGGAAGAGGGACTCCCCTCTTTACAATAGTGACCAGTAACTAAGGAGTATCTCTTGCCTTTGCTTCATCATCTTTTAGATGATTATGCTGATTTTGTGAATGGGTGATAAATGCATAGGTATGAGAATCAACTTCTTACTCTTGTCTTATAGGTTCTTCATAATATACATACCTAATGCTAGAGTCACCAATCACATCATCTCCTTTCTCTTTAAAGAGAGCTGCAATATCTTCTTTTGAAGTGGAAAATGTCTCCTTTTTTAGCTTCGAAGTACCCAACTGCTGGATTGGTTGGTGGGGGTTCAAGAGAAAGCCTCTTTGGTGGAGGTGGAAGATTTATTTGATTCTTGGGTGCATAGTTGCTTCCATTTTTTGGATATTTACTGCTTGGAATATTTTTATATGGAGTGGAGAATGAATTTTTGGAAATTTTCTTCTTTCTTCTTAGTACCTCCAATCTTTCTTGAGCAAGTTGAATACTTCTAAGTAGCTCATTTTCATCTATGGACTTGGTGAGATAGGCAAGAGTCAATTCACTATGACCGGTGGGATCAACCTGTTTAGCTTGAACTTGATCTCTGGTTGCCTTGGGAGTTTGTCCTCCTTCCTTTGCTTTGATATCCTCTTGTCTCTTCTTCTCCTGCTCTTCTTTCTCCTTTTCTTCTTTCTCCTTCTCCTTCTCCACTTTCTCCTTCTCTATTTTCTCCTTCTCCTCTTTCTCCTTCTCCTCTTTTTCCTTCTCCATTTTCTCCTTCTCCGCTTTCTCTTTTTCTACTTTCTCTTTCTCCGCCTTCTCTTTCTCAGCTTTCTCTTTTTTTGCTTTCTCTTTCTTCGCTTTCTCTTTCTCAACTTTCTCTTTTTCCGCTTTCTCTTTCTCTACTTTCTCTTTCTCTACTTTCTCTTTTTTCACTTTTCCCTTCTCGGCTTTCTCCTATTCAGCTTTCTCCTTATCTGCTTTCTCCTCATCTTCTTTCTCCTTCTCAGCTACCTCTGGTTCGGTACCTTCATCATGTAACACATCCAAATCGATAGGGTCATTTTGATCAGTTACTCTTTCTCCCTGATCATTGAAGGTTTCATCCAATTTTGATTGGGTAGACACTTGCTCAACCTGTAGATTTGCTTCAGATACCTTTTGCATCTTGACAACTTTTTGACCCTGCAGATGAGTGTCCTTTTCTACTTCAGAGATTTTCCCTTCAAGTAACTGAAGTCTTCTCTTTCTCATGAAAAAGATCCCTTTGTACCGATCAAGAATCTCAAATAATTCAGAATTGGAAGCACCTGGGAAATATTGAGAAAGAATTTGCCGCCTAATTGTTTGCTCCTTGTCAATGAGAATGCGCCATTTATTGTCCAAAGAATCATAAAAAGATTTAGAAACTATATATTTAATGTCGATTGGAGACCGATCATTATCACATAAATACTTAATGAGTTCTTTCTCTACCTCCTGCTTTTTCAGTATCGTTAAGATCATCAAAATAATCTTTTAGATCATCAAGAATTTTCCTTCTAATATTCTTTATAATCCTTTGAAAATATGTCATAGGCTTGTAAGAAGCAACATGTATATTTACTAGTGCAGAGGTTTCAGGTACATTATCGATTAGCTTGGCGTTCTTACCCGATTGCCTCATCTTCTTCATTTCAGCTTCCAGTTCAGTGTCTTCTGAATCCTATGCTTCATTCTTGGTTTTCCTCTTCCTCTCAAATACCTTTGGTGGAATAGTCTCTGGTTTCATCTTGGCTGGTGACCTCTTGGTCAATTTTGGACTGGTAGTAGATGTAACCGGTGCCGATGCAGATGGCACAACTTTCTTCTTCCTTTGCTTCAGTAGGATTAACCCTCTTAGAGTAGGTACCAGTCCTCTTCTTCTTTGGATCAAGTAGTGAATCAAGTAGGGTAGAGGCATACCCAGTGAGTATATCATTCACAACTTCATAATCCATAGGCTCAACTTCATCTTTTCTTTGCTCAACCACTTCTATTATGCAATTATCCACTTTGATTGTGAAACAAATATCATCTTCATACTTCTTAACTAGGTCATCTGATAGCCTTGTTCTCTAGTTCATCTTTAATTTGAACTCATCAAAATATCTGTTCAGAGTCTCCAGATAAGTAGATCCCATTGCTTGCAGACTCTCCTTGATTTATCTTGTAACCGGTAGGTCACTTGACCATTTGAACATCACCAACTCCCAGAAAATACCCTTGAAAGTAGAAAAACAACTCGACAAGTAGTTGACCAAACTTGAATCTTAGTGCCTTGTCCTCTTGATGAATTTCAAATTCTCCACAACTTGTTTTTGCATGCAGGTTACACAAGTTGCACTCTGGATCTTCCTTGATCATTCGATAAGCGGCATGCACCACAATTGTAGGAACAAAATTCATCCCGCTGGCATAGAATACTCTATACCTGATCATTGTGCATACAGACTTCACCAAGTCACCTCTTATGGTATTGATAGTCATTTCCCACTTGTCGGTCATAGAACCGGTGAGCTCTTCCACTTTGGCTTTTGTGATCTTACGAAGAACAAGGACTTCTCCAATATTGCAGAAACCGGTCATGGCATGGATTGCCTCCGGTGTGATATCATGGGTTTGCTCAAGATACATCTTGTCACCATAAACCCTACTAAGAATAATTCTAATATGATCTTTTGTTAATTCCTTGAGAAAATATACTTCATTGTGGAGTTTCTTCTTCTTGATCACATTGTACTCCAATTTAATCTTCTTATCTTCTCCACATTGTTGCTATTTGCTAAGTCGGTTAATACTACTGAGAAGTCTAGTTGGTAAACACCAAGGTCATCGGTGTCAGTTACAGAAGAAAAAAAAGTCACCGAGATGATACACATCGAGCTGTGAACCAAGACATATGCAGACTATCTACCGAGTAAGGTTTATATGTTTATCGAGCAGCAAAGAAGGTATACCGAGTTAATCTAAATCGAGTGAAAATGTGTTACCAGATTTAATGAACTTGGACACACATGTGAAACGTGTTACATAATTCAAGAAGATGAAACCATTACTACATAGGAAATTGCATTTAAAGATTTTGTATGATTTTGAGGAAGAATATCCAATGAAATAATTTCTACGTTTATTCATTCAATAAAACATGTTTGTATGATCGAAGCATGAATAGATCATCATCTCAGAGATCTATATAAACAAAATGATTTGAGTATATGAGATGATATGATATGAAAAGTCAATCAAGAAAAGAGACACAAAGGAATGACATAGTTCAGTATGAAAAAAGAAGATTGACAGAGATAATCACACGTTACCGAGAAGATTCTAGAGAATAGTTTAAGAGGACAGAGTATATAGAAGTGGTTACCGAGTTGATTTATCAATTACCGAGGAATACTATGAGCAAGGTAATTTTATATTGAGCACATAGAGTCTGCTATAACATTTTAGATGTGAAGTTGCAGATATTTTGTAAAGATTTTTGACTGAAATTTTAAGTTGTAATAAAAACCTTTAATAGGGTAAAAGACTCTAATAAAGTCTATAAATTGTAAAGCCTTTAACCAGGTACAAATTTTTTTAGAAGTGTTGTAAAATCCTTTAGCAAGGTAAATCTAAAGATCTTTATACTCCTAACAGGGTAAGCTATCAGAAATGGCTAAACATGTACCTCTAACCGAGTAATCTTGATTACTACAGTAGTGAAGTTGTGGGTGCCATCCCGACCGTAGTTTTTCTCTCTAACCAGGAGTTTTTGCGTGACCAAAAATCTGTGTTATGGAGTGATATTTTGATGTATGTTATTTCTATGATTATGTTTCAGTATTACATATATTTGAGATCAACAATACATAGTTTGTGTTTATCAATAAAATAGTTTTTCAAGAAAAGTTTTGAATTACTGATTCACCCCTCCCCTCTCAGTACATTAGCCTTCCAAGTAAGACCTAACAATTGGTATCAGAGTGGTATTCTTGGTAAAGGGTCTAACAGCCTAAAGAGAAAGATCCTATCAATGGAAGGCTATAAACAATCTTGCAGGATTGTGAATCTTCAAGAAGAATTGGATCATGCTAATCAAATGATTGCAGATATGCAGGGGCAAATGCAAAGATCATTGAAATTTAGAAGAAGGTTGTCTGATGATTTATAGGACTCATAAGAGTTGGTGGAACAAATTGAGACATCATCTGAGAACAACATATCAGAAGAATTTGAAGAAATGATTGGAGAGCTGAAAGAAAAGAACAAAGCACTTAATGAATAGCTAAAAGCAATAAGAAGGGAACATGAGTATTTTAGCACATAGATGACTGAATATCTTGATGCATTGAGAACAACTAAAGATAATAAGCGAATTATAGAAGGAGAAAAACAACAACTAGAATTAATGATGTCTGCAAAGAATGAGGAAATATCAAGGATGACTGTAGTTCAACATAATCTGTTTGATCAATTGGACTATGCACATCATGAAGCTACACTAAAAGAAAATGAGAACCAAGCATTGAAACTTGAAATATCAAGATTGACTGATGAACTAGAAGTAGAAAAGAAGTCGAAAGAAAAATTGAGGAAAAGCCATGAAGCATCAAGAATGTTGGATGGGCAACTGAATATGAGAAAACCCAATAAAAATGTAGGACACTGTTACAAAGGAAACAACTCTACCGAGAAAGGGATCAACACTACCGAGAAAGGAGAATCATCAAAGCAAGCTGGAAACAAAGAGAACATCAAGGACAAGAAGCCTATTTGCAACTATTGTGGAAAACAAGGACATACTGCCAACGTTTGCCGGATCAGAAAAGGTAAGCAACTGAATGTTACTAGGTTTTATTGTTATTGTTACAATTGCAATAAGTATGGTCACACATCTAAGCAATGTAGAACAAAGTCTATCAACAATTATCAGAAGGCAAATTACAAAGGGTTTTGCAAAAATTGTAATAGATATGGACACAATACCGAGAAATGTTGGTTTAAGCAGAAAAACTATATGTGGACTCCACACCGAGCAAACACTAGAAGCTACCGAACTGACACAAATCTCAATCGACAATATACTTCAGTAACATGGGATTACAATACAATAATTTGGTGTGAATGCTATGGAAGATATGGACATATAAGTGCAAACTGTATGATAAGGTTTGGAATGAACAATTGGAGATCATGGAGAAATCCAGGAATGGCATGTTTTCATTGTCACAAAGTTAGACACATAGCTAAAGACTACAGAGACCAACCAAGAGGAGATACTAAGGAGATAAGAAGCAAATTGCAAAAATTTTGGAAAAAGAAGGAAAATATGTCAACTAATGAAGGAAGCACCTTACCTACCGAGTTAGGTGCATCTACTTCAAATTAGTCAATAAAGGTATGGAGGGATTGCATTCTCAAAGGTTAGATCTTAACAGTTCCTATATATTTATGCACTTAATTCCAAAATTTGCATAGCTAAGATGCAATAGAAAGTTTGAAAAATTATCTAGTCTTTTGATTTACCAGAGAAGTCGGTAAAAGTATTAAACCTGTCTAGTCGGTAAAAGCTTATAAGAGAGTTAGTCGGTAAAGTGAAACCAAGTGCATTTAATGCCTATTTAACCTAACCACACAAATCCCGATAAGGTCAAAAGGAGATATTCAAAGTATTGAGCGTGGTCATTTTTTTTACTTACCAGTTTTCAAAGTGTAGAGCAGAGCGAATTAAAGGCGATCAAACATTTCCAAGAGCGAATTCAAGGTATTTAGCAAATCTAAAATCGCATTTTTTAGCAGTTAACCAATCAAGTCAAGTTGTGAATATTTGCGAAGTATTTACTAAGTTGGAAGCGTTTTCTAGTTATTTGAAAGCCTAAGCTACTTCGTAAGTAGAATTTCAGTTTGAAATATCCCCCAAAGTTCAGAAACCCGTTGTAGTAGAAACCATTGAGAAGCCTACACTGAAATACACCTTACCTCCTGAAGTGGCTTCCGAACCCGATGAGAAAACTGCATTTTCTCTTATTTAGGATAGGGTTCTGTTGATCAAAGATGTTAGATTTTATACCAAGTGCAGAGTTGATGAGCTAGGTCATACTGAGATTAAGGATATGTATGATAAATTGTGCACCGATGGAAATCTAGATAGCAAGTTTGAGCATATCAAAGTCAAGGGATTAACCAAAGCCCTAACCTATCCTCGAGTCTTCAAACCCCAATGGGTCAAATTTTTCTTGAGCCGAGTACATGATGATTTTATGTGGCTAGAGGATCAACCTTTCAAGATAACCAAGGAGATTATTCACATAATAACCGGATACCCTATATTTGACCATGCCTGAGCACAGAAGATGATTTCATAGAAGGAATTGATAACATTAACAGGTGTTGAGTCTGATAGTAGAGGTCTTAAGTTGAACAATGTGACAAATGCAAAACTTAATTTTGCTATTAGAGTTATTGGTTATTGTTTCTTCCAGTCGGCAAGAGAAAATAGTGTACCATGTGCAGCTATAGGTTTGGCCTATAAAATTGTTAAAAAGGGTATGCAAATTGATTTATGTGAAGTGTTGTTGAAGAATCTTTTTGAAAATCTAAATACAATAAGGAAACCAAAGAAGAATAATACTGCTAACACAATAAAGTTTGGGTCACTCTTAGTGTGTATGTTCTTCTATTTTCAGAAATTCTTTCCATCAGTTAGTAACGTTGTTTGGGAATTACACCGACCTATCACCCATCAAATAAATGATTTCATCAATCAGCTAGGTGATAATTTCAATATGATAATGGATGACTACTTCAACAAATTCTAGGAAAAGATGCATAGCAAGTATAGGATTCCACCTTAGCTAGTGAAAAAATACAAGGATACTATATGTTTTGAATTGGATACAGACTACTGTTATGTCAATGCAGTAGAACCTAGGACTCAATCATTACCGCCTATGGGTTATGAGATAGATTTTGACATTGCTCAACAACAGATAGATGCCTTTTATCACTTCCAAGGCATGCTACCGAGAAAAGATATGGCACTTATGAAGAGGTGAAAGAGAAAGTAAAAATGAGCATTGTTGTTCCGAAGGCTGCCAGAAAAGCCACCAGAATGATCAAGGATTTAACTGAAAAGTTTGGAGAAGGTTCTACCTCCACTCCTACTAAGAGTGATCAACTTTCAATCGAGGAAGAATCTGAAGCTCAAGAAGCAATAATTACACTGAGCACTGAGTTGCCAAAGGGAAATTTTTTGAAAAGAAAGAAACAGGATGCCACCAAGGTATCACCGACCCCACCAGTGAAGCGACTGAACACTAGATCATCTGTTGTGTCACCCGGTAAGAAGAAAAAGAATGTAGAAATGCCTAAGGTTACAAAAACTTATAGAAAGAAGAACATAAGACTAATTTTGGATAAAGAGGAAAGTGACACAGAGTCAGAAGATGTAAATAAACTTCAGATTGTAAAAAGCACAAAGGAAGATGTACATAGTGTTGACAATTTTTGTGCAAAATTGAAGGAATATGGTGGATTTGCGTCATTTAGATATGTAAAATATGATACTAGAACAGATGAAGATAAGAGGCAAATAGAAGAGACTGTAATTAGTACACTTCTCAAGTTCTGAGTAGTTCCAATGGAAGTGACTGGTTTTCTTCCAAAAGCATTATACTCACATATTCATAATAGATGGAAATATGCTATGGACTCGGAGAAGCAAATAAGAGAAAGAATTTTGGTACAACTCTTTCTAGATACGTTGGTAGATGAAATAAGAGATCACTTGAAAAACTACCAGACAAATTTTCAAGTAAAACAAAGGGCCTTAAGAATGATGAATGGACTATATCTTAGAGTTGAAAATGAAACCAAAGAGAAATGGAAGAAGATATTCAGGATTCAGACTGAAGAGCCAAAAGTTGAAGAAGAAATAGTTGACATCACCGAGCAAGATCCTGCTTCCACTATTTAGATAGATGAGGATGTCATAGACACTGAAGCACATGAAAGAGAGATGATAGAAGGAAGCATCTATGCCAAATTGGTATCCAGTGAATCAGTTTTGGAATAGGTTAAGCCTTATCCTCTGATCACCCAACAAGTCTCAACCGAGAAACCTCGGGACATAGATGAAGGCATAGAGGCTCCAAAGGATAAACAAGATGAACCTACCTATCAAGCCACCGATGAGAAAACTTCACAAGTTCCTTCAAGCACCGAGACAATTACCACTGAAATTCCAAGCAAGGAAACATCGAAGGATACAACAGAGGCTATAGGAACCGACAAAAGTGTTGCCTCTACCAAGCAACATACCGAGGAAGGACAAGTCTCCAAAGTCATTGTACCCATTCAATCGGAAAAGGCATCATCATCAAAGGAGAAGAAAGCTAAACAACATAGTTTTAAGGTAGATCTGTCAAAGCCTATTGTGCTACTGAATGTTGACCTAACAAAATTGAAGGGGCAAGCACTGATAGAATTTGGTGAGCTTTGTAAAGCCAAAGCAGAACAGGAAAGACATATAGCTATTCAATAGAAGAATCGAGTACTTCAAAAGGTCAAAACATTATTGATAGAAATGATACCTGAAGCTACCATCAATAAAGATGTTGTCATCCATGTGCAACTGGATGAACTACTCACTCAATTGGAGGAATCTGGAGTACAAGCATCAGAATACCTTAGCAAATTGAAGGTAAAAGAGCTAACTGCCAAGATGATTGAAGAAGTGCAGAAAGCAATTTCTATAGGTAAAATAAAGCTTATTGAATTCATTGCTGAGTTGTCCCCTCAACTCAAGCATATTATTTATTTATTCTAGAAGTTATGTACATTTTCATTCTTCATCAAAGATATCAAGAATAAGACTGAAGTCATTGAAAAGGAGATCACCGATCTCTCAAATAAATTGACTATCGAGCCAAATTCTCTTTAGAATTTTTATTCAAGGCTACAAACACTTATGGCTCAACAGTTAGAACTTTGGAATGAAGAGCATAAAATAAGGATGGATATCATGACTCTTCAAACATTATTTATTCCCCATTTGTCATCAGTTCAAGAGCAGATCAACCGGGCTACCCAATTGTCAACTCAAGTCAAGGGAAGCACTTTAGATGGTTTGATCACACTGTCAGCTGATATTATAGCTCAGATTACAATACTGGAAAGTGTCAAGGATGCACTTAAGAACACTCTTACAGAAGCTCGTACAAAGTATAAATCTATTTTTGATCAGTTGCCCCCACCAAATGGTAACTAGTTTTGATGTTTGTCAAAAAGGGGGAGTGTACTAAACACATGACCGAGCATGAATATATGAGTATACAGAGTATCTGAGTGTACAGTTGAAATTGTCAGGGGGAGCATAGAACATCAGGAGCATGTAACATCAAGAGCATGGAAATACAGAGCATGGAACATCAAATTATGTACAAAATATTGATAAGGGGAGTATGTATTTGAGTATGTATTTGAACATTGTATATACTGACATTTCAATTTATTTTGCAAGTATATAGATTTTGTATTATGACTTTGAAAGGAGTTTTGTCAAACAAACCAAACTAATGTCAAAAGAGGAGATCATTGCTATTTACTAAGTTGTCATTAGTTTTATGCCCAAAGTTATTCTATATACTCTAGTAGGTTAATACTACTGAAAAGTCTAGTCGGTAAACACCAAGGTCACTAGTGTTGGTTACAGAAGAAAGACAAGTCACAGAGATGATACACATCAAGCTATGAACCGAGACATATGTAGACTGTCTATCGATTAAGGTTTATATGTTTACCGAGTAGTAAAGAAGGTATACCAAGTTAATCTGAACCGAGTGAAAATGTGTTACTAGATTCAATGAACCTGGACACACATCTGAAATGTGTTACATAATTCGAGAAGATGAAACCTTTACTACATAGGAAATTTCATTTAAAAATTTTGTATGATTTTGAGGAAGAATATCCAATGAAATAATTTCTACGTTTATTCATTCAATAAAACATGTTTGTATGATTGAAGCATGAATAGATCATCATCTCAGAGATCTATATAAATAGAATGATTTGAGTATATGAGATGATATGATATGAAAAGTCAATCAAGAAAAGAGACACAAAGGAATGACATAGTTCAGTATGAAAAAAGAAGATTGACAGAGATAATCATAGGTTACCAAGAAGATTTCAGAGAACAGTTTAAGAGGATAGAGTATACAGAAGTGGTTACCGAGTTGATTTTTCAATTACCGAGGAATTCTATGAGCAAGGTAATTTTATATTGAGCACATAGAGTCTGTTATAACATTTCAGATGTGAAGTTGCAGATATTTTGTAAATATTTTTGACTGAAATTTTAAGTTGTAGTAGAAACCTTTACCAGGGTAAAAGACTCTAATAAAGTCTATAAATTGTAAAGCCTTTAACCAGGTACAACATTTTGTAGAAGTGTTGTAAAATCCTTTAGCAAGGTAGATCTAAATATCTTTGTACTCCTAACAGGGTAAGCTATCAGAAATGGCTAAACATGTAGCTCTAATCGAGCAATCTTGATTATTGCAGTAGTGAAGTTGTGGGTGCCATCCCCACCGCAGTTTTTCTCTCTAACCAAGAGTTTCTGCGTGACCAAAAATCTTTGTGTTATGGAGTGATATTTTGATGTATGTTATTTCTATGATTATGTTTCAGTATTACATATCTTTGAGATCAGCAATACATAGTTTGTGTTTATTATTAAAATTGTTTTTCAAGAAAAGTTTTGAAGTACTGATTCACCCCTCCCCTCTTAGTATATTAGCCTTCCAAGTAAGACCTAACACACACAACAATCTCAACTGGGAGTGAATCACTAGAGACCCTAGGTCTTCCAGTCTGCAATCAATATAACCAGAAACACCCCCTTTGACAATAACTCTGGTGGGAATTTGAGATAGGGCATTGTATTTCAACTTCTTCCTAAGAGATTCAGATGACTCCTTTAGTGTGGAAGAACTAGAAGAGACTTTGGATGTAGAAGCCATGTCAAAATAATTTCTAATGATAATATTGATTTGACAAAAAATACCTTTTCACTTCGAAGTAGGGTTCACTGATATTGCGCATAACACACTTCTCCAAAAGATTTCTTTACCACTCTGACCTCCACTCTGGATAACTTGAAATAACTACTAGATCTTGCACAAGATTTCTTTCTTGAATTATTCGAATGCAAGATTGATTGCTTTTGTTGCATTGCTCAAGTTAGAAAAATGCTTCTTCAAAAATAGGTAAGTAAATATGACTACAAGCGTCACCTTTATACATGCTCATACCTACCATAATAAATGCATCACCGTTAGAGTACAAACCCTTATTTTACCTTTTACCACTATTTTTCTTCTATTGGTCGATAGGTAACCAATACCGATAAAAGCACTTTACCGATATACTCCGGGAGTCCAAAAACATTGTTACCGATATGTTCCCCCTTACGCTTTTCGAAGCTCAATTTTTTGATTTAGGGGCAGACTGGGTGTGGAAACTGGTACATCTTCTGGCTTCTCTTCAGATTTATTTTTCCAAGTTTTATTCATATCTGCCTGAATGGTTTCAATATCGACCTTTCCTTTACCTTATGGGTCGATCAATTTGTCTTTTGATGGATTCTATCTCAGTCTGCATGCTTTGGCAAGATGTTCCGGTTTGTGACAATGATAGCATACCATACCAGGTGCTCTCCATGGTCTGGTGTTCACATTTCCATTCTTTCTCCTACATGTTGCAGCAATGTGACCGCTACCTTGACAGATCACACAGGGTGCACGCCAACCGTTTGTCGCTCCATAACCATTTGACCATTGGTCATAGGTTCTATACTAGTTTGGGTTCCGGTTCATAAGAGGTTCTTGGAAAATTCCTTTTTATCACGGTGTATAACCTCCAGGGTTGTTCATAACGGATCTTCACTCAAAAGATCTATGCCCAAACTTGTTGCATGCATAACAATGACCATTAAATCTACCAGCTCTACCCTTGTGGTTATACACATTGTTTTTCATGTAAGGGAAATTATTATAAGTCTGTCTCATACATACATTGGCAGTATGTCCTTCCTTATGACAGTTAAAGCATACAGGTTTGAACTTTGACTTACCTTTGCTTATGCTGTGGTTCTCAAGTACCGGTTTCTCTTTTGGTGCATCAATCTTGGTTCCAGAGGATTCACCTTCCTCATGTGTAGAGAAACCAAGTCCAGTGGTATCTCTTGATGGCTTCATTGATTCCAGCTATTGGTCCTATTTTGTAGAGCTCAGGTTGAACTTTGCAAGTATCTCCTTCATCTCAGCAAGTTCTTTGAAAATAGCTTCATTGGTCTTCATTAGGGTTTCATTATGAGAGATGGCTACATTGAGTTTTTCTTGCATTTCTTCTTTCTCTTCCTTACCTTCTTGCAGATAAGCGGTAATGGTACCAATTTCTTGATTTTACTTAAAGATCTCATACTCTTTGTCCTTCACTAGATCCTCAACTTTTCTTCGGTTTTCTAGTTCCTGACTCATCCTAATGGTCAATCCATCCAGCTCCCTTGTCAAGTTAGTTTTGGACTCATTCAATTTCTCCACTTCTTTGACTAGGGCATCCATGTCTTCTTCATTAGAAGAGATGTTTTCAGTAATTTCCAGCATTTGCTTAACATGTTCTCTTCTTTTGAATAAAGAGGCTTTATACTTGACCTTAAGTTCATCATATGCTCTCTCAGATTTAGCCAGACAGTGAGTGAGTTCCCTCATGCTGTATTCCCCCATATCTCCTTTCAAGAAATGAGACTTAAAGAAAGGTTGGTTATGATATCAATTGATGAATACTTAGAGGGGGGGGGGGGGGGTGAATTAGTATACCCAAAAACTTTACCAAACACTTAAGCAATTTTACTATAGACCGGTATAGCCCTTTCAACAGTAAATCGGTTAAAACACAAACAAGACAAATAGAAAATAATGAATTCACCCATAATAACACAAGATATTTTGATGTGGAAACCCAAATGGGAAAAACCACGGTGAGTAAAACTCACAAGTCTACTATCTACAGAATAGCAACTAGACCGGTTAAGGCCTTATAATGTCCTTCACCAGAATAGATCCTATTAGGAATCTTGATCTCTGTTAGGAGATAAGTCCTGTTAAAGACTACCTCATTAAAGGATTTCAGATCCACAACTATGAACCAACTTGTTAGAGGATTTAGAATAGGCTTAATTGAGCCTAGACGATTAAGGGTTTTTGACTTGTCGAAGAGATTAGTAATCAACAAGTAAGTGATCTAGAAAGTAGCACAAAATCCTTAGTTAGATCCTTGATTTCTCTCTATTAATGCAATGCAACATTACTTCAGTCTTCTGTCCTTCGCATGTTCAATCTTTGTCGCAAGATACTTTTGCAAAAACCTAATCTTCTTACAACAACACTCAAAACCCTAGACATGATGCCCTCATATAGGAATTTGATTTCATGTCGGTCCAATGAGATTAGACTACAATTTCCTAGGTACAATGCATCTAGACACAATTTGTAACATGACACAGAATCACCGCATCGGTGTTGGTAGATGATAACTCATCACACTTTACAAGTTTGCTGGTTAACAAAACAAAGTATACCGATTACTGGTTTACAAACAAAGACTGGTAAAATGGAACATAGTGTTCTGATCTAAAAAAATATTGGCTGCTTCTTGGGGTCCTCATATCGCTTGAAGTCCTTGTACATGCTTTGATCGGTAAGCTCCTTCTGCAAATACCGATAGTTTTCTACAAACAAAGACTATGCATACATTTGCATATAATACCGGTTTGAACAATACATCACATACTACCAGTTGAGAATAACTCATATAGTAAATAAGTGTGTGTCCATCAATGAAAATCACAACTAAGTATAAACATAATCAAAATGCCAACAAATTATGTCAAAGGCTTGATATGAGCTTGCCAAAGAAGATGAGGAATTTTTATCCCGAACTTTAGTATTTGGGGCACTATATTTTACTACATTTGAAGAAGTAGGAGGCTATGCAGATGTACTTGATTATCTCTTGTTGTATTCTTAGGTAGAATTGGAAGAGGGACTCCCCTCTTTACAATAGTGACCAGTAGTTGAGGAGTATCTCTTGCCTTTGCTTCATCATCTTTTAGATGATTATGCTGATTTTGTGAATGGGTGATAAATGCATAGGTATGAGCATCAACTTCTTACTCTTGTCTTGTAGGTTCTTCATAATATACGTACTTGATGCTAGAGGCACAAATCACATCATCTCCTTTCTCTTTAAAGAGAGCTGCAAATCTTCTTTTGAAGTGGAAAATGCCTCCTTTTTCAGCTTCAAAGTACCCAATTGCTACATTGGATGGTGGGGGTTCAAGAGCAAGCCTCTTTGGTGGAGGTGGAAGATTATTTTGATTCTTGGGTGCATAGTTGCTATCTTTTTTTGGATATTTACTCCTTGGAATAGTTTTATATGGAGTGGAGAATGAATTTTTGGAAATTTCCTTCTTAAGAACAAGAATCTCATTTGCTAGCCCTTGCACCATAGGGTCACTAGTGCCTGATGAAGTTGACTTAAGAAAGAAGTTAGAATTCTTAAACTTATTTGAGTCTTTTTGTTCTTATCGACAAGAATAAGATCATCTTTAACTTCAGTTGCTAGTGACTACACATGTGCCAAAATCTTATAGGTTCTCTCCTCAACAAGAAACTCACGTAGCTGAGAGTTAACTAAGAAACACTTAATATTTTCACCTATTGGCTGAGCAATGGTAGGAATGCAATTCTTCAACTTATTAAACTTTGCGATGAAATCACGCATGGGCTCATGAGGTTCCTTCTTTATTTTTTAAGTTGATCCAAAAGAGCATGTGCATCTTCAACCGACTTGAACCTTGCCTAAAAGTGAGTTTTGAGAGTGTCCTAATTAGTGATGGTTTGTGATGCCAAATGATAAAACCAACCTGCAGTAGCACCTTGTAATGTCTCAATGAGTAATCCCACTAAAACATCTTCATGTTCCACACCAGCGACACCACATGCAATGTAAAAAGCAATGGTATGCTCATCTAGATGTTATTTTCCATCTCCATAGATTTTAGGAATATTATTCTTGGAACCTTTTGGAAGGGGATGGAGTGGAAGAGGAAAGTTAAGAGGGCCAAAATTTTTTCCCAATGGACATTGAGCACCTTGAGCACCTAGAGTAGCCATGATCATTGGTTGGAAAGGTGGAATAACAAAAATTTGAACTTGAGGTAACACCAAGGGTCTTGAAGCACTGGAGGCTTCACTTGGTATAAGAGACATCGAATTAGTAGGTGGAAATTTTTTGTACATTGGAGAGGACTTCTTGCTCTAGTTGGAAGAT
This sequence comes from Cryptomeria japonica, assembly GCF_030272615.1. Lineage (NCBI taxonomy): Eukaryota > Viridiplantae > Streptophyta > Pinopsida > Cupressales > Cupressaceae > Cryptomeria > Cryptomeria japonica. The sequence goes on along the minus strand of NC_081409.1, from coordinate 292,231,763 downwards.
AACCAAAGTTATTCTTCAACAATATTTCAAATACAAGGTCAACCATGCCTTGATTACGTTTTCCATGAGTGTAACTCAGATTAGATAGATTAGAAGTTTTTGGAACAAGTATGAAAATAAAGCTTAAAATAGAACCAATAATAAGAAAACCAACCTGCTACAACCAATAGCTTAAAGCACTTGGTTGTATATTCTCCCTAGAAGAGTCACCAAAAACTGTTGGGTGAAAATTTTATAAACTGGGGAAGTTCACAAAATTATGGTTTCAACCACAATGTGTGAGATTAAATCTATCCTCACAAAGGGGATGTTTCCTTCTTATCACCTATTACCTATCTACTCTTGAATAAGAACTTAAAACAAAATTACAATTTGGGTGTTACGATAATTAATTCCTCTTGTTTTAAGATTAATGTTCTTCCTATCCTCTTATTTTAGAATACGTATTTCTCACAAGACTTACAACTAAGAAAGGTAAAAAAGGATGATACTAACTGATACCACAAAGTCACACAAAAGAGTAATCCCATGTAGTTTCACTGCAATAATTTCAACTAAGGAGATCGCGTAGCCCAAAGACTGTTACAATTTCTTATAAATATTTAATGACAAAGATAATAATATATTGAAGCTCAAATAATTTAGATATAATACTATGTAGAACATGTGAGAGACAAAATATTCGAAGCTAAAAGACTTACCAAAATATTCCTTATCTAGTGACTCTGATTCCTAAATTATTAACTTGATATTGGAGCTCAAAGACTTTCAGATATCAAAATCAATCCTTTTTTAAATAATTCACAACATTTACACTATGCTTAAAGTAAAATCAAGGTCAACTGATTACACTGATATAATAATAGTGCACTCACATGAAATAATGCTTCAACGCAAAGTTTGAAGGCACAACTACTCCTTTATTCACTTGAAATTCTTTTACAAAATTAGCTCAAAGTCTCAAAATGATACACAACTCGGAAAAGTTTTGTTTTTATAATAAAAGATAAAATCTATAAAGAGCACCCTCATATTTATAGAAGAGTGGCTGAGAGAGAAACTAGGAAAAATAAAACTAATTATGACTTGGTCAAAAGAAGAGTTTGATTTGACTTAGGACTTGTGAAACCCTACATGCAAAACTGAAAAATACAAAAAGACACTTGAAGTGTCAATTGGAACTACAAAATTCAACTAAACTAGAGATACATAAAAATGACTAAGTTTCTAGATCCCCATCTTGTGCATCATCATCTCCATTTTTCTTCAAGAAATCTTCAAATTTTTGGAAAGCGACTTGTACATTTGAGTCATTTGGTTCATCAACATGACCTGAGATAACTTGAGCTCATGTGATTGAGTGCATCAAGCTAGATAAATTTTCATTGGATTTATTCAAAATAGATCCTAGACTATTCAGGATAACTTGGATTTCAATCAATTTGGCAATTGATGAGAGGGTAAAATCAACTCTCATAACTTTGGCCTGAACAAGAAAAATAAACTCTTGTATGGTCAGATCTAGGGGTAGTAGCTTGTGATCCTAATCAAGTAACTCACAAGGAAGGTCATCAATCTTGTCAGTGATCCTTTTCATTGTCTTCTCACCTAGTCCTTTTGCTTCCTCTAGGTCTTCAAATACTTGTTCTTTCTCTTGCTAGGCACCTGTAGTAGAAGATTTTTCCTATTCCTTCCCGTCACTCATTCTTACAGTGAACTTGTATTTGGGAGCTTTAGGCTAAGAAATAGGATCCCACTTGTTCTTAGTTCTTATCTCCGACCTTTTTCGAACAAGTCCAACAATATCATCCTTCGATCTTGTGGTAATTGGCTTCAACTGGATTCCCTTCTATGTTAGTCAAATATTCATATTTGCAAGAATCCTTTGAAATCTATTTCTTATGGAGATAACCTCCTTTTGGGACCATTAGATAAGACAAATAGGAGTATTATAAATCTTTTTGCTTTCATACATAGGATCGAGGACATTACCATTATCAACCAACTCATCAAGAACATCTGCCAAGTTGAGATTTATTATTTAGTCATTGTTGAGATAACAGTAATAAAGTTTCCTGATGTCTTCCTCACCCTTGCAATCTGACCAGATATCCTCAATTATGTGAAGATGAGTATAATTCTTTTTGAACTTACTCTTCATGCCTCTGTAATCAAAGTCATTTCTAGCTTTGAATTGTCTCATCACCACTCTCCTCATTTCATCTTCCATAGCTCTTTCCTTGAAAACTAAATTGGTAGATTACCTTCCAATAGATAGTGAGAAATTCAAACTTGGTTTGTGGGAGCCCAATTGTTTCTTATGTACAACCACCATTTGCCTTTCCAACTTCATCAAAACAATATTGTCAAATGAATACCTTGGGAGCATGAAAGGTTGATAATCATAACATCCTATCCTTAGATAGGTGAAGGTAGAAAATTACAAGAACATACATCCATAATTGTTGACAACCTCCCAAGCTTCATCAGATACTCTATTCTTTTCAAGACCCTCGTCAAACATACACATATAGTAGCCAAAGAAGGCATCATTAACTCTTCTGAAATGATGTAAACTTTTCTTAATACTTAATTGGGAATAGTGTTTCCAAATTGGGACTTGTCTTATATCTCCATTTGAAGATAAACCTATGAAATTCCTCATATTGACATCAACGTACACCAAGTAGGATGTCATATAAAACTTCAAAGTGTTAGGCACCTCAGTGAGCTACCCATAGAAGGTATCACTGATCTTCTTACCCTAGAAGATCTTCTTGTTGATCTATCTAATGACACGGATGTACTGATACATCCATTCATAATATGTATTTGAAGTAGGAAGTCCCTTTATACTGTTGAGAAGAGTGATCAAATCATTCACTTCTTTCTTGAAATCACTTCAAGGGAAGGTCTTGGGCCATCTAGAAATTGTAGGCCCGAGAGTATTCATCCAATTATCATTAATGTTTCTCCTACACTTATTTGAATGTTTCTCATAATAGGCCTCAACATATTTTATATCCATGTCTTCATATTGCCCTATACTTGGGCATTTGAATAAAGAATCAAAGAAATCATTCAACATAATCACCTTTTTACCATTTGCATCTTTAACACTTTGACTTACAGGGTCAAAATGATTAAATTAGCTACTGCAAGCATGAACTCTGGATTTTGAGCTAACATAGGCAAAGATAGAATTGAATGAATACTGCTTTTAATAGTAGGTTCTATTAAATAGTAGTGTGGAGGATTTTCAGCTCATCTCAAAAACTCATCAATGTCCATGTGGCCTATTTTAGTGTTCCCAATGTTTGTAATATTTGACGTTGTTGCAGATGGTGGGAAGACTAGATAGGGGTCTTGTTTCTTGAATTTCATTATCTTATTTCCTGTAGATGGATGTAACATTTATAAATATCTTGAACTGCATCAGAGTTGAAAAAGGTCCTCCAGAATTAGATGAAAACATCATCATGGATTAACATCTTCAATACTTCCAACATTGGTACATTTCTATACTTAAGTTTTTTTTAATTATAAGGTGTAAATCAAGTACACAAATTCACCAGTTAATCCAATGGCTTAACCAAGAGTTAAACCTTTTGTGCCTTTTAATTAGGGTAGCCCTTTGAATCTTACACAACATGATGACATACCTATAGCAGCACTGAAGAGTTTACCTTTCTTCACTGGAGATGATCAAACCAAACCCATTGAGCATATAAGGGACATAGCTTCATTGTGTGGAGTTCACCATGTCACATAAGAAAATGTTGCAATCAGACTTCTGACCGCATCTTTTAAAAGTAAATATATTCAATGGTTCAGAGGGTTACTTGTGAACTCAGTTGCTACCTGGGATGATCTAGGTGATAAGTTGAACAAGAATTTTGAGGACAAGTCTGACTATTTGTCATTATTAGAGCAACTGAGTACCATAAAGAGAGCTCTTCAAGAGAAAATGATTGATTTTAATTTTTTGTTTCCAGAAAACTTCAGATAGAATCCCTATCATGGTAAGGCCTAATCTTGCACATGCTTTTTTATCTTATCTCAAGGCCATTAACAATGTCATTTTTTTTATGATTCATTCCATGGGTGGAAGTACTCTCCTAGATACTTTTGATGTAGCTATTAAATCAGTTAATTGTCCTACCCAGGCTGGTAAGGTAGCTTCTAGGCCTCCAATGCCTATTTTTCCAGAGATACAACCCATTGTACCTCTGATAGAGCCTCCTCTAGTTTCTGTCCCACCTTTACTAGTACTGAATTATCAAGTTGCAGCCCAAACAAATGCTGGTATACTCCCAAATCAGGACTTTCAAGAGTTCAAAAATGAGATGAAAACCATGTTCCAAGGTTTTGGGAACAAAATAACAAATATTGAGAAGCAAGTATCCCAGAACACCAATCCTTACCAAGCTCCTCATCAAAATAATCAACATAATAGACCTCCTTATCAAGCTGATCCTCAAGGGCAAATAAATAACTACAATGTGTAATACCCTAAAAATGGTCATCTAAACCATAAGTCCCCCAATCTTGACAACATCACCAAGGTCCTAACCAAAGGCAATTAAATTAATCTTGAGCACACAATGAATTTCTTAAATCATCAATGTCACATGGCAAATTAATCACTCTGAATTAATTAAATATTTATTTAATTAATTGATCATTTCAAGTAAATCATTTTAAAACAATTATCCTATTTATTTTATTAAATATCCTAGTATATTTAATTAAACAAATCATAAAAAAAAGGAAATTAATTGGAAAAATCAAAATAAAAATTGAGAAAAGAAATCAAATGGAGATAATCTTGAAAATCCAATTAAAAATTGAAGAAAAATCTCAAAGAAAGCAATTAAAACAATTCAATATCAAAATTGAATGAAATAGATAATAAATCAGTTTTTTTTTTTTGTTTTGATTTTACCTTAATTTTAGTTCAATTTCCTTTAAAAATGAGAAAAGCATCCAATCACATCAATTCACGTGGATTGTGCTTCCTCTTGGAAAATCTTGATCGCTCATCGTCATTCAATCTCAGCCGTTCGTTTCTTTCTGAATTTTCTATAAATTGAGGCTCCCATCTCTCATTCAAGGATCCTAGAGAATATATTTTTATTATGCTGTTTTTGCTCTAGGTTCATTGAGATTTGTGCATTGAGATATTAAATATTAGTTATTGCATCCTAATTAAATCATCTAGCTTAATATTTCTTAAATCATGTTAGATTAATCATGCATATCTATCTTAAATCATGCATGTCTAGCTAAATCTTGCATTCACTTAGCTCAAATTCATGCTCATATAGATTAAATCCTTCATTTAGGTGTTGTCTAGTCACTGGTATTGCATATGAAATATGAGAGCAAGACTAAACTCGCATCTACTAAAAGGCAATAGGTCGCTTTGTAATGGTTTATTATTCATTGATTATTGATTTACTAACCATGCATCTAATGACTTAATTGAAGTCTTGTGTATTCAGATAGAGGTACAGATACAGATATAGGTCCACTTTTCACACACACATTTTTGGCACCCACCGTGGGGCCCAAAATTCAATCCTTCCTCCTCAAAATCACTATTTTTTATCTTTCAGGTCTCATCCATACAACCTTTGCTAAATATCGTATGAGTATATGTCCTTCATCATACGACATTCTATCAAGACCTTTCTTTTATCGTGCGGTTTTCCTAGAAAACTCGTACAAGTTTTTGTTCTGATTATTTGACTCTGTGTTTTGTTGTTCATGTCTATGAGAATACTCATACAAGTTTTTGTTCTGATTATTTGACTTCGTGTTTTGTCATTCGGGTCTATGAGAATACTCATACGGGAAGGTATACTCTGTCGTACGAATTTCTGTGTTATCATTTAAAAAATAATGTACTTGCTAGGGTTTTTCGTCAATTGAATTTGGATTTTACTAACATTGACACTAACCCTAGTTTGTCTTCTAGTTGCTTGATATTTTTACAGCCTAACTAATTTTTTGCAAAATGCTTGCCAAAGAATCTATCAAACGAACATACGCTTGTCAAAGAATCAAAAGAAAAATGACTACTAATGCATTGGTTTTGTAGGTTGCCTAAAAGAGAATTGACCAAACTTCATGTATTCTTTAAATTCATTTTTTAGGCACTTAAATTGCTATCTGGTTAAAGAACAAATTTGTGTTTTGTGTTTTCAAAAAAAAATTGAGAGGTAGGAGAGTATGTTCTTGTCTTTTACAGACAATCAGAAATCTAGACCCTCGAAGCTTTTTTCTAAGTTTTGAGATTTGTGTACCTTTAGCGGGCCTGTCACAGTGGGAAAAAGTAATCACCCTGTGAGAATGACCCAAGTGAGTACAACTAGACCTGAGCATTCCAACTCACTATAATAAATAGGCCTTTGGTGATTAAAGTCTCAGAGGATGAGATTATTTGAGTTTTCTCTTTGAGATCTCTCATATCGGGCATTTTGTAGGGCCTCGCGGTCTCAATCATGTTTACATGACTACACCTTGTTTTGGTACCTTGTCGGGCTATAGGCCTCAATCATGCTTGCGTGACTTCAAGGGGTAATTTCGAATGAAATTCCTAACTAAGAACTATAAGATAGAAGCTACCCGATTTACCTCTGAAAGGGGGATAATCTTTGTGTAAGAGAGATAATAACTCTCCCAAGACACTTGCTATATCGTTCCCCCATTAGCATTTGGAATCAACTAATACGGCATTGAGAATCCATTGCATGAGACTTTGCGGCCGTA